>NC_143395.1:50209241-50509631 GCF_052110815.1 Crocodylus siamensis
TTTGCCTGAACACTGGCGGGGGGACCGCTGGCCCACTAAGGGCCCTCCCTGAAGCACCTGCAGGTACCACATTGATCAGGAGAGAGAAAAGGAGAAGTGGGGGGAGGTAACCACGTCACCTGAACACCGGCAGCGGACCGCCAACCCGCGAGGAGCCATCCCCAAAGGTTTGCCGCACCGAGCGGCGAGCGAAGTGCAGCAGCGGCACCTGGGGCATGGCCCGGGACCACGGGAGATGTGGCCCAGGGGGCTCGGACCAGGCATGACAACCGGGCTGGGACCAGGAGCTCACGTGCCAACGTGTCCGCCATCCCCCCTCTCAGCTGCGGGGAACACAACTCGCCTTCGACCCTTGGATGCAGCACAGTTCTGCCCCGGAGGTTTCTCTCACCAACCTCCTGGAACTAAAGATGGGCATTTAGGGTCCTGAAAAACGTGTCCCTGAAAATCTCCGCGGACATTTCCTAGAAGTTTTGAGAGTGTGGCACCCGGCCCTGCCACCAGGGCAAACCACCAGACGTGTCCGCCTTCTCCTTGGGAGGTAGGAGCAGCAGGGAGAGGAAGGACACAGGCACACGTGTGTCTTACACACATGTGTGCCCCCTTACCTGACCTGAAGCGAAGGCGAGAGCAGAAGAAGCGAACGGAGCAGCAGCAGGGCCAGCAGCAGCTAATCCCCCTAAGGTAAGTGGGGCAGAGGGACTGATGCAGCTGAGCCGGATCTGGAGGGGAAGCCCCCCGGATGCCTCTTAGCTGAGCCGGTAGGGAGCCGCGCTCCCAAGCTGCAAAAACAGAGCTCACAAACAGGCGCGGTTCGTAAGAGCGCACCGGCATTTGCACCGGCGTTCGCGCCGGAGGGGGAGCAGGAGGGGCCCAGAGGCTGACTCGTGTTAGCGCGGGGCAGAGGACCCAAACTCAGCTAGAAACTCAGTGACTCCAACGATGGTGTCGACACGGAGAGTGCTGCCAGGGACCCTGCAGGGTTGTACGACCAAGGAGGATGTACCTCAAGATGAGCCCTCCACTGCTAAGTGGCAGACGCTCACCTCCCATGCCAGGGCTGCTCAAGACATGGCAGCACCAGTTCCTCCAGTCCGGCTGGAGAACAGCTACGAAGTCCTGGCAGCCCTGGAGGAGGAGGAAGAAGAGGATGAAACCGGGGAGGAGGCAACTCCATGCTCACCACATCCCATGCAAGCTGAAGGAGGCAAGAAGGCCAGGAGGAAGAAGCGTCGCGTGATCATCATTGCTGACTCCATCCTGAGAGGTACGGAGGACCCCATCTGTCACTGGGACCCCTCAGCACACGAGGTATACTGCCTACCTGGAGCAAGGATTCAGGATGTGAAAGGCATGCTCCAAACCGTAATCCAGCCCACCAGTTTTTACCTCATGGTCCTAGTCCATGTGGGCACTAACGATGCGGCCAGGAGGAGCCCTGATCACTGGATGGAGGACTACCACACTCTGGAGTGCGTGCTGAAGGAGATGGGCCCACAAGTGGTTTTCTCTTCTATCCTACCAGTGAGTGGACAAGGCAGATGGCATGAAACGTGCATCACGGAGACCAACTGGAGCTAGAGGAATGGTGCTTCGAGGAGGGCTTTGGCTTCCTCAGCCACAACCAGCACATCATGACGAGAGACATGCTGGGATGGGACGGGCTCCACCTTTCCCCTAAAGGTAAGCATGTGTTCTCTTCTAGGTTGGTGGACCTCCTCCAGCGGGCTTTAAACTAGGCTCATCGGGGGAAGGGGAAGATGAGGGCGGAGGAAACATCACACTGCCAGACCAAACAGCACCCACAACTACAGCCCAGCCCAGACCAACAAGCGAAGTGAATAAACAGGTAAGAGATAGGGGCCAGGGTAACGCTGGGACTAGGGGGTCAGTACACACATCCACAGGAGGCCTCAAATGCCTCTACACAAACGCTTGTAGTATGGGTAACATGCAGGAGGAACTCACCCTCCTGCTGGCTGACACTAGCCCGGACATAGTGGGGATTACGGAAACGTGGTGGACGCAATGCATGATTGGGCGGTGAATGTCAAGGGCTATAGGCTGTACAGGAGGGACAGGATAGGAAAGAGAGGTGGGGGTGTGGCACTCTATGTTAAGGAGGAATACACATCCTCGTCAATTAGCAAGGAGTCAGGGGAGGGGCACTCTGAAGTGCTTTGGGTTAGAGTACAAGGCAGTCGAGGGGAAAGAGACTTAACGGTGGGAGTCTACTACAGACCTCCCAACCAGGGAGAAGAGCTTGACCAGGAATTCTTGGGTCAGCTCACAGAGGTAGCGAAGGCTAAGGATGTGGTAGTCATGGGAGACATGAACTTCCCAGACATCTGCTAGGAAGAACAGTCAGCCAGGTCTGAATGCTCACATAGGTTCTTGGCCAGAGTGCAGGACCTCCATCTAACCCAGCAGGTGCACAGCCCCACCAGGGGTGATGCCTTGTTGAACCTAGTGCTGGCCACGGGTGATGACCTGGTGAGGGGACTACGGGTGCTTGACCACCTGGATGATAGCGATCATCGCCTGCTGGAATTCACCATCCAGCGCAAGGTGGCAAAGGCATGCAGTAAGGCAGCGGCCCTAGATTTTAGGAGGGCAAACTTCAACGAGCTAAGGAGGATAGTTGGAGAAGCGCTGAGGTCCTGGAGGGGAGGGGAGGGGAGCCAGGTGTCCAAGGAGAGTGGTCGCTCCTTAAGGAGACGATCCTCCAAACCCAAAGGAAGGTAATCCCAATGAAGATCAAAGGAAGCAGGAGAGCACACAAGCCTCCATGGCTCACCAAAAGCATCCGGGAATGTCTTCTTTCTAAAGAGGAGGCTTACACCCATTGGAAAGAAGGAGTCATCACCAGGGAGGACTATTCTGTAGTTGCTCAGGGATGTAGTGGGGTAGTTAGGAAGGCCAAGGAAGAGATGGAACTGGGACTAGCTTCCCAGATTAAGAACAATAAGAAGTCCTTTTTTAAATACACAGGGGGTAAAAAGAAGGTCCCAGGTAATGTGGGGCCCTTGCAGAACGCATTGGAAAACTTGGTTGTCACACCAGACAGCAAAGCTAACATGTTTAATGATTTCTTTGCCTCCGTCTTCCTAAGTAGGGACCAGAACAGCCACCTCCCTGCTGGGCCCCCCTTGGGCCCTGGGGGAGGCACATCTGGGCCACGGATTAGCAAGGATTTAGTTAGGGAGCTTTGGGAGGCATTGGATGTATTCAAGTCAGCCGGTCCAGATGATCTCCACCCTAGAGTTCTAAAGGAACTGGCCGAGGTCATTGCAAGTCCCCTGGCACGGCTTTACGAGCACTCGTGGTGCTCTGGTGAGGTACCGGAGGACTGGAAGAGGGCCAACGTGGTCCCCATCTTCAAAAAAGGCAGGAAGGAGGACCCGGGAAACTATAGGCCATTTAGTCTTACCTCGATCCTAGGCAAGCTGTTTGAGAAAATTATGCTGGCACACATCCAGGAGGGGCCAGCAGGGGACTGCATGCTTAGGGCAACGAACACGGGTTCATCAGTGGCAGGTCCTGTCAGACCAACCTGGTGGCCTTTTACGATCAGATCACCAGATCATTAGATGCAGGGGTAGCAGTGGATATAGTCTTCCTGGACTTCCGGAAGGCTTTTGACACTGTCTCTCACCCCGTTCTCATTAAGAAACTGGGGGGCTGTGGTGTAGACACCCACACAGTCAAATGGGTCGCCAACTGGCTGGAGGGCCGCACCCAGAGGGTGGTAGTGGATGGGTCCTTCTCAACCTGGAAGGACGTGGGCAGTGGGGGGGTTCCACAGGGCTCAGTCCTTGGGCCTGCACTGTTCAACATCTTCTTCATCAGTGATTTGGATGAGGGGGTAAAAAGCACCCTGTTCAAATTTGCTGATGACATTAAGATGTTGGGGGACGTGGGCACACTAGAAGGATGCAACAGGCTACAGTCAGACCTAGACAGGTTACAAGGGTGGGCGGACGAGAATAGGATGGGTTTCAACACAGACAAGTGCAAGGTGATGCACCTCGGGAGGAACAACCGGCACCATACCTACAGGTTAGGGAACTCCCCTCTTGTCAGCACAGAGGCGGAAAAGGATCTTGGGGTCATCATTGACTCCAAGATGAACATGGGCCGGCAGTGTGGGGAGGCAGTCAGGAAGGCCAACCGTACCTTGTCATGCATCCACAGATGCATCTCAAGCAGGTCCAAAGAGGTGATCCTCCCCCTCTATGTGGCACTGGTCAGGCCACAGCTTGAGTACTGCATCCAGTTCTGGGTGCCTCACTTCAAGAGGGATGTGGACAGCATGGAGAGGGTCCAGAGGAGGGCCACTCGCATGATCAGGGGGCAGCAGGGCAGGCCCCATGAGGAGAGGCTACGGGACCTGGACCTGTTCAGCTGAGGGGGGATCTTGTGGCCTGTTATAAACTAGTCAGGGGGGATCAGAAGGCATTGGGGGAGTCACTGTTCCCCCGAGCACTGCCAAGAGTGACCAGGAATAATGGTCACAAGCTGGCAGAGGGTAGGTTTAGGTTAGATATCAGGAGGCACTACTTCACGGTCAGGGTGGCTAGGGTCTGGAACCAGCTTCCAAGAGAAGTGTTGCAGGCTCCTACCCTGGGGGTGTTTAAGAGGAGGTTAGATGAACATCTTGCTGTGGTCGTTTGACCCCAGTACTCTTTCCTGCCATGGCAGGGGGTCGGACTAGATGATCTGCTCAGGTCCCTTCCGACCCTAGAAACTATGAAACTATGAAACTATGTCAGAAAAGTCATGTTGCCAATATGGCAAGTAGCACTGCCATATTGGAATCCAAGGTTGAGTTCACATTTCAGCCCCCAGTAGGGTTAGATAATCAATTCCAATGACAAAACGAACATTGTATGAACCAAGGAGATCAACTGTAACATTTCCACTGTGGTAGCCATATTGGATTCCAAAATGGCTGTCACATTAGCAAGTATGTATTGACAGAAAGGAATGAAAAAAATCTAGTAAAAAAATGCTCTAATATTAAAACCTCACAAATTGTATCAACAAGTCACCTACCACAACGAAATCTAAAGACCTTATTGGTCAATTTATATCGCACTAACAGCAATTAGTCTGCATTTTGCCACTTCAGGACTTGAAGACTTGGACAGAAAAAAATTGCCACCAACATAATGAAAGGAAAATCACACAAGACAACATTCAAAGCAATATGGCATGTATTGATAGACAAATTCATTGTATGGTTGTCAAGTTCAAGCAAAGGATTCGATTATGATGTCATTAACCAACTTTCCAATAGCATGTCTGTCGCATTCAGAAATGATGACTGTGAAGTGGGAAGGAATGCAGTGTAAGAATGATTAGTGCACATGCGAATGATTGTCAGTTTGTCAAGAATTTTATGGAAGAACACTCCCCTCAAGGTACATTCAAGTACTGAACGAACTATTTGGAAGTAGTCAATACTCTTGTGAACATGAAAGGAACTGGCATGGGCTTTTACATGCTTTTAAAGAAATATTACCACTGATAGCTGTGCATGATCATACTAATTACATAAGATGGAGTACACAATACTTTGAATGTATGTAGGGTTTAGTGAATTGTGCTTCTATGGTGTATGCTGAGTTTTTGGAAGGAGGATTCAGGGTCAACACAACTAATCTCCCATTTGTAAACATGTGAACCTATGAGGCAACAGACCATGTTAACAAGGCTTGTAAAATTGCCAGTGGTGTAGTAAACATAACATACACCAAATCAGCTAGACAATGATGGGAACTGAACTATAGTGAAAGAGGTCACCTAACTGAGATGGTAAATCAAATGTTTTGGATCAATACAACAACATCTTTCAATAATAACAAAAGACAAAGGGCATGACTGAAATGAGATTACAATGATGTGGAGTTGCTATAAGAGCAGTTCAAAAGGTTCCACTAGTTTAAGATTTCCAGTGATGAGCTGTTATGTATTTCTATGCGAGATGTTGTGCCAGAAGTTATTTCGTTAGACATTCTGAATGCATATTGACAAAGGAAGAGAAATCATGAACACCGTTATCCAGAAACATCTTACTATAAATGCTACCAAGATCTTCTATGAAAAGATGCCCAAATTAAAATTGAAAACCTTCAAGAATGTAAAGTCAAACATGGGACAGCACAGCAAAATGAAGCAGATGCAGAATGCAAAAGAAATCCAGCAAAGGCTACTTGCAGCAGTTGCAGTAGGTAGAAGGTTCAATGTGCACTAGGGGTGAGCAAAATGAGCTGTATTTGATTCAGATTTAGCCCAAATTGGGGGCAGTGATTTGATCTGTTGCTTCGGATCACTGTTCCTGATTTGATCTGGCCAAATTTGAATATGTAGATTTGATGCTGATTTGGAGAATCAGAGATTCGGCCATAGATGCAACTTTAAATTTTTTTTCTACATACCTCGAGATACCAGGTGTGGCTTGTGAATGCTGTGATGGTGGGGCAGATGGAACATCCCACAGGAGCACAGGAGACCCCCCCATGTGCTCGGTGGCAAACCTGCGAGTACTTCTGGTCCACTTCCAGGTCCACTGCTGAGCACACTGGGCCCCCAGCCAGGCCCCCACCAGCTTTGCGATTGATCGCGGGGGGTACCCCAGGTGCCCCCTGAACCCAGGAGGCACTAGTTGTTGAGCTGGGGGGAAGATACGGGGGGCGGGCACTGTGCTCCCCAGCAGACCCAGAAATGGACTGGGAATGCTTCTGGTCCACTTTTGTGTCTGCTGCCAAGCCTGCTGCAGAGCCCCCATGCTTCTGTGAAATACCCCATCTGCCTCAGCACCTCAGCATTCACAAGCCACCTGGTACCTTGAGCTTTGTAGAAAAAACATTTAAAGCTGTGTATATATCTGAATCACCAAATCTTTCCAAATCTCTCCAAATTGATTTGGAGGGTTCCTATTCAGTTTAGAGACATTAAAGGGTCTCCTGATTCAATTTGGATTTGGAGATTTGGTCACCAAATTGAGCCGAATCTCTGCTGAATCAAATCAGGAACCGAAGTTTTACACAGCCCTAATGTGCACTCTCACGTACAGCATGAACTGTCTGGATACCCTCTGTCACTTTTTAATCTCTACACATCACTCAGCGTAACCAACAAAGCAGTCTTATCACAGATCCATACTGGAGATAAAGCAGTAACTAGTCTGCCAGATGATACTTCTGAGAATTCAGATGTTACTATTAATGACGACAGCTCTTGTACAGAGAATAGGAAAGCCAAAAACTGCACAAATATTTGGAGATTTGGTTGATTCCTTGTTGCAACAAGTGTTTGTCAACTGTTCCAATGCATGTGATTACATCAATGTTGTCTTTGATTGATACATATCACCACCCATAAAGGCAGGCACAAGAATAGTAAGGCCTCAAACTACTAGGCTTAATTGTAGAATTATTAGCAGCAGAGCTTTTCCATTACTGGCATCATGGAGTAGTTTCATATCCTTACCAGCAAAAAAGGAAAATCTGGTTAAACTTGTAAGTGAGAAGCTTCTAAAGGAATCACACCAATGTTTCTGAATTGCACAAGTGTCCATTGTTCATGGTTTCACTGATGGAAAAGCAGAGCACTCTGGCTCATGTGGCATTCTGCAACTGCATTTGCAGCAAGAAGAGGCAGACACAAGAATGCTCTTACATGGCAAACATGCAGTTTGTCAGGGATACTCCTTTCTAGTATTATTCTGTGATGACAGACATACCGGTCCCTCTTCTATGGCATACTCTTGTGTCTAAGGTTTGGATGAAGAGAAGCAACCCAGTAATATATATATTCCAGCTCATGAAATTGTGTCAAAATTGTCTGAGCTGGTCCATGCTTCACTAATTGTATTCTACAGAGTCACTGTTTGTGACATCCCCAGCCAGGTCAGTGGTCAGACTAAGAAAACTGCTTGGAAAGTGTTCATTCAATATCCATGTTTATTGACAAGTTTAGGAAGCAGGCTTGATGCTGATAAGAATTTGTACACTTGTGTAGAAAAGTTTGGGTTGCTGTATCAGCCATTAACATCTTTAATAATCTTTCTGGTTGTTAGCGTAAAATTACTCCATCAAGGAAAAGCTCTGGATAAACTTCCATCTACATGCAGCTCCCTTGTGTACCATGTATATAGAGACAATTATTAAAGTCTTGTTTAGTGAAGTGCACTTGAACCTAATCCACCATTGCCATTACATGATCAGTGTGGCTGGCAAGCTGCAAATGATGGTTACGTTCCTATCATAAACACACTTGAACAGCAGAATACCTTCGGATAATATGTTGCAAGTGCAAGATGGAAGGCCAAGGAACAGCATGTCCATGCAAACCAGTTAATGTGCCATACATTCCTGGTTGTGAGTGCTATGAGACAACATGCTGCAATCTGCATAATAACTACAGGGATTCAGAAATAGATTCAAGTGATGAAGAGATCTGGAAAACTGCTATTACCCATTGTATTAATGTTATATGTACCATTGCATTACCATTGTATTACCATGGGATTACACTATTACATTTTCCTGTGCCTTAAACGGAAAGTATGTCTGTGTGTTTCATTGCCATTGACCTATGTATTATTATTATTATCTTATCTGCCTTCTGAAATTTAAATAAATGTATTGTCTTATTCAATATAACTTGAACAAGTAGGCTAGCCTGAGTTGTGTTTTCATTACTGTAGGCCTGTTATGAAATTTGTAGTGACAGAATTTGTGAGGTTTTAGTATTTTCTTGAAGTAATCCAGTTTCTGTCCAACACTCTTCAAGTCCTGAAGTACCAAAATGCTGACCAATTACTTAGTGGGACATACATTGACTAATAAGATATTTAGATTTTTTTGCGATAGGCAACTGATTGATACAATTTGTGTTTAGTATTAGAGTATTGTTTACTAGATTTCTTAATGTCATTGTGCTGATACATACATACTACTACTGTATCAGCCATTTTGGAATCCAGTATGGCTACCATGATGGAAAAATTGTTCTCCTTGGTTCATGCAGTGTTGGTTTTGTTATTGTAACTGATTTTCTAACCCTACTTGGGGCTGAAATGTGAATTCAAAGCAGCCATCTTGGATTTCAATATGGCAACTACAGGGACAACTTGGCAGACTGGCAACATGACTTTTCTGACATGGGTAGACCACTTCTACTTGAAACACACTGTTGCCACTTGTGGCAATGAGTTGCCTTTGAAAACAAAATTTAGAGTCCTTATTGGTCAATTTATACTCTACTATCAGGAGACAGCCATTCAAAACGGCAATTTGGTTGTAAGATTGAAACTGTCTTGCTATTGTGATACATACTGTAAGGTGGTGCCAAATACTAGCAAAGCAAGATGCTAGAGATTACATGGACTTCTGTAGAATTTTATGTAATTATGGATGCTTAAAGGCTCACAAGTGTTCAACGAGTACATACCACTAACTCTTCAGGCATGACCTTTTCTTTCTTTTGGTGAATAATTTTATTTTAGCCAGTCACTAGTAGGTATACTGAATGTTATATTAGCTCTACACCAACCCCTGCATGTGAAAAGTGGAATATGATAGAGTCAGTTCAAAGGAGAGAAGCTACATTTTGGCTTGCATATATCCTGACCCTTCCAGATTCCAGCTGAACTTTTAATCTGCAAGCAGAGTCTACCACAGATAATTCTCAACTCCTCCTTCCATCTCAGTGCCTCAAATTACTTGCTGTTAGCCCAATCTCTTGACCTTTAACTCTAAATTATGTTTTAGCTTATCAAACAAGACAGGTTATGAACTGATATTCTTAGAACACTATCTGAGGACAATTCTGTAATATACAAGCTGAAGGCATTACAACAGACTGCATGTTTCCTGGAGGGCGAGCAATTTAGGCATGTGCTTTGATGTGAAAGAGAACCAGATATATTCACAGCTGGAAAGTACTTTCAAATTAAGAGTAACCACCTTTTGCTACATTTCCACAGCAGTAATAAAATGCAGCAGCAGAGGGGGGGGGAAATAAAATAAAACCCTTTAATGGGACTTCCTGATGTTTACACTGGCCTTCTGACATCTATCATAACTAAAGCCTGCTATGAAATTTAAAGGACTCTAACTTTTATTTGGAGACTGTTGGGTCTCTGGGAGTTTTTATTACTGGCTGTAAAGCAGTGATCTTTTTAAAATTTTGCATTCTGCATTTACATACACCTGACTTGTTTACATATACCAAAATTATGTAAATATTAAGACTGTTACTGCTGTCAACCTCAAAATCTGATTACCCAATGTCCACTAGAGCTGACTTCTCTGTGGGATCATCTACACATGCATTTACTGTTTACATATGCATTCAGTTTTTAGGCCACTGTGTATGTGTGCAGCCATTAAATCATAGTAATGCTGTGTGTGGACTGACTTGGGACTAAAGTAAGCCCCAGGTTAGCCCACACACAGTGTTATGGTGCAGTAAGGCATCTACACTTGCTTTACTGCATAGTAAATAATCAGGTGTAAATTTTCTACCTGCATAATGCAGGTATCAAGTTTACGCCCAAGTTGGCTTAAGTCACCATATTTACTGCACAGTAAGGGTGTGCACATGTAGATGAGTGCCCTTACTGCACAGAAATTTTCAGTTACTATGCAGTAACCTAAATTAGTGCACAGTAAATGTGCACATGTAGACACACCTAGTAAGTCCATGTACCTACACAAGATAATTATTTACCTGTACAACTTCTCAAAAGAAGGTCCAGGTGTGATTGCTGCAGTCAAGGCAGTCTATTGGGAGTTTATGTTAAGTATTTATACTTATACCAAGCATTTCATTTATGCTTTTGCTTTTACACTGTTATAAAAAGAAAACAAAGCATCACTTGGAGTTACACAGAATGGCATATCAACATCCATCTTATTGTCTTTCCATTCCCATCTTCACTCACAAGCAATTAGTCTTCTCTTCCAAAACTGTCGTATACTACTATGATTGCCAAACTGAATAGATGTAAACAGGGCAGGGGATATTATAGCTCCTTCTTTCTTAGTTAAGACCCTAAGATTTTTCCACATATCTGTTTGAGGCCATGGCCACAAACCTGCGGCCTTGCCCAGACTTTCTTCTGACAGCACAGTTGGGTCAAAAACATGGATTCTGCTTCATGGTTATGTCAGCAATAGTGTAATCTTTCCATTAATATAGCCATACCAGCATACTCTGTAGTGTAGACTGGAAACAGATCATGATAATGTAGTTAAAGACATTCTTTTTACAAACACTTCACAGTACAATTTACCACAGCATCTTGATTTCCGTCTATGCATTTAGCTATCACCCATCATTATCCAACTCTAAAATCACTTAATTGACTAACTGGCCAATCCAATTGACCTTCCAGTCTATTATAAATACTCAGGATTAAAAATTTATATAGCTTACCTAATGTGCACTCTGTACTTCAGTCCATCATCCACTCTCACCATGGTATTGATGCTTCTAACTTCTGCTTCTGAGTTGCATACAAATTGGTACTATGGAGGAACAAATGTTTCTGTTACAAACCTGCCACCCTAAAGCTGGTTGCCCATACTGATCCTAGCTGGCCTGAACCTTCCAGTAGGGCTGAGCTTTGTGTCCACTCCCTGTCACTGGAGTAACAGGTAAAGGCCAAATGAACCTCTCCTTCCCCTACAGAAACAGAAAGTGTCTGGGCAACAGGGCTCAACCTGCCCCAAGGCTGCTTTTCTTGTTCCTC
Source organism: Crocodylus siamensis (assembly GCF_052110815.1). Taxonomy (NCBI): domain Eukaryota; kingdom Metazoa; phylum Chordata; order Crocodylia; family Crocodylidae; genus Crocodylus; species Crocodylus siamensis. Next base: position 50,221,006 of record NC_143395.1, read on the forward strand.
CACTCTACTCTCTGTTGGACCTCCCAGCTTCTTGACTACTTGGCTATGGACCCCACTCTCAGACTGAATTCCTTGCTCCTTCACCCAGATTGACTTCAGGTTCTCCTCCCCCAACCTGACCCTGAGTGACTCCAGACCTGGCAGCCCATGTCCAGATGTGACACTAATCTTCCAGTTTATAGCCCCCTTGCTTGTCTAGACACTTAATGTACCATGTGAGTGGGAACATTTAGAAGCACCATTTAATTTCCTAAACTAATGTGAACAAGCAGTTGATTTCATGGTTTGTCTACTTGTAATTGTGGCTGTATTGTGCGCTTGGAACCATTTGTTCATTGGGTTTTAAATCTACATTTAATTGAACAGTTTTGTCAATCACTAAGTGAATTCAATTACTTTTAATATGGCACGTTGGGATAGTTAGTAACCACCTTGTACAAGTTACCAGTAACAAAGCTTTTTAATTTTTTTTTTTGTCAATTAAGCTGCTTTTATGCTAAACAGAGCTTATGAAACAACGGGAGTCATCCTAAATCAGAACTTTACATTAAACAAAACTAACACTGACAAAGTTGTCAAAGTCTGTTAGTGCTTGCCTAAGTTCTTGCCCCATACTTATTCAATATAGTGTGATTGGCAATTAGACTTTAAAATGTAGCTAGCTGTACACCTACATTTTTTACCTTTCCTCTATACGTTTGAATATATTTCAGTCACTGTGGCCTCTATATTTAAAGATGCTCATTTTATGTCTAGTTGTAATGGTCTACATTACCCTCAGAACAGTTTTGGTAGCATATGTAGCACAATTTCTAGAAGAAGTAAGGAATGTTCATTTTATAAAAAGGAACTTAATATTTATTATATTTACTAAAATATAAGACATTCCTCCTCCCCCCAGTCAGTGGACGGGAGAGGCGGAAGGAGGGTTGGGGGAAGCTCCTTGTCTTACATTGACACACAAGGAAACCTCATTAAATACATTGTCTATCATTAAACTGCTGCTAAAGGCAGCATGTGCCCAGAAACCAACTATGAAGCTGATTAAATACCACCACTGAGCATGACTATAAAACATAAGGCCCATATTGAGCAAACATACTGATGGGAATGTGTGCGTGTATGTGTGTGAGTGTGCATGTGTGTGTGTCCCCCGTAAGGAAACAGGTCATTGTTCCCCCAGGAGGGAACTGGCGCCAGGTCTGGAGGCATTGCAATACCAGGCTGGCACTGAGAGGTCCAGAGCCAGCCTTGACACCCTCCCCTCAGTGCCAAAAATGCTTGATCTTAGCCAAAAGACCAAGATACTGATGGAAATATTTTTGAATTTTGTCTGGGGCCCTTAAAAAAAAATCAGGCTGGTGCCCCCCAGCAAGGAACAGGCATGGGCCTGGGTGTATTACAATACCAAGTGGGCACTAAGAAAACCAGAGCAAGCCCTGACTCCCTACCTTTGGTGCCAAAACATTTATATATTAGACAGTGTTAAAGTTCAAATGACAAAGTTTAAAGTGCAAGGACATACAGAAAGACCTGAACAGAGGGCTGCATAGTAGAAGGCAGTGATAAGGCTAAGAATGCAACTAAGTTACATATGAAACATAAAGCATTTGATTTTAGCCAAAGGCTGAGATACTACTATTTATATATATATATATATAGTGTGTGTGTATATATATATATAGATATATATATACACACACACATTATGCAGATGGGCTGCACTGGCTTATAATGGTGGTAGGTCTCTATCATTATTTTTGGTAGCAGGGGAGGGTGCTGGAGCTTGCTTCAGCCTCTCCAAGTACTGGTCTCCAGCAAGAGCAATTCCATTTTTTTTTTAAGGCCTCCTCCTCTACACACATACACAAATTTTATACCATGTGAGTAGGTACAGAAGTATTACTTTAAAATATGTTTATGGAGTACTTGTGTTAAACTTTGCAGCAGTTTCTGGAAGCAGAATAAATCATTACCATTTGTAAAAGCCTAAATTGTTTTCTTTTTTTTTTCTGATAGAATAATTGGATGCCTTACCTGTAAAATACTATACCGGATGAAGAGTTGGATAAGGAAACGTCCTATTGTTGCCTGGGCCTGTTCAATGTAGAGGAGGAGCCCATTGGAGCTGTATGTCTGAAATTCTAGACTGATGTTGTTTTGTGGATTCAAATGCAAACCTTTAAATTCCAGATAGGAATCTCCAGAGTAGTGAGCATAACTGAAATCTGTGCATGTAGACAGAAAAAAAATCATATATGTATATTATTTTCTTTTCTGCTGATTGTTTTCTATGCTAACACTAACATAGATGAGATGCAGCTACCAAGCAGAAAATATTCAATGCTAAGAGTCTTCTTGTTTTCATCTCAACACAGGCTTTATGTTTTACTGTTTTAATTGACAAGAACTGCCCCAGCCACGCCCTATACCAGGAGGGGTGATCTAGGATGATAACGTTCATGCTGTGATAAGAAGTTGGTAAAATAAACAAGGAGGTAATAAAAATGTATTTGGTATATTTATGCCTCTATTGAACTGAATGGCAGTCCTAAGTTAGACTTGACAGGGAACAAAAGCTGAGAAAAGTTTTGATACAGGAATTAATATATCAGTTAACAATTAATGCAGAAGTCTTTATGGTAACTATCTCTATGTACACAGAGGAGGAAAGACTTTCAGACCTGAGTATGAATGATGACATCTAAACATCTTTACTTCTTGTCCAGCTGAAGGAAACAACACATGTGGGGGTCTACTTTCCTGAGCAGCTTGAGGAAGGGGTATAAGTATGAGCAATTTGTTTCGTGATTGAATACCATTTTTCTGACCAACTTTATCAGCTGATAAATGTTAGAGGTGTAACAAGCAGTTTCTATGCCCTGAGTAGTTAGGGTAATGGCAGCAACCAGGCCAGAAGTGATGGTGGCTACAATTCTTGTACACCCTCAAAATGAATGCTCAGAGCTTTTGCTCTGCCCGCCCCCCGTCCTCATTAACCTATTGCCTTGAACATCAACCACCATTTGGTGAACAGAATTTGACAGAATATATAATGTAAAATCCAGTAGACTTTTGCATCATTTTTCCTATTTGGCTATAAGAGAGAACTGTGGGATCAGTTCTAGATCAGGTAAAAAATCCAAAATGATCAGCAGCTTCTCATGGGGAGCTGATATTAACATTCATGATATTCATATTCCTGAAATGCTTTTAATGTACCTGTATTTGTGTATTTATATAAATAATTAATGGTGCTCAAGAATATAAGGTGAGTTTTCAGTTTTTTGGAAGCAATAACAATTGTTCATATTGAGAATGACTTCCTTTCTGCTGCTGTTAAAAATGACAGTGCAATTTTATCAATGAAGATTTTCATACTTATCTTCTATAAAAACATACTGTATAAGCTTGCCATTAAATGCAGAGGTAGGTTTTTCTTCATCTGGCCTTCTCTAGAAATGATTTCTAGGCTATAATATGGCCTAAAGCACAGTGATCATCACTACTCTTAAATAGATATTGTATCCTTTAGTCCAATGCCTAACATGCTGTTTCTCTACAAAGCAGAGAAAGCTTAAGATCTGCAAAATACTTAGTAGCTGCTTACTCCTTTTACATAAGGACAAGAAAACTCTATTCATTTTGTCTCCTTCACAGAGTTTTTTTTATTATTATTACAGTAAAAAACATTAGGTTTGAGATTTAATTCTGGAAACAACCACGTGATCTATGACAATTTTCATGAATTCCTCCATACATGATAATCCTCTCACTTCCAAGTTCAGTTTTGACTCAGTGAACTTGTGGAATGGACTGGTACTGAAATATATAGAGCATGCATACTGATTTCTGCACTGCTTAAAAAATATAATAGATATGTTTATTAACTAACAAAACCTTTTCTTGTGGGAGAGAGCAGCTTCCTGTTCCAGGTATTTCTAGTTCTAATGCATGTTCTGCTGTTTACACAGGTTCAGTTAAATAAAAAATCTTGACAAATGCATTTATTCATCCTATTTCTATTATTTTTATTACTTCTTCCTTCACAATCCACAGGTGAAAATCCTGGTATACATACATTCTTTTACTAAGCAATCTTTTTTCTTTTTTTTTTAAATGTACAGTTCCATACAGTGATATGGAACTGTATACACTGGATGCATCTTATGTACAGGATTACAAAGAAATTTTACCAATTAACTCTATTTTTAAATATAAGTAAGCCTCTGTCAAATAGATTTCAAAAAACATTTATTCTTTGTTGACATACAGTCAAAAAGGAAACATGGCTTCTGTACTGAGCAATAGTTTTTAGGGGACTTAGTCATGAGAAAATATGAACAACAAATTCCTTATGTTGACATTTTATTTATCTTTTGATAAAAGCAGAAAATGGTTCTTGAGACTTTCATATGATTTGTGAGCACCCAAGTAGTACTGAGGAGAATTTCACAGTACATTAAATGTTCAAAAATGTGCTAGCTTTTATGCAAACAGATTACAAATTCAGACAGGAAAGAGATCAGTTTATTTATCCCTAGGGAATGCAAAGTGACAAAAATCACTCTCAGAAAGGTGACATGAAAAGCTTTCACATCATGTCCACTTTTTTTTAAGGCAGAGAAAGAAAAGGAGCTAAGTATCAAAGTGTGTGGGACATGCTTACAGAATATGTGACACTATCCTCGGAAACAGTTGCTGTGGTCAAAAGGGCTTATATAATCCTTAGATATAGAACCAGGGGAATACTCAGTTACAGAGGTTATATTGTCCCAGAGCTTAACACCTCTGACAGAATGGATAATGAAATACTGTGCCGCTTCAGATGTCCACTCTTCAAGAAGGATGCAGAAAAACTGAAGAGGATTTACAGACGATGCAAAAGAATCATTAAAGGACTGGAAAATGTTATTTATAATGAAAGACTCAAGGTGCTTGTTCTATTTAAGTTTTCCAGAGACACATCTACACGAGACACTCTACTGCATAGCAGCATAGTTTACTGTGCAGTAAGCATGAGCACACCTGCACATACTTACTGAGCAGTAAATATCACTACTTGCAAGGAAATTTGCTGCCTGCAAACGCAAGTAGCAAAGTTACTTGCAAGTAGTTACTGAGCAGTAATGCACATGTAGACACCAAATGCTGCATCCAGATGAGCAAGCACAGGCCTGTTGCAGCACCTCAAAGCATGTTGAGATGACACCGAGAGAAAGCTAAGAATGAAAAAATATTCCTCACCTGCATATTTGCAGCATGGACTCTAAACTGGTGCAGGGCATGCTCCTGGATCATGCTCTGAAGAAACCGGAGGCTGAGTCCTCCAGAGTGATGCACTAGCATGCGGCCAGAATGTCTCTATGGCTGCTGCATGTTCCTGCTTCTCTAGCACACTTCCTCAGCGTGCTGGAGCAAATAGGAGTAGGCCAAGGCTGCAGTGGTGGGTTGAACTCAGGCGCTGTCCCAGGTAAGTAGGAATGTGGGGGTTGGGGGACTGTAGGTGAAAGGACTGTGTGAGGGTGGGAGGACTGCTTAGGGGAGGTGGGTCCCCCGCTACAGTGCACAGCCCCTTCACCACTCCCCCCAGAGGCAGCAGCAGCAGCCACGGGGCGCTCATGACTGCTTTTGGCAGAGGCCCTGGCAGTGCAGTGTGGTGCGGTGCAGCCCCAGCCACCTGAGACCCAGCATTGCCTGAGACCCAGAACTCACATGGAGTGAGCCTAGCCAGCTGGTGCATGCCTTCAGCCAGAACTGGGCCACTCTTGCTGCTTCTGAGGCTCTAGGTATGACAGGAAGAAACCATGCGCTACCAGGCTGGGCCAGATCCTTCCTCCACAGAGCTGGCATTGAGCCTAATGGCATGTAAGGCACATGGAGGCAGGAGCCAGTCTGGCCCTATGGTCAGCAGCTTCTGCTCACAGTGCCAGGAGCCCGGTTCTGTATGAAGGTGTGTGGCACTGGGCCGGGCCAAAACTGTGTCATGTGCAGCCCCTAGGTCTGAGGTAGCACTGTACCACCCAGGGTCTCTGTCAGGAGGGTGCCAGGAGTGCCCTGATGGCCATTGCCATGACTGTAGGCAGGGTTGTGCACCATGCAGGGGAGTGGGTGAGGGACCCACTCCTCCTGAACAGTCTTCCCCACCCACACAGTCCCCCCCACACCCACACAGTTCCCCCACTTCCACAAACTCCCCAAATCCACCCACAAACCCCATAACCCCAAACAACCCCACAAACTCCCATCCACAAAATCCCCACAATGCCCCACACCACCCCCACAAACCCTACACCCACCTACAACCTGCTCCCACACCTGTTCCTCTCCACACAAATCTTACATCTTGTATGCCCAGCCTCTAGATGGGACAGGACTTGCTGGTGGGTCCATGGGTACAGGGGCAATTACCCAAATGCAGCCTTGCCCTATGCCCCCACCACCCTGGGAGCTCCTCCTCCCAGGAACAACATTGGGGGTGTGATAGGCTGGGGGTAGGAGTAGGGGTAGAGGTGACAGCAGGGATGTGTGTGTGAGACAGTGATGGGGGTCAGGGATGGGGGAGTGCTTCAGGTAGAAAAGGCTGTCAGATACAGGCTGAGAACTCTCCTACCCGCATAGGAAAGCCTGTGCAGGGGAAGGCCAGCTTGGAAAGGAAGGGGCTTGTCCAGTCCACGCCTTGAGCCCCAACTGAGGGCCTCCCAGGAACACCATAGGGATTTCATAGATTTCATAGACATTAGGATTGGAAGGGACCTGGGAAGATCATTGAGTCCAGCCCCCTGCGCAAAGGGCAGGAAGTCAGCTGGGGTCATAGGATCCCAGCAAGATAAGCATCCAATTTGCTCTTGAAGGTGTTCAATGTAGGTGCTTGAACCACCTCTGATAGCAGGCTATTCCAGACCTTGGGGGCTCAGACAGTAAAGAAATTCTTCCTTATGTCCAGCCTGAAATGGTCTTGCAGTAGTTTATACCCATTCGACCTTGTCATCCCTTGGGGCACTCTGGTGAATAAACGTTCCCCCAGATACTGGTGGTCACCCCTAATAAACTTATAGGTGGCCATTAGATCACCCCTGAGCCTGCGCTTTTCCAGGATAAAGAGCCCCATGGGATCACTGGTGTCTGGGCACAGGTGCAGGGAGCAGAACAGCAAGGACTGGTACTGCTCAGAGCCACAGAGCACTGGGTGAGACAGCTACAGCTGGACTCATGTCCTGGTGCTGGGATGGAGCTTCTGCCAGGAGGGAGCTAGTGGCAGGCAGGCAGGGGCTGGGAGTCAGGAGTGAGGGGCACTGGGAGGATGTGGGTTGACAATGAGGGGTAAGGGCCGGGCAGGACACCAGCATATCAGTTCAGCTCAGCATTGGAGGAAGCTCTGATTTTTCATGATAAAAAAAAAAAGCAAAAGCCAAAGTATATAGATACTTAGAATTTGTTTTTTTATGATGATAGAGGCACTGGTAGGCTTCCAATTTTGTTTAAAATTTTAAATATATCAGTAAAACATTGCCTAACTGCTCTCTCTATATATAGTGATGTTTCACTTTAATTTGGGAAGAAGATGGTTTTGGGTATTTTAATGAGTGAATTTGTGGGGGTTATCAGAAAATTTTCAATTTTTAAACAGGGAATACCAGGAACTCTGCTAATGTGGCAAGTAATGGGAGCCAGGCAAAGGAGCCTGGCCGGGACCTGCACTGGGGACCCAACTGGAGAGCAGATGAGGTGGCTGATCTCTTGTCCATTTGGGGACAGGAGGACATGCTTTGAGAGTTTAAAGTGCACCACTGCAAGGAGCACATCTTCTGGGCAATAGCTGCCCAGATGGTAGAGCAAGGGAACAAGAAGACATGACAGTACTGTTGCCCAAAGGCCAACTATGAAGCCAGAACCCACTGACAGCTGGTCCAGATGTGCAGAGGGCTCTGCTGCAGTGCCCACACCACAACCCAGACCATGTGTAAACCCAGACCCCACCTCGGATTGGCAGGTGTGCAGCCATGAATCCGTAGGTCCAAGGGCACACATGTTATTGTAGGTGACAGCAGGTCACAGCCAGACAGCATCCCCCACTGCCAGATTGCTGCAGAGGGTAGAGGGTGCAGGGGCCCCTCTAAGCTAGCGCTGCTTCAGAAGTCCAGATGACACAATGGGCTAGTGTCCCCAGATACCAACTGGCTGGGCCTCAGAAGCTCCTGAGGGCAAGTAGCTCTGAGATGCTCACCAAGGCAGCTTTTTATACTGTTGGGGCCAGAACCAAAGTGCATGTTCAGACTTCTGTGCTGAGGCACAAATCTCTGGCACAAATTTGTGCCACTGCTATTTGAGTTGCTACAAGTGCACTGCTACAAGCGCAAATTTGCTCCCAGTCAGCCCTGCCACTAGGAGGCCAGCCTGAGGTCAGCCTAAGGGTCCCATGGCTAGGTGCCTTTCCTGCCCCAGGTCTGGGCCAGCTCTATGTGAACTCGAGCTGGTGCAAGATGCTGCCATGCTGCAAGCACCCAGGCCCAGATGCAGGCAGCTCCTAGCCACCGGGGACAGCTGTAGCTGTCTGCAGCCAACCCCCAGCAGCCTGCCCAGAGACTGCAGGTTCTGGGACATTGCCTCACCATGTGGCTCCTAGTTCCACATTGTGCCTCTGTGCTGAGCACTGCAGGAAATTGCACAGGCCTGACAGCACAGGGACAGCTGCATGGATGCCTGGAGAATTGATGTGGGAAGCCCAATGGCATCATCACCCACACCACACGTTGCCACCTGGGGTCTCAGCTTGTCCATGGAGGAGACTGGTGACCTCATGGCACTGTGGGATGAGGCAGAGGTACAGCAACAGCTTGCATGGGGTGGGCACTCCAATGTGCATATCTAAGAGGGGCTGTCAGAAAAAAAGGCTCATCAGGTCTAATGTAGTTGGGATTAACAGAGAGGATAAAGATGAGGGTAAGTGGAAAGGTGGGGGGAGGGGAAAGGAGAACCTTTCTTGACTGTCAAAGCAATAAAGACTGAGGATGCAAACAGAGGAAGGACTAGAGCTGACTGCATCAGGCAGCAGCACAGAAGACTCATAAAATGGTAGAGATTAGGGGTATGCAAAACGAGCCATATTTGATCTGGATTTGGAGTCTGCTCAAATCAGGAACAGTGATTCAATTAATTGATTCAGATCACTGTCCTGATTCGATTCAGCCGAATCCAAATCTGAAGATTTGATGCCAATTTGGCATCAATCGAATCAATGATTCAGCTGCAGACACAGCTTTAAATATTTTCTCTTCATAGCTTGAGATACCAGGTGTGAACACTGTGATGGTGGGGCAAATGGAGTGTCCAACAGGAATGTGGGGTGGGGGGCGCCTGCTCAGCAGCAAAACTAGAAGTGGACCAGAAGTACTTCTGCTCTACTTCCAGGTCTGCCACTGAGTGTGCAGAGGACCACCCTCCCCGTGGCCCTCCAGCTCAGCAATAGGCCATGGGGAACCCCGGGTGCCTCCCCAGACCCAGGAGGAACCAGTCGCTGGCCTGGGGGGCAGGATAGCACTGCATGCTCCCCAGTGGACCTGGAAGTGGACCGGAAATGCTTCTGGTCCACTTCTGGTTCTGCTGTTGAGTGCACTGGGGACCCCCCACTCCCTTGCTACCATGTGACGTCCCATCTGCCCCAGTATCTCAGCACTCACAAGCCACCTGGTACCTTGAAGTATGTAGAAAAAACATTTAAAGCTGTGTCTATGTCCAAATCATTGAATCCTTCGAAATCTCTTCAAACTGATTTGGAGAATTCCCATTTGATTTGGAGAGATTAAAGGGTCTCCTGATTTGATTTGGATTCTGAGATTCAGCTGCTAAATCAGGCCAAATCTCTGCCGAATTGAATCAGTGACCAAAGCTTCACACAGCCCTAGTACAGATGTGTAATTTAAATGGACAAGCATGACTTTGTTTATCGTATCTATGCATGTCAAAGGTGTGTTATCAAGGAAGAGGTGGAATAAGGTTGTCAGTACCGAGTAGAGTCAAAGCAGACATAATACATTATAAGAGTGTAGAATTCCGTGGGCGAGGGATTGCAATCATTTTCTCAAGAGATGGGATGGGGACCATTGTGGTGGGTGGAGTCAGATGTAAACAAACAGGCTGAAGTCATGATTCTGCTCTAGAGTGAGGAAGTGGAAGTGTGGCAAGTGCAAATGATTATTGTGGGAAGGAGACTGCAATGGATGGTGGTGAAGTTGAAAAAGAAAGTGTTAAAGATTTGTAATATATATGTGCCCGCTGAGAGAGAAGAAAGGATCATACTGTTTAAGAAATTAGAAATGTATGTAGAAAGTAGGCAGCAAATTCAAGTGAGGGATTTCAATTGCATTACCAAGGAGAGGGGTCGGAGAGGGGCTGGACGGGAGGAAGAGCTAGACAGCTCATCAAAAGTACTGATTTATACAATAAAAGAAGGATGTTTAAAGTATGGGTTGGTGACAAGGTAATTATGAAGATGGAACTGAGTGGGAGATAGGTGTTGAGCACTGATTTTGTATTAACAACAGATGGGCTAGGGATTGGAAAGAAGGAGATCTTAAATGTGACCTTCAGTGATCATGGATGTTGAGAATGGAAGTGAGTTTAGATAAAAGTGAAGGTAGGCAGAAAGGTATGTGGAATTTAAATGTTCAATTATTACAAGATGAAAAGACCTGCCAAGAATATGTGGAACTGTATAAAGGAAGGAGGATTCTGAATAGATGCTACAAAAGCATCTGGTAGTGGTGGACAATAATCAGGAAAATAACAAGAACATTTTTCAGAAATATTGTTCAAAGAGAAGTGAAGAAGGTAGAAGAGCTAAAAGAACTGCAGGCAAGGAACCAGGAATTATTAAAGGAGGGAATAAGAGGAATATGAGTAAAAGAAGAACTGGAAGACCTAAAGTGATGGACTGAAGAATAGGTCAAAAGCAGAACAGATGAGATAATCTTTCTGACCAGAGCACCTGGGCAGAGAAGATAGAAGAAGGAGGTGTAAGTCTTTTTTGGCAAAATTGAAGAAAAGAAGGATGGAACTGAAAGAAGTGAGAACAAAAGACGGAGTCCAAATAGAGGAGTGTGTAAAGGTGCTGGATGCAGCAGTACAGTTTTATAAAGAGCTGTACAAAAGAGCAGTGGATGAAAGAATTATGAAAGTGTTCCTTGAAGGGATAAAGGAAAGAATAGAAGATGAAAAGAAACCATAATTGGAGGTTTATTTCCATGCCTGCTCTTTCACTAAATCCAGGATAAATCATGAAGTGACACAATGCCATCATTAGAAACAACAATGAGTATCATCCCTGGTGACCAACATACCATGATACAACCAGTGTTTTACAAAGGATTGGTTCACTGTAAGAGATCTGAATTCAAATTATCTTTCAATGTGACAGATAGCTAATGTTTAATAATAGAATTGCATGTGAGAGAGTTATTAGACAACTTGTCATGTTAGACAATGATAAAACAGTTATTTTACTATCTATGCATATGTACATCACCTTTGAAAACTGAATCATGGCCAACTCTAAATATTATGTTATGAGATGAATTCTCAACTGCCTTGATAGTTGTGTAATAATTTACACCTGTGAAGTGTGAAAAAGACTATTTTGCATAAATCTACATAAATACCCAAGGCAGACAAGGTTCTTTTTGTTAGACCAACTAAATAGCTGGAAAAATGGTTCTTTACAAGCTTTTGGGCACAATTTTCCCAACTATTTAGTTGGTCTAACAAAAAATATTACATTTACCCAAGGAACCTTGTCTGCCTATGTCCTTAGACCAACATGGCTATACCCAACACCCCAGATAAATACATAAGATTTAAAATGGTAGTGAACCTGTCCCTATGAAGGAGTAGGGGAGTGTGGGGAAAGGGAAGATGGGCATTTTAGAGGCTTTTCTGATACCAAAGCTCCCTTCTATTTAAAAAAAAATGATAATTTCTTAAAACAAATTATAACAGGCTGACTACTCAGGGCTGTGAAACCCTTGGCTCAATCACCTTCTCTGGCTCAGTCTGCCCAAAATCTCACCTGCCATGACTAGCTGGAATATAAACTACAGTTAAATGTGGGAGACTACTCATTTTAATGCCCAATGCTCAGGGCAATAATACGACTCTAACCTTCCCTTATCGTGTCCCATGCCTTGCAGATGTCATCTAAATTATTACAGTACCTTACACAATGACAGTTGCTCCAGCATCTCACTGGGACTCTCACTCCCCACTGGGGCATTGTGCTCCCACACTGGCAGATATTAACATCGCTACAAACACACAACAAACATAGCCTCTGGCCCAACTAATATCTCAGGTGTCCATAAACTTACCTGGGCTTGGCTGCCCCCCTCTATGGGGTTTCATCCTTGAGTTAATTTCTCATGGGGGTTGGCCTATGTGCTGCACTTCAGGTTACTCTCACATCCCCTACTCAGCACACCCCCAGTGCAGCTCTTCAGGTCCTCCTAATCAGGCCCTACTTTACACCAACATGCACAGTGCTTTGGGTCATCCTTGTGCACCCTACCCTATGCAGGCCAGCTCCTATTTTAATCACTGTTCCCCACTACTAGGGCAAAGTGGGGCTCAGGTGTCCAGAGACATGCCTGGCCCTTAGTCATGGGGCTCAGGTGTCTGGAGACATGCCTGGTCCCCACTTTCTATTGGGGTATGTCAGCTTCTCTAGTCACAAGCAGATAGGGACTGCATACAAAACTATTTTCTATTTTTCTTTAGTGCTTTAGCAAAGTGGAATTATAGAACTCATCTGAAGTGAACTTCCAGGAGAGGGAGTATGCCTGCTGTGCTGTTCTTGTAGGGCTTGCAGCAGGCCTGCTGTTCCTATAGGGCTTTGCTGGAAGTCTAGAAGTAGGGGAACAGGACTGCAGTAGTGCCTCCTCTGTGCCTCATTTGGGCAGATGAGTTCCTCAGGGGTTTTAAACACGTAGTAGTGTTGCTGTTTTTGGAAATCTTCCTATTTCAATTTTTATTACATTTTTTATGTTTTCTTAGAATTGTACCTATTTGAGCTCCCACCTATGCCCATCACTCATGTTTGTCACTTTCTCCTGTAGTTTGAAAGGGATAGATGGGAAAAAATGGAACAGGACATTTCATTGAACCCAGGGTAGTGGTATTATTGCAAAGGATTTTTTATATTCCTGTCTTAACACAAATAATTCTTATTTAATTCTTATTTAAATGTAATTAATTTTCTTCTTTTTGTAATTGGTATTTGTAAAGGTTTAGGTTATTTTTAGACTTGTCATGTTTTTTTTCTCCACGTTTTACTTACAGTGTTTTCCAATGAAATTGGCTTCAAGAGAGAACAGAATGATGATTGACCATTACTTGTATTTCCAGATGCAGGGCTATTATGCTATAATATGCCTCACCTTTGGTTTTACACAATGTACCCAGAGCTATACTGAACCTATGTTTTATTCTGTCAGAAAGGTCTGTGCTGCATGACTAGCTGAGAATTATAGCTATGTTTTTCTGCCATAGTTGAAATGTCCTCTAATGTGGCAAGCTATACAACAATAAAATGTGGTTAACATCCAGAACTGTTTCTAATGTAGCCCATAAAAGGCTCTCAAGCAAAGAAAAACAACAGTTATGAATATTTTTTTCCTGTTTCCTTTGTCACCACTACAAAGGGCCACAGAAGTTGAGAAACTGAAGAATTCTTCTATGATAAAATGAATGTAGCTATAATAGATGTCTCTACAATTCACAGTGCCAGTATTGACAAAGAATTAAAAATCATGAATCAGATCTTAAGACTAATCAGATAAAAATAAAAGGAATCATGTTTGTTATCCTGTCTTTTGGCTGTTTAAATCCCCTTTACTCCTCTTCCACTGTGCAAGAAAGAATTTCGTGTTGAAAAGCTAACTTTTACTAGACACAAAAATACATGTTTCTTATTAGCTGCCCTCACAAATGTTCCACTTACAGCCATAAGAGATAGGAGATACCGTATTTTTCCTGTTTTTTTAAACTCTCCCCCACTGTTTCCTAGATTCCTCTTGCATACTAGGCCTATAAAATGCAGTGGGAAAATAAACAAAAGACCCCAAGAAACATGAAGCATTCCTCTTACATATCAAGTTTCCAATTATTTTTCAGTAAAGATTTCTGTGAGCTGCTAGGATCTTCACAAAACTAATTGGATATAAGACTGACCATGAAAAAAGTTTAAGTTGGAAATTAGGAGAAGGTTTCTAGCCACAGCAGTGACATTCTAGAATAGCCTCCCAGAAGCAGTAGTAGGTGCATTTCACAGTTACTGGATAAAAAAGAAAAACAACAGTTAGATAAATTCTCCTACATGAGAGAGAGAGGGATCAACCCCCTCCTCCTGGCAAGCGAGTGCTCATCTTACTGAACCATAGTCACTCTGACTCATTCTCCTTCTTGGCCCTCACCTTAGGGTACTTTGCTGATGCCTTAGTTTGGGTGGGGAGTGGAGAGGCTATGATATAGATGCTGTATTCCCTGGACAAGTGCTCTAACCACTAGGCTATTGAGATAAATGATGGGACGTCCATTCAAGAAACACTTTATCAAAGTTCTTTTGTTTCCATGGAATGTTTCCATTTTGGCAAAGCTGTATTTTCTGTCATATATTAAAAAAACAAGTCAATGGACTCTAGACAAAATAGTGTGAAGGCACAGAGTAGTTCCAGTTTTAGCTGTGCTCCTGAAGAGTGACAAGAAATACCTGTTTCCACCTCAGGTAAACTGTCTGTTTCTCTAGGTTGAGACCCCAGCAACTAAGATCCTCTTTTTATTCCCTTATCAATTCTGTTAAATAGCTACAAATATTGCACTTATTTGACTATGGATATACAAAAAACTTGTTCAAAGACCGGTTCTTTCTCAAACTGTAATGACTGATTTCTTGGTCCCTTTTATCTATTCGCATTCAAATTAAAACTGTTTGGCATTGTCCTATATTTCGTTTTGTCAAAGCCATTGTTTAAACTGCACTGATTATCTCAATTGTTAGAAATGGAGTTAAAGTAAAAGATAAACTACTTTGAATGCCTGCAAGAGAAATTTGGATTTTTATCTTGCTGGGATCCTATGACCCCTGCTGACTTCCTGCCCCTCAGGCAGGGGGCTGGACTCGATGATCTTCCGAGGTTCCTTCCAGCCCTAGTGTCTATGAAATCTATGAAAACATGCATTCATTTGAGGCTCTCTATTCCATTTTGGTTTCTATTCTCTTTACTATTATTGCATATCTGCTATAACTCCACTGGACTCCATTGTAGTTGTTGCAAATTTGCACCAGTAGAAATATCACAACTACTGCAAGCATGTAGATCATGGGCCACAAAGCTGATGGATCTTCTAGCTATATGCCATCCAGATAAAGGAGGAAGCGATTAAATGTCCTATTGTTTTATGATAGCTGAAAGAAAATAATTTATCCTCCAAGGGACTTGACTGAAAGGAGGACCTGGGCATGAATTAACTCAAAGAGAATAAATGGGTCTTCTCTGGAGGACTAGACCTGATAGTCAGGAGGCTGCCAAAGAAGCACTAGTGAGTATGGCCCTATTGGAAAGCGAAGAGAAAACAGCTTCTTTTGGCATAGAACTTGTTGGAAAACAGCTTAGTTATAAGAGCTAGGAGACTGCCTTCTGTGTTTTCCTATTACATTCAGGCAAACAGGAGTACATTTTTAAGAGGATTTCACCAAAGAAATGTCTGCCTCATATAAATAATTCCTTTTCTTCATGGACACAATCCAGCAAGGCTTCAAATATTGGAAACTAAGTGCTGAGGCCTAGAGGCAACATTATATAAAAACCTGCTTGAAATCTCTGTATTTTGGCTGCCTTCTTGTTTTCCTGTTTTTACTTTTGTCACATCTAGTTATAAAGGACCTTCATCTACACTGTTCTCATATGGCAATTTCTCTCTAAAGAATAGGTACTCTGGACTTACTGTATAAATTTAAAATACACCTTAGAACTGCTATAACTCTTATTCTTTATTGTTTCTATTTTGTGTGTGAGAGTGTGCATGTGTGTGTGTGCTTATTTACTTATTATTTTAAAAGCTTGATTCCTTTATAAATTATATATAAATATTATCATTACGCAATGATTTGAATATATACAAAGTACAATGAATGCCAGCATCCAAAGCTAATAACAATTATTACTAAAAAAAAAACAGTCCCCAGTCCTTTTTTACAGTCAGTGGGCATGTCTACAATGCTACTAGCACATATCAATAAATGCCATCGCATATTGCATGAGAATTTATTGCTCCCTGATGCACCATTTGAACATGCACCTGGGACAGCACCATGCTGAGCTAGGTCAAAGCATCCCCAGATGGAAGGAACCCTCAAGGGTCAGCCTGCCAGCCTAGGGATGCTAATTGGGTTCAACATGATGTGGAAGGGCTGGCTTTGCCACAAGGGTGTGTCAGCATGGAGCTAGCTGGCAGACAGCCTCTGCACTGAAGCATCCTTGTGCTGCAGCCAGCCATGTCAGTATCTACATGTGCACTGCTGTGGAGTAAAAACTCTGCAGCCGGTTAGTACTTATATTTACACCTACTACCCTGCTGTGGAGTTGCATAGTTTTCTGTGGCCTAATAGGGCTTCTACACTACTGCACAGTAGGGTTGTGCAAAATTTCATCAGCCATTTGATTTTGGAGGTGTTTTGGGCTGTTTTGGAGTTTCAGAGCCAGGCTTGCACAGAAACATCTGTATGCTGCTGCCCTGCTGCACAACTCGGCTCTGCAGGGAGCAGAGATCCATGCCGGGGGTCTCCTCATCATCATAGCAATGTGGGGCTGCACGGGGTGGGCAGCGGCAGTGAGGTGGCCTCAGTGCAGATCTCTGCTCCCTGTGGAGCCAGGTGATGTGGCAGGGCAGTGCTGGTCCCTGCTGTGGGACCTGGTTCCACAGGGAGCAGAGATTCAGGGCACCGTGGGGTGGGCAGTGGTGGTGAGGAGACTCCCAACATGGATTTCTGCTCCAGGGTTGGTCTCTGCCATGTGGCCTGGCTCCAGAGGGAGCAGAGATACATGCCGGGGTCTCCTTACCACCACTGCCCACCTCACACAGCCCCACGTTGCCGGAGCAGCACAGGGTGGGCAGCACCAGTGAGGAAACCCCTAGCTCAGATCTCTGCTCCCTGCAGATCCGAGTTGTGAGGCAGGGACCAGCAGGCTCACTCTCTGCTTTGTGCTGCTTCCCTACCCTGTGGCCCAGCATCTCCTGTCCTTCACATCCCCCTCTCTCTTCCCCAGGTGACCCACCTACAGCCCCCATCCTGCTCCCCACTGGGGCCCCAAGCCCCCAGCCCTTCAGCCCCACCCAGCTGGGCAGTAGGGATGCGTGAAGATTACAAGCCCATTTGAAACAGATTCAGAGGAGATTCAGCAGAGCCAAATCTCCAAAACAGATTCGGCCAAAGTGAAACAGGACAGTGATCTGAAACACTGAAACAAATCACGGTCCTCCAAGACAGCCAAATCCAAAACCAAATTGAAACACAGCCGTTTCGCACACCCATACTGCAAAGTAATTTACTGAGCAGTCATTTAATACTTGTTTATACACCCCGGCAGTAATGATTGCGGAGTCAGTGTCTCATGTAGACACAACCACTAAGCCACAACAGTTGCTGTTGAACCTCAACCAATGGAGCAAGTAAGGCCACACATGTAGATGCAAGATGTTTACTGTGGAGCTAATTAATCTACTCAACAGTAAATGTCTTGTATAGATGCACCCAGCTGGGGAAAAAGATATGCTGTTTCAGAACTACTTACTAGAATCTGGTTTTAAACAGCAGCAAATACTGTATCTAATCCAGCTCCTCAGAAAATCTGTGTATACTTTGATCATGTGGTTAAGATTCAGTAGATCCACTGATTAATAAAATGCCCTTTAACACTGTTTTTAACAGAAATTGGGGTATTTTTTACTTTTTGTTGAAATCATGGTGCCTTCTCTCTGTGGAGAATTTTTTACTCTTCTTTTAAAAAAATGAAATCTTAGGCTTATCTTCATCTTCTCATCCAGATGCATTAAAAGGACAATCTCTCCAATTGGATATAAACTTGTAGTTGTATAAACTGTAGTAGTTTAAAACTTCTTCCCATACAACTTAAGTGCTTTCAGAATGTCTTAACATTTCACTTTGGAGATCAATTCCAGCATTTATAACAAAACATTACTTGCATTCATAAAGAAATTCCTCTTTTTTTTCTTTATTTTTTTTTTAGATTTACTAATAGAGGCCTTGGCTCTGGGTGATGAAAGCTTTGGGTTCTATTTTTAGTGAAAATGGTAGTTCCTGTATGGGCCCACACAGTTGTTTGTGGGCAGGTGATGAACTCTATAAGCAGAAAATCAAAAGCTCAAGTGTAGCTACTACTATTAAGAGGTTGGATTTCAGTGGTTGGGAAAAGGAATTTATTACAAATGCAATCTAGTTTCCAAGAAGAAGTCTGAGTGTGCCCAGGTCACTGGATTGCGGTACACTTAGTAGAATTTACCTCGTGGTGGGTGTCAGAATAATTGCAGCAAATCATATAATTACCTTTTAAGAAAATCTGCAAGTAGGCACAAGTTGTAGATATTTTTAAATTTTGGAATTAAATAGAACTGTGGGTATAGACAGAGGTAACAAGTATATTACTATCAAAGGATACTGATACAAATTATTACACTGAATCTGTATGATTCATTAGTGATTCAAGAATAACAAAACTCTTCTGACTTTACTCCTAGTTCTTTCAGGACAGAAGGCAATTTAGCTAACTTGTACTGCTACAGGTTTGTGAAGACATAATAGTTACAGTGTAATAGCTCCTCCTGAGAAGCAGCTCCCCCTCCCCTTTTGAAGCAACTATAACATACATTTGCCCGTACCCTATGTATTTTCAACTTATGTAGAATAAATAATTTAAGACACACTGGTTATGTATACATGAGATGCTGACTACATAGTTCAGCTCAGTAGTGTTGCGTGGCAGCAACCATGATGTGACACTACTGTGCGGTAGTCTTGGGTTACTGCACGGTCAGTGTCATGAAAAAGCAGCACAGTAACTCCAGTTACTGCAGTTATTTAGTACTTGTTTATACAACTTCACAGTAATGATTGCATAGTCAGTGTCTCATGTAGACATAGCCACTAACCAACAACAGTTGGTGAACCTCAACCAATGAAGCTTTTTAAATGGGATGAAAGGGACTGAGTGAGATGGCTACCAAGTCAGTTGTCTGAGCCACAAATGATTTCTCACCACTGTCTTTGACTAGGCCACAAATATCAGGATTTAGCCTTTGAAATTCAATTATAATTTTCAGTAAATATAGTTTATACAAAAGTGGAGTACAAGTGTAAAAGTAGGTCACCATCTATTTTGAAAAGATTAGTCCAAGAAATATACTTTATTGTATGGAAGACTTGTATTCCTGTCAACATATTATTAATTTATTACTGAAGTTTAAGTAAGAGTACCATATCCAAATACATTTACATTGTTTTGTACAAAGTAAGAAATGTTATAATTTCCCATTCCTCTACTATTTTAAAATTATATGAAAATAAAAAATAAATAATTATCTCTGATTAATATAAGGTTTTCAGATATAAATTATGCATACATTTTACTCTTGGCATAGTCCTAAATGGTATATAATAACTGTTTGGTTATAGAGATATTCATGAATTATTCTGGAATTTCAATGGGATGTGAACTTATTTTTAATGCTTAAAGCTAAGAATCTAAATTTGAAAAGTTTGGCCTTAAAGTTTAACAGTCAGGCCCCTGCCATACATTACATATTTTATGCAATTAAGCGGTCAATTGCACAATAAATTTAGACCAACCACACATGCAAAGTAATTATCATTAGGGATGTGTGAGGCTTTGGTCCCTGATTTGATTTGCCAGAGATTTGGCCCAATTCGGTGCCTGAATCTCTGAATCTGAATCAAATCAAAGGACCCTTTAATTTCTCCAAATTGAATCTTAACCGTCCAAATTGATTCAGAGAGATTTGGAAAGATTCAGAGATTTGGACATAGAGACAGCTTTAAATGTTTTTTCTACATACGTGTAGGTAGCAGGCTTCTCATGAATGCTGTGATGGTGGGGTGCATGGAGTGTCCCACAGAAGCATAGGGGGCTCCCCAGTGTGCTTGGAAGCAGACCCAGAAGTGGACCAAAAGCACTTCCAGTCCACTGCCAGGTCCACACCTCCCTAGCTTCGAAGGGGCCCCTTCGCACCTCCATGGCTTCCTGGTCACCTCGCACCTCCCTGGCTAGGTGACTGGTGCCTTCTGGGTCTGGGGGAGGACGAACCCGAGGTCCCCCTGCAGCCTATTGCCAAGCTGGGGAGGCACAGGGGAGCCCTCCCAGTGCACCCCCCAGCAGACCTGGTAGTGAACTGGAAGTACTACAGGTCCACTTCCAGGTTCTCCACCAAGCACATGGAGGGCCTCCCCACTGCCTGCACTCCTGTGGGATGCTCCATATGCCCTAGCACTGTAGCATTCACAAGCCGTGCCTGCTATCTCAGGTATGTAGAAAAAACATTTAAAGGTGTGTCAGTGTCCGAAATGCTGATTCTCCAAATCAGCATCCAATCTTCAGATTTGGATTAGGTCAAATTAAATCAGGGACAGTGATCCAAATCAACAAATTGAATCACTGTCCCTGATTTGGGCGCTGAATAGGGCCCATTTCACACACCCCTAATTATCATACTATAAAAATGTCCATCCAGTTATGAGGAGCCAACACGCTACAGTTAGTGCTTGAAAATGTTTAACAACTTTATAGCTGGTTTCTATCCAGCTTTAATCTGAATGTGTGGCAGAGCCCACAGTCATGCATAAAGCATTTACATTCTTGTTCTAGTCACTGGAGAAACCAAACACCCACCATTCTTAGTGCTGTCAGAGGGCCACAGCTGTTCAGTACTCCTGAAAACCTGATGATGTATAGTAGAATGTAGATAGGTAATTAGATGCCTTATTTTTAGGCTTCCAAGTTTATAAGTATTAGGCTAGATTTAGTAGGTTTGGGTTTGGTTGGTTCTCCATCCCCACCCCATTTATTATGGCACTGAATTTTGAAGAAGACCATGCTCTGATGCCACTTGGTTGGGTACTTACCTTTTTCTGGTACTATAATTTGACTCTGAGGAAAACTTTGCCTACTTACTTTCAGATGTCAAACTTTCTAAGTTTCCTTTGCCTCCTTAAGTCTATCAGGGCCCACTTCAACATCTTCTCTTGGACCTAGCAAATTCTTGTTGAGACTTTGTGCCAAAACTACTTCTAATATCTCCCAATAATACTTAAAAATAGTATGGAAATCTATTCCCCAGTAGCAGTGAAAGATACTGTAGAGTGCAACAAAAAACAGGTCAATGGAACCAATGCACTTAAAAACCTTTGATTTTCTTGTCTCTTACTTTTATAATTGGGAAATATACTGAATGCTTCCCTTGCTAAAATCACTGATAAATGAATTTCATAATTACATTAGCTAGAAAATGCAACTATACTGTGTAGTGGCAAAGTTGCTGGCATTAAGAAGGTTTATTGGGGCATCCTAACAGACAAAATATACATGCAGTGGGTATGGCTTAGCTAGGCTCAGGATTGAGCTTGCAAGAATGAAGATATAATCAAAATTGCAATGTATACACTCTGTCAGGCTCTGAAATTGAAAATATTTCATCCACCTACAGATGTAGATTAGTCCATAGACCCTGCAAGCTTCCAGCATTCATGTTTTCCTCTTCATGCAGCTTTCTGTACTGCAGTCCTTTGAAGAAGCAATCAAATGATTCTCTTATAGATAAATATAACTAACAACTTATTTCCAGCACTCCAGCTCATTATTATGGTTCAGTTCATGTGTGATTGAGTGAAAAAAATGCCATGTTATGCCTCTTCATATTGGAAGGGGAGTCAAAGATTTTTAAAATATATATATACTAGTTTATATTATGAATCACTATAATTAAGAGTTAATAAATGATTTGCTAATTAGGCATTCAAACAACTATTTCAACACATCTGTTTCAAAATTGTGGTAATTCTGGTCTATAGGATTTGTCTATACTGTGCCCTGCCCACTTCAGTTCTCTGATATATTCCAGACCTGAGAGTTTTCCTGTTGCTGCTGGTAAGATGATCTGGACTTAAACTTATTGGCCAGTTTCTGGACCATTGAAAACTAAAGGCTCAAGGATGGTCCCTGAGCCTGAGTTTAGAACAGCCTCACTAGTCAAATTCTAGCTCTAGAGTGCATCAGTGGACTTGAATGGACAGGGTACATACAAGTCCTGTCCTACCAGGAGTTGGCCACTGCAAGTGTACAGACTTCTTGGGGTCAACAGACATCTCGCTTTTCAGAGGGTGCAAGAAAGGCAGAATTACTATTCCTAGTAATTCATTTAACCTATGTTATCTACCAGGAAGCATGAGTTTAGGAAATTGTTTCCTTTATTCCTTCAAAAAATGTTAAGTTTAATGCTAAGGCATTACTTCAGTGGTAAGTTTTATGTTACCCTAAGCTTAGGTGTTGATATTGATGGTAAAGGCAAGAACTTGGGTTTCTAATTAAGATAAAATATTTTTCCTTGCATTGGGCTCAAGTTCATACTTTGGAGTTTGATTTTTAATTCAGCCTGACTTGTCTTTGGACAGGAATGGGTTTGGGGAAAAGATTTGGTGGCTTTCTTATTGATGGGATATACACCCCCCCACCTTAGCTTTAATGACCAAGTGCTCCTGGGTTCTCTTGTATGAAGTGATTAGGCACTGAGACTAGACTACTCTTTGCTCCTGAAAATTTTCCCCGAAGGTCACAAGAGGAACTTTGGCATTACGGTGTTGAAAAGATGCCCTGCTGATATATATGTTTACAGGGTTTTTATGAAGACTTCATTTTAAAAAGAAAAAAAATCACACACTTGTCACTAAGACTACATTCAGTCTTTATCTTCAAAGTGACTAAGGCCAGAGGCTGTCTTTTTCAAACATGTCAATTACTATTATTCCCAATAAAGTGTAGCCATGCTACCCTCAAGGAAGACTGGCCATCTTTGGAAAAAGAAATAAGAAATCATAGGTTTGGCTCCCTGCTGCCAAGATTATTTCTGCTTTTTAAAGCAAACAAAGCAAAAAAACACTATTACTGTCTAATGTAGAAAGGCTGGAAAAAACAGCCAGAACCCAGGATTCTCTCTTCCCCAGGGGAATACTCTTACCACTGGATTGAAAAAGTAACACTACTTCTTCCTTGTGCTTCTGGCTCCACAAGTTTTTCATTCTTGGCCACTGAAAAGCTACCTTCAAAGGGATGAGGGCTATCCCCTACCTAGACTGTTCAATAGTCCTGAGAGGTGAGATGTGGGCCTGAATATGTTCAGGTTTCTACTTCCTAGGTAAACATTTTAATCTCCAGGTAATTCTTAAAAAGGTATATGTTAGCACTGGAAGCACCACCATGTCCACCACTCTTTTTGAGTGGAACACAGACACAGACGCTGGTGTAAGTTAGCTGTACTCCAAGAACAGGTCAGATTAGATCCCTGTAAGGCATAGCCAATTTCCCATCATGAATATAGATCCTAGTGGAGTTTAAGCAGGATTTAGATATGAATTAGAAGAAACTGGATTTTTTATCTGTATGCATAGAAGCCTCAGTCTACATGTTTTGAAAAAAAAGGAAACACTTTCTGAACAAAGAAATGTATTGAATTTTGTGTCTTGTGGAATGAAGCTTATGAAGCTTTGGATCTTAAATGCCTACATTTTGCTTAAGTCCCATTTAAGTTGATATAAAAAAATAGAGCTTATCAGCTAGAAATGGCAAAGGAATAAGAAGACCTGCTTTATTATTAAATCATAGGATGACAGAGCCAACAATGTGATGCAGTCATAGTTAAGTTATTTCCTGCAGAATCAGGAAAGGTATTTCCAGTAGAATTAGAAAGTATCAGTGCCATTGCACCAGACCCTAATGAGACTTATTGGCCACGTCTAGATGGGCAAGCACATGCCTATTGCGGAATCTCAAAGCAGTTGGAGATGCAACAAGAGGCACACTGGGAACAAAAAAAATGTTCCCCACACTACATATTTGCACCACAGACTTTAATTTTGATACCGAGAAATCCTGGTACCAAAAAAAAACACCCTGAAAAAAGTGGCACAGGGCACACTCATGGGGTGTACCCTGAAGCAACCAGTCTGTGCAGGTGCTGGGGGTCTCTGGCAGGAGCAACCATAAGTGCTCTGATGCCTGCTGCTGCTGCTGCTGCTGCTGCTGCTACTGCTGCTACAAGGGGGCTGTACACCATGTGGGGGGAGTGGGAAGGAGACCCATCCTACCCACACAGTCCCTTCCACCCCCACACAGTGCCACCCACAGTCCTTACCCCCACACACTCCCCCCACAAACCACAACCCCTCCATAATCCATCCACCAACCCCTCACCCATGAATCACTTTCACACACCTTCCACCCCTGCCCAAGCACCCCACACCCACAAACCCCTGCACAAGCTGCACACTGCCCCCACAAACCTTATCCCCAAAAACCCTACACCCACCCCTACATCCACCCACAAATTCCCCACACCTCAACACCCTCACAAATCTCAAACCCTGTGTGCCCAGCCACCTGATGGGATGGGACCTGCTGGTTAGAGCCACAGCTGCAGGGGCAACTGCCACACTGCAGCCATGCCCCATGCCCACAAGAGTCCTGGGACATGTGACCACAGCCTGGTGGAGGCTTCTGGTCCCAAGAACTACTTGGGGATGTGATGGGCTATATGTAAGTGTGGTGGCAATGGGGGTGGCGGGGGGAGTGCGTGAGAGAGAGAGATGGCGGTTAGGGATGGGGGAGTGTTTCAGATAGAAAAGGCTGCTGGAGCCTTGACGCTCACCTGGCTAGGGTTATCTGACCCCAGCAGTCTTTCCTTCCCAAGTGCAGAAGGGCTGGACTTGATGATCTTGTGAAGTCCCTTCCAGTCCCTAACATCTATGAATCTATGAACCCATGACCTTCATTTTAATTACAGAAGAACATGGATGTGGGGTATTTTAATGACAGAATTCAGGGGATTTATCAGAGAATTTGTAATTTTTAAAAAGGGAACACCAGGAACTCTGCTAGTGAGATAAGTGTCAAGGCCCTAGCAGAGAAGCCTCCCCAGGACCAGCACCAGGGATCCAGCTGGAGGGCAGATGAAGTGGCTTCCCTCCTGGCCAACTGGGGCCAGGAGGACACACTTCAACAGTTCAAAGTAGGCTACTACAACAAGCACATCTTCCGGGCGATAACTGCTTAGATGGCAGAGCGGAGGCACCAAAAGACATGACAGCAGTGCAGCCCAAAGGCCAACTGTGCAGTCACAGCCCACTGGCAGCTGGCCTGGAGGTGCAGACCAGATGGCTGTGCAGTCCCCAGTCCAGGTCTGGCAGGTGTGCAGACATGGGGCTGCAGGTCCAAGGGGGAGAGTGCCATTGTAGGTGCCAACAGGTCACAGACAGGCAGCAGCCCCCACTGCCAGAGTGCTGCAGTGGGCAAAGAGTGCAGGGACTACTTTAGGTTAGGGCTGCATCAGCAGTCCAGCTGGCACAAGGGGCTAGTATCCCTAGGTACCAACTGGCCAGGTCTCAGAAGCTCCTGAGGGCAAGTAGCCCTGAGCTGCTCACCAGAGCACCTTTTTATATGGTTTCAATACAGTGATACAGTGACTTTCATGAGTAAGTCAGCAATAATGGCATTCATGAAATTACATCACTGGGGGTGCCTCTATACTTTCATTAATGTACTTTTGCTAATGTGCATTAAATTTAGTACCTCTGATGTGAGGTATTAACTAAATGTGCATTTGGCATGTGCATTTGGCCCTAATGTGCCTCAGTGAAACTGCATGCTTTTTTAGTGATGCTCAATGCGTAATAGCTTAATTTTACTGTGCATTAGTGTATTAGCATGGGTTTTGCTATGACAGTCTAATTCACAGTAAAATAGGCTACTGCACATTGAAGTGCATGTGTAGATGCTCCCTAGAAGAATCAGTATCTAAAAGATCAGAATTTGGCCTGGAGATTCCAATTGAAACATGACATTCCTGATATTCAAAAATGTTGAAGACCTTTCACTGTTAAGCAAACTCGGGTTTGTAAGCATCTTTGAATAATATGGCCAGCGGTATATAATAAATATATTTATGAGCATTTATGAGCATATTTCAGGGTAGATTTGCACATTAGAGACTAAGTCAAAGATGTATAGCATAAGTTTTCATGAGCCTGAGTTCACTTCAAGTGTTGATTGATTCGGACAGCATCTGATAAAGTAAGTTCAGGCTCATGAAAGCTGTGAATCTATCCTGCCTTATGCCTGACTTCAGACTAACACAGCCAACTACCTCTCTACTAGCATTAGTAATAATTGTTAGCCAATTACAGAAAAAGCAATATTAACTCAAGCTTCTTTTGGGATCATAACATTAAATTATGAAACTTAAGTAGGTTATAGGAAAATGTTTTCCCAGGACGGAAATTCAAAAATCTAGCATAAGCTTAAAGTAAATTGGCACCTACAATAATTAAGAAGTACCATACCAAGTATTATAATTAATTTAAGTCACTTTGGAATAATTTATCCCCTTTTGTTAATCCTTTGAATACAACAGTTAAATCTTTATTTTATTGAAGGCTTAGATAAGAAAAGGATTAGACATCTGTGAGTAAGAACAGCTTCTCTAGTTACAGTGTTATAGAAATTACTAAGACTATCTCATTTGTGAAAGAAGTTAATTTTTCAGATAGCAGAAGGAAAAAAAAAACCTATGTTTTTTCCTTCCAATTCTTCAGTCATGCATAGGCAATAATTCTCTTTGATTTCAGGTCAGTCAGTCATGTAGTAACAGACCCCCACTGTCAGCCTCCTTCAATAAACAATTCCAAAATGTAGCACAGCATTTCCTAAACTAGCATTTTCTTTCTTCCTAGATAAAAGAACTCTACTATACTGTTTTGGCTCTCATGCTCACTCCATCATAAAGGAAAGTTAACTCTAAATCATGTGTCTCTTTGGTCAGGTTTTTCACCTCATTGCACTAGGAAGTCCTGGAACTGCTCCTTCTGTACAATTTGCATATACATATTGTCACAAAAGGGGTAAGAAAAGTAATCAGGGACATGCCCTGGATTAGCCAGCTATGGAGTAAGGAGGATTCTGCACAATTCCTGTGACATCCACATTTTCCCTGAACTTATCAGCATTGCAGGAAAAATTCTGATTTTTGTGTCACAATCTCTCTAGGAACTCAGATAAGTGACAGCAACATTGGAGAAGTGACAGATGCTGCTGTCAATGATCAGAACTCAATGCCACAATCTAGTTCCTTACTTGTAAGATAAACCTTCCAGGTTTCCATGAGCACTTTCAGCAGAATGAAGTCTTTCAATTTTAAATTTGTCATCAAATTCCTAGTTATGAACAAATTCCTAGGTATGAAAGTTTGGAAAGAAAGATACTTCTTTTGCAATTTCTTAGTTGGTCTAATAAAAGGTTATCATCTCTGAACCAACAGTTTCAGAGTTTTGCATTTCTTTTCATCTCAGATCAACATGGCTACCAAACACATCCCTGAAACATGGAAGGTGTCAAATTTTAGTCAATTTTGGAATTAAAAACTTCATTGCTTAATAACAAAGAAAGAGCTCTAAATTTCTGCCATCTGACACCATCAAGGAAGAAATCCTTCCTTATCTGCACATCAAACAGCAAGTCATACAAAGGAACTCTCATGGTCCCAGAGGAACAGACATCCACCTTCACTTTCTTCTGTGCAAAATGAAATTTATTTTTCTACCTATGGGGACTTTTACCATCTTTAATTTTCCATCAGCCTGAAGAAGTATGCATGTCTCTGAAAGCTTGCAAAGAAAGACAATTTTTTTTAGATTTCTTAGTCGATCTAATAAGTTGCATCATCTCTGAACCAAGTTTTAGAGTTTTGCATTTCTTCTAGGTATGAACAAAGGAACCCTAGGTCCCATCATTTGTAAGCAGCCATTTATCCAAGGAGTCCTAAAAATCATCCACTCTCACCTTTCACATGTACCCAGCCACAAAACATATTATGAAAATAAAACCAAACTCTGCTCAAAGGAAACCCAGGCAGTTCTGAAGACAAAGAAGCTTATAGGAGGAAAGGAGATCATTTTCAACATTACAGAGGAAGGAACTCCATTCCAGTTCTTATCAACCTGACCCAGGAAAAAATTCTTCCCCCAAGTCTAGTAACTGCTTTGAATGAGTGAAAGAGCAAGACTTTCCAGTGAGGTACATGAATGGCTTAAATACTGAAAGAAACACCAAGGCACTCCAGTCAAAGCTTTGGCCACTAGCTGTGGTCAATATCCAACACTTCAGAAGGAAGGGAAAAACAAAACAAAACAAAATACCAAACCCAGGATAATGAGGTGTCAATAAAGCATTTTTAGAGTGATGGTGCAAGGAAATCATTCTTTTATATAACCAACTGCAGCCCTGAATAATGGGATTACTAGACATCTCCTGCAGAGAAAAAGAATTGCCTTTCAACCCTAATGGGTATCACAAATGCAGGAAACTACCTATTATATTCAGTGACTATTTATCCAAATATACCCTCATGTTATCATAGTACCTCTTCCATAAGCTGCATTTGGCTTTAAAAAGAATTAAAAATAGGTGTCTGCATTAAGTGCAGTTTGTGTGTTTCAGGTCAATTCACAAAAAGTTGCTAACAAAAATATGAAAGATGTGAAAAAATGGATTGAGTTGTTTCAGGATGTCATACAGGATGGAGATATACATTTTACAGTTTTGCGGTAATTGTATTAAATACCAATACAATTCATTCCTATGCCCATTAAAAATATTCTGTTCTCTGTGGAATTCATCAGAAAAGGTTACCTTATTTTGTTTAATGCATGGCCCAATCTGATGATGATGGTGGCTTGCCAGTTGCTCTGTACTAAAGCTTTGATTGAACAGGACCTAACATTTTGTCTTGAATTGGGTCCTATACTTACTATTTCTATATAAAATACCATTTAAGAAGGACAGTTTTATCCTTGATGTTTCCAACTATGGATTACTGGATAAAAGGAAAGTTACAAATCCTGACTTTTTCTGTAATACCATATAGCAGGGATACTGAAATTTCTTGACAGATAGTTACAGTAAAAGCAGCATCCAAAGGGAAAATATGTGTAATAACATATTACTATTGTTGGAAAGATTAAATTATCTTTGTTGTATTGATTCAGAAAAATGCCAGGGTTTTCACTGGATACATATTGCAGGATAGACATTATATTTGTATAATATAATACGTCACAAAACTTCATGAAGGCATAATTACCTTGTGTGAACTGATATTGCACTTACCAAACCTAATTGATCAGAAGTGTTTGCAAGACATGAAAGATCTGTTCCTTTTCTTTTTTTTTATTTTAACATTTGGATAGAAAAAGACATAGCCAGATTTTGTGGCTATTTATTGTGATATGACTGAAACTAGATCTAGACACACACATTGAAAAAAGGCTCTTTGATTAAAGATGAAAGCTCTAGAAATGAAGATTTTCTTTATTACTTTCCATTAAATTTTGAAATGCCTAAAAAATATTCACAGAACACTTAACCAATTGGACAGAAGCCTAGATGACAAAAGGGTTTTTTGGTAGGTAATTGGGTTTAGTTAGCTATGCATATAGATTTAGAATGTGTCATATATTATGGCAGTTACATGGGGCATGTACTGGCATTATACTTCTACCATAGCCACTCTCAAAAGAGAAACTGAATGTACAAGCATTCACTCAGTATCCTCTGGGGGAAACATACTCCCTCTGGGAGAAAGATCTTCAAGTGTCAATTTGGTCCACTAAAGGGCTAAAGCAGTGGGAGAAATCTCCCTACTACTTCCCTAGACCAGACTCCATACCCCCTCCCCAGTCTGAGCAGAAGGCATGGGCTTTACCCCACTGCTACACTTCCCTTTTGGAGGGGTCCAGGAAGGAAGGGGAGCATCTACCAGTAATTCTTGACTCTTCCCCAAACTGGGCACTACCTAGTTTGTGGAATGAGCTGGGAGCTTTGCCCCCCTGCTCCTTCTGGTCTACCCTGGAGACCGCAAGTGGAATGAAGAAGCCTGCTCTCCACCCATTCCCCAGACCACAGTCTTTGCCTGCCACTCCATTCTCCCCTGGGACTGGCAGGAGTAGAACATCAGCTGCTCCCGTGTCTTCCCCAGACAAAGGAAGGAGGTGTGCATCACTAAGGAGGTACATGAGGAACAGCACAGACACAGAGGCTGGGGACAGAAATTACACATAAATTGCTCTGAGTAATCAGAAACTGGTTCAAATCTGTAACACCACAGAAGTTCAGTGCACATAAACCTCTTTCAAAATGGTAGAAACTGATTTAAGAGAAACCTGGATGGATGCAGTATCAGACTTAACTGATTTAGATTAAATTAGTTTATTGAACTTCTGTCCCAGATCCCCTCCAGATTCAAGTTTAATCACAGTCCCCCAGAATCCCAAGATGTTTTCTACCTCCCATGCAAACCTCCTCTCTCAGGGTTGTGGAGTAGCCTTGGCCCAAGCTGTCTGCTCCAGCAGGGAGGCATGCTCCAGTGCTCCCCAGTTTCTGGCTTGGGCCACCACGGGCATGTGGCTTATTTCCAGAATCAGAAGTGAATGTCTGTCCAGTTGTTTATTGGTTCAATCTATGCTTCTTAGACTAACCTACAAAGATTGAATCAACTCAGCCTCAGGCTTTTTGACTGTCTGTACGTAGCTGCAGGAACAAATTCAGGAAAGCAAAAGTGAAACTTAATTGCAGTTGGCAACAGATGTTAAAGTGATGTAGTTAGCTGTGTTAGTCTGAAGTCAAGTAGATCCAGGTCCTTCTGGTATTATGCGATGGAGACCTCTGTCAGCAGTTTGTAAACTCTGCATTGGAGTTAAAGAGATGCTCAAGACAACAAGAAGAGGTTTTACAAGGGTGTTTTTGAAAGTAACAATAATTTCAAAATAAAATCATGTTGTGTCAATGAGTGGGAGACTAAACAGAAGCAGGAAACACTTATGTTGAACTCACCGATTGTTTATGACTATGTAGACTGATATGATCTAGTAAATGATCACTGTGAACAAAGTGATTTTATTTTTAAATTGCTGATATTTCCTTAAGCATCTCATGCAAATACATCAGATGAAAAAGGAAAAAAGGTGGCGGGGGGAGATGGAACTTTCTGTCTATTATTTGTAGAGGTAGAACTGTTCAGTTCCTAGTTTGCTTTAGTCTTCACCCAAAAAGAACTTATAACTGATCAACTATCAGTAGTAACATCAAAGAAGGGGAAAAGAATGTATTTGGTAATTTTTTCAACTGTGAATTAAATTAAATAATAAGTTACCAGGCCTGGAGAAAATTCACCCTAGAGTGCTGCAGGTACTAGCTAAAGAGATTTTGGAGTTACCGACAATAATATTTGCAAGTTCATTGATGACAAAAGACCTGAGAAGAGTTAGCATTTTTAATAAAGGTTAAAAAAAAAGGAAAACCTATGGAATTAATTCTAGGCCAGTTGTCAGCTTGACTTTAGTCCCTGGGAAACTACTATATCATATTATAGAACAGTCAACCTCAAAATATTTGGAGTGTATGAGAGAGCAGGATGATTGGGGTTTTCATTAAGTCTTTTGGAGCAGTCCCACATGCTATTGTCCTAATTAAGCTGATAAAATATGGGCTAAAGAGAATTACCATTAGGTAAAGATAAGAACATAAAAGTATAAGTATAACAGGGCACCGTGGACTGTGTCTGGGACAACCATGGTGGCCTGTCCACCCGGCATGAGATAAAGCAAAGCCATGGGACTCTGGAGTTGGCTCCTATTGGTTAGGAGTCCAGCTGGAAGTTAGAAGAGTGGTCAGCTGAAGGGAAGATTCCCCAGAGAGGGAGAGCACAAGCAAGGTGAAGCCTGTGTGACCTGTGCAGAGGCATGGAATGAATAATAGAAGCTAGATTGACAGACCGGAGACATAGCGAAGCTAAGCAGGAAACTGAAAGCCTGAAATTATCCACTGGTGAGGTAGCAAGTGATGGGTTTCTGCCCTATAGATTTAAATAAGAAACTATCTTTCATGGAACTTGATGAATTGATGGGCAGAATCGATTAATTGCGACTGATAAGCTGGTCATTTGATTAAACTGTTGGGAAAGTGATTAATAAAATGCTGATTGAATTTAGAGCTGAGTATCCAGGAGATGGATATAATGGAATCAAATTGATGGTCCTAATGCAGGATGTTAGATAATGGATATAAACTGAGGATGGGACATTAGTTAATCGATACCTTAAATGAAAATTGATGGTGTGATGGTCGGCACCAATTGGAGACATAAACCCTTGATCAAGTGAACTAAGAATAAAACCAAGTAGTTGCTAAGAAGATGATCGGTCGGTAACCATGTCTCAATATCCTGTCTGCTGGAGGGCAAGACCCTGAGGTGGGTCACATGACAATGTGCACACAGGTGTGGTAAAGGCAGAGTGTAAGGGAGGCAGAGCCCTGTAAAAGAGGTTCCCAAGCCATGTTACTCACTTACAATAGCAAACACCTCTCCTCTCCTCTCCTTATTTCTCCATATTCCTTTAACATCAAGGTGTGGAGGAGAAGCATTACAGTAGGTGACCTAAAGTAAAGGAGAGTGGCAGTTGATTAGCCATCATCAAGCACGAATTTCCCATAATAAGGAATACCATAATGATTCAGTTTGAGGCCAGGCAGAAGCATGGAGCCATGTTTGGGTGGCAGTGCAGGTCCAGAGGGTTTTCACCATTTCTAGCAGCTCACCAGACTACTGGTGGGCCATATGGAACAGTTCCGTGAGCCAGATCTGGCCTGTGGGCTATGTTTGACACCCTTGACCTTGCTTGATACCCCAACTCACACAGTGGCAGATGGTTGACTCAATCAGTTGAAAAACCATGGTTTAGCATGGTGGGAACATAGAGCCACAGGGAACAAGGAAGAAGGGACAGCTCAAACAAGGGACACAGGGACATGAAAGTCAGATATTTCATCTCCTAATGTTTGGTGCCTCATCCCTGCAGCACAACCCAGAATACAGCACAGGCAGGATCAAGCCTATCAACCCTCACCCACACACGTACCCACATGCTGGATCCAGCACCCACAGTGCCTGCTGTAGGATTCATGCTGTCCGCCTCACCTATGCTTGCCAGTCTGGGACACATGCTGCATGCAACATGGGTCCCAAGCCAGGCAGGGCAGAGTAGTGCATGTGACTCAAGTGAGTTAGGTGGGGAAACATCTATTTTTTGTGTTCCAGTTATGTGTAGGCAGGTGTTAGGTGAGCATATTAAAGCAGTTCCGTGCCAACGCAGTAGTAGAACTTTTAGGGAAGTATGAAGTTGAAAATGGGGGTACCTGATAAGTCCTCGGGCTTAGGTTGATTTTTTTTTTTAATTTCAATTTTGTAATTAGATATTCAAATTCTACCTTAGGTCTGATTTGGTACCCAAGTCTTTATTGAATGTGTCCTAAATTCCAGTTATAGAACCAGTTCATTGTTTTTTGCTAATCTCCTGATAGGAAAAAGTTTGTTGTAATATCAGTGAGGGCATAACTGGAAGAAAAGAATACACAAGTTGTGTTATCCCTGCTGTTCTAAGACAAAGGTAAATTCTGTCACTATATATCATTAACAGTATTATTAATTAAAGGCTTAATCCAATAATAGACACAGGCACATGGAAGTTGGGTATTCCATCATCTAATGTTTAGTGCCTGGGCCCTGTAGTGTAATCCAGGCCAAAGCTGACCTATAGGATCATTACAGTTAGTGATTCATTACAGTTAGGAATAAAAAATAAGAAAGAAAGCATGCATCTTTGTGCGCAGACAGAAATGGAGCTCCCTGCTGTAACTGAGAATGCTTTGCGGGAAGAAGTCTGATTTACAAGTATCCTCTGGACCAAACAGAAGTTCACTGTTGGTAATGGGGGAGGAGAATCTAGTTCCTGGCAGGGAGCCTGCAGACAGTTTCCCTTAGCAACCAGCTCCTCTTTCCCAGCCTGTCACTATTTTCTGAATGGGAGGTGGAAAAGGAAACAGAGGGAGCTGATTCTAGGGGTTCCCCAGCTAGCACTGGAGGGTGGGGTGGGTGAATTGTACCCCCCCAAATCAGGGGGGCTCCAATATGCTTGCTCCACCCTCCAGCAGAGGCTGAAAAAACTCCATCCACTCTCTTCCCCCCTCCCATTCTGAAAATAGAGACAGGCTGGGAGGCAGTGCAGTCACAGAAGATGCTTCATCTGAACCCTCATGCAATGTGGGGTCAGATTTTTACCCAACTGGGCATTTTTGAAGCAGTCTATAGCCATGCACTTGTGTTTGGTCATGGTTATAGACTACGTTCTGTGGCTAACTTGGGCAAAATTTGTCACTTCTGTCTGCACCCTTGGTTTTCAGCGCCCATGTTGATTACTTTGGACTGACAGTTTAACTTTAGCTTATATTTCCTAGAAGAAAATAGACAGGACGAGACAATCTTGTCAGAGAAAAGCCTTCTAATGAATACACTTTTTGAAATGTATAAAGAAAATAGAATTAGAGGGTTTTGTTTGAGAGAAAATCCAAGACCTTACATAAAACCAATACCCTGGAAGTGTTTCAGGAGCTACTGGAGAGCTTTAGATTAAAAGGACATGAGAACAGGATGGTTCTCTGCACTAACATTTTGCTTTGGTTACTGAACCATAGCTGCAGATCATTTGAACAAGTCTAGAAAATGAAAAGTTAGTATTTTTTGTGACGTTTTCAAAAAATAACTCTGAGCAAGCATCTTCAGACTTACAGTAGATCTCACCAAAAACTCATGTGTTCACATTTGTAATATAAAAGTCAATCTTTTTCTTTTAGAGTTTACAGCAGTTTTGCATTTGATTGATTAAAATTCCATCTGTGCTATTTCTAATCAACCTGCCTTTACAATTGCTTAAAGTGTTTGTTCCTTTCCTCTGAGTGGTACTGCTTTTAAGTACTTGGAAAGTCAATTCACTTCCAATGTACTGCATACGTATAAATATAATTATGTACTGCAATTTTGTAAAAAAATTACATCAACGCTAAAAAAATAGCATGGATTCAGTCCTATGGATTGAAATTGATTAAAATAGACACCTCACTATCTTCTTACATTAATTCTTCATTTCAGTGTATTTTTAATTCACGTTAATATAAAGATACTTTTAATTGTACAAATAATTTTCCATGTTTATTTTATGGAAGTGCAAATTAACCACCTGAACCAGGAAATTTTGGAGTGGAAGAGGGAGGTAAATTATAAAATATATTCACACAAACATATACCCCCACAATATGTGTATGGTTTGATTCTTGTATATTGGCTTCATTTCTTGGTCTAGACTGAAGTTTAGTAAGAAGCAAATGTTACAAAAAAAAAGGTTTACCTATATACCAGTATAAATCTTGACAATATTTCAGTCTTTCTTAGGAAAAAGCTATATTTAATCAGATAACACCAAGATACTGATCTTGCAAAAATCTGCCCAGCCCCAGCAGCACAGCAACAGTCGTGTGGAGGCCCAGATATCTGGTGCAGGACCCCTGATGGCGTTGTCTACGCCCATGCCTGTGTCTATGCCTGTCCACAACCCGGGGACCCAAATATTCCATAGAGGAGATTGGAAACCACGTCACTGTGGGGTGAGGTGAAGATGCAATGCCAGTTTGAGTGGGGTGGCTGCTCCAATGCCCATGTCTATGATGGGCTGTCAGGCTGGATGTAGGAGCATGGGCACCACTGGTTCATGTGGCAGTTCTGCATAAAGGTAAAGACCTTGTGGGCCCAGTGGATCACCATGACTTACCACACTTGATGGTCAAGAGAGTACCCCCAAGTCCATGTCCATTATGTGGCAACTGACAGCCATCCTTATGCCATGGTATCCAGGCTGCAGCTATGCTGTATACAGCAGCAAGGGAGGCCTGCCCAACTCCCTCCCCAACCTCAGCCTGGTATCTGCAGTGACATGTTATCAAAGAAGGGCCTCTCAGGGCACTATCATCCCATCTTGACAAGCTCCACAGCCACAGCCTCCACCAGCAGCTTAGGGAGGCCAAGCCAGCAACTGCTCCTCAGCTCCAGGCCCAGCCATGAGGCATGGCCAGCCCTGTCACCACTGGTCAGCAGCAGCACCAGCTCTTCCCTGGACACTGCCTGGAGCTGAATGCCATCACCACCAGCTGAGAGTGAGTGGAGCCACTGGCCATACCAGCCCCAGCCATGTGGTAAGCTCCACACTGAGGGGAGGGCCCTATCCAACCCAGCCCCTGTCCCTGTCCCTGCCCCTGGCTCTTGGCATCTAGCCCCTGTCCCTGTCCCTGCCCAGCCCTCCTGCACTCCCCTAGCCATAGGTTCCCACCCCACAGCATGCAGGGAGGTAGGAGACAGTGTAGAACTTTATTGAGCTGCTTGTGCCCCCACCCCTAGGTAGGCACGGTGTGTGAGAGGCCAGTGGTGATGTCCTCATCAACTTCAGGGGGGCAGGGATGTGTAGTAGAGCCACAAATAGCCCTCCAGGCAGCAACAGAGGTTGCAGCATAGCCCAGGCTTGCCCTCTCATGCTGTCAAAACTCAGGTTCCTGTGCCAAGTATGCCTGGGGCACCATAGCAGTCAGCAGCAGGAGGGTATAGTGGGTTGGACACCCCTCAGTCTCTGCAAACAGCTCCTTGCACAGAGACCAGAGTACTTGCAGCAGGGGTATGCTCAGGTGCAGAGCAACTCTGGGGCAGGGGGAGAGGCTGGCCCTGGAGCACCTCCCCAGAGGGGCACCCTGCAGAGATAGTTGAGGATTGGGCAACTACGCACCCCAGTAATCTGGGAGCCCAGTGCCACTGGGAACCCAGCAACTCCCCCCCCACCCATGAGTCTGGGCACTGTGGCTTGGTGACAGCACAGGAGAGTGGCTGCTTGCAGGAAGAGGCAGAGGAAAGTGGGCTCTGGAACTGTGGCAGCAGGTGCTACCAGGATCCTGGGCTACCTCAGCCTGAGAAGGGGACAGGGGAGGCAGGTTACCTGTGGCCAGCATCCAGTGGCCTGCCTATCCCTGGGTAGTGAGCAGAAATGGAGGGCTTGGCTGGCAACTGCCTGGGCCCAGGCTTGCCTGTCTGATTTACCATGGTTCCTGGACACCTGTGCATGCTTGACCCCTAATTGGAAGCTGAGGAGTGCACAGCACCTGGTACAGAACATCTTATCTAAGAAATGTTGGAAACTCTCACAAACAGCTTCTTTTTCATGGCTTTGCAGGTCCTGCAGGTGCATCCAGGGGAAAGGCCACACTTGGCAGCTGGGAAGTGGGCTCAGGTTTGCTGCTGCCCACAGAAGGGGCCCTGCAAATGTATTGGCTCAGCCAGAGGTGGACCCAGAACTGCACTGTCCTCCTGGACCAAGTGGTGATGGCATCAGAGGATCAGCTGGCAGACACATGGGCCTGGCAAATGGAGGACGCTGCCTGTGAGGATGCATGGAAATAGTACTACCTTATATTTAGACTTCTTTTGTAATGCTGCCACTATTGCTGCTGCCACAGGTAGTGCTCCCACTGCCAAGCAGCCTTTTCCCACCACACCTCCTTTGCCCAGGCCTCACAAAAGAGCTCCCTTGGGGCCTCACAGGTGTTATGAAGCACACAGGCTGCAACGATGACCTGGAGGAAACTGTCCTTGGTGAACTTGAGACGCACAGTGAGGGTGAACCAGTGTTCTTTGGGGTGTGAAGGTATACTCCACCAGGGCACAGGTCCAGTTCAGGCACCAGTTAAAGTGAGTTTGACAGGAGTCTAGGTGCCATGAGTCAGGGCACCCAATGAGAAGGGGTCAGTCCACCATGGTGCCCAGCTCCAGACCCAGTACCCCCAGCATAAAGTGTCTGCAAAAACTTCTTCCTGTCAGGTTGCATATAACAAGGAACTTCTTTGCAGCAAGGGTGATCAGAATCTGGAATAGAGTTCCCAGGGAGGTGGTACAGTCCCCAACCTTGGAAGTCTTTAAGAGGAGATGGGACAGACACCTTGCTGAGATCATTTGATCTCAGCAGTATTCCTGCCCAGAGCAGGGGGTTGGTCTTGATGACCTCTTAAGGTCCCTTCCAGTCCTTATTTTCTATTATTATATGATACTGTGGCAAAAGGAAAAAAAAAAATCATTCTGAACTGAACCAGAAAATATATACAAACTCACAAACTAGTACTCTGTGTCTACACTACTGAGTTTGGCAGAGGTCATAATTTAGAGGAAGATGTGAAAAGAGAAGGTCCAGTGTTTTCATTTTCATATATTTCATGAATCTAAAGACTGTTAAGAAAGTGTTATGCTATTATGAACCAGCCTTTCCTTCAAAACCCCCTGTTACTTTATTATTGTCCATATACCACATGGAATAAACAAACTAGTATGTTGGATCTTGAAGGAAAATGGTGAAATAAAGATCACCATGTATTCATCACATTTTGCATCTATCTGTTTTTTTAGACAATTTTTAATATTTTTTTTTGCCTACCTGCTGATGATTCTTGTAGAGGGTTAAGCTCTCTACT
The DNA here is from genome assembly GCF_052110815.1 of Crocodylus siamensis. Classification (NCBI taxonomy): domain Eukaryota; kingdom Metazoa; phylum Chordata; order Crocodylia; family Crocodylidae; genus Crocodylus; species Crocodylus siamensis. The sequence continues at coordinate 50,259,792 of NC_143395.1, forward strand.
GGACATTCCAGTTTGTTGAACTTATGATCATAAAACCATTAGCACTGTCCACATAATTACAAGCAGGTACAGAATTAGAGCAGATCTCACTTATAAGCCATATATTCACATTTGTAATAGAGAAGGTTATAACAAGAAGTGATCTCATATTGCAACCTCAAATACAGAGCCCTTTGAATTTCTGTGGTTAGTGGTGTTTGAATTCAGAATCACAGAAAAAAAATACATTTCAGAGGTTTTGAATAGTGTTTTAATCTGGTTCAGGAAGGGGTCCTTGTGCTTGTTCAAATGGGTTGTGTCTACATGAGATGCTTTACTGCACATTAGACTAATCTAGTGAACAGTAAAGCATAGCCATCTGTATGTGCACAACAAATACTGTCTAGTAGATTGGTTTACAGGTACTAGAAAATGGCAAATTAATATGCCTAAGCACATGTGTAGAGGCTAATTGGGAGTGAATTGCTTCCACTAAGCCTACACAGCAAGCAGCCACAGGGGGCAGGGAAAGTTGGCCCAACTCATTGGGACACTTCCCCCCCACCAGCTATGTGGAGATTGGGAGGCATCACAATATCCACATGGCTAGGAGAACTGTCTTGGCTGCTAAGCAGTCACATGGAGATTATAACTGCTTGTACACACCATGGGGGTTTAATTCAGTTTAGTTCTCCAAAAACTGAAACGGTTTTTTTTTTTAAAACACTGCTTCAATTTAGGGAGAATTAAACTGAGTTAAACCTCTGTGTTGTGTACATAAGGGTGGAGGCCTGATCCTTACCTGATTCTTTGGTGGCAGGGGGGATGGGAGTGAGCTGCTGCTGGGCCAAGCAGTCACTGAGCTGTGCAGAGGCCTCCCAGGCAGCACCCACCCTCTGATACCTGGCCCATGCAGTCCCAGGGGGCACTTCAGCTGTGGAGGGAAGCACCAGGCCCCCACACAGCTCATGTGGGCAGGCAGGCTCCAGGGATAAAAAAAAAAAAAAAGATCAGACTCATTGCTTTTTTTTCCCCACCCTTCAGTGGAGCCTGCTTGCACAAGCTGCCACTGGGTCCCACAGCTCTTAAGGTGTATGGGGCCCACCAAGCCCCAAACACATTGGCTTCTGTGATAACCCGGAATTAAATTGTTTTAAAGTTGCTTAAATTGTTTTACATAACCTGCGGACAGCCTGCAGTTGAAAGGTTTGTCTCAAATATTGTGAGCAAGGACATTGCCGCAGGTGCTGACTCAGTGGTGACAAGTGCTGGGGAAAGTGCAAAGCAATGCAGATCAGTGCACTGTAACAGCCTCCTGAAGCTGCAGCTTGAGTAAAGTTAGTTATTTGCTGATCTGAGCATGTGCAAAACAAAGGTCACATTGCGGTCAACTCAGCTACCACCAGAAACCCCCAGTGAGCCCACTGACTCAAATGGAGAAGCTTCTAGAACTCTAGATTGCGTAAGTCCGAGTGATTGACAGCCAGAGGCGGAGCCCTCATGAGGGAAGGAGATAAAAGACGGACAGGGAAAACGCGTGCTCGTCGACCCATCACCCGCGGATCAAGAAAGAAGCACCAGCAACAGAGACATGCGCCGACAACGCAGGATCCAGGGGTGGTGATATCGCTCTCTTTTTCTCTCTCTCTTTCTCTTCTTTTCTCTTTTTCTCTCAAGTTCTCCTTTCTTCTCTTTGCCTCATGTGAATGTTTTCCAGGAATAAATCTTAACCAAGGGTTTTATTGTTGTTATTAAGTTAACCAAAATAAAGCAGTAAGTTGTTTATTCTAAAAGTGTTGTCTAACCACGCCGCACAGAGGATTGCAAAAGCACCTCTCCCTTCACCCACTGAGTGGGACGGGACAGCTTCTAGTGCCTCCTGCACTGTTGCACTTCGTTTGGTAGCCATATGACATACCAGAGTCATTTAAAGTGGAATACGCCACCGAATGTGCAAACAGCAATGCCATCAAAGCTGTGCAAAAGGGCATTTAAGCTGCTTTAAAGGTCATATTTGTGGCGTGTACGAAGGCCCCATGACATGTTCTGATATCTTCAGGGATGGGAGAATTGTCTTGGCTGTCAGAATGAGTCCTGAGCTCCATGTGGCTGGGGGGCAGCTGCCTGGCAGCTGGGACAGCTCTCCCTACCCTGTGGATATCAGGACAGTCCCCAACCTGGATGGGGTTGGCAGGCAGCTGCGTACTGAGCTGGAAAAGCTCTCCCTGCTCCCTGGAACTTGTGAACAGCCCTGATTTGCCTGTGGGGAACTTCCCTGCCTGGAGCTCAGGGACAGCCCTGCTTTGCTGCCCTGCAGCAGCAAGGAGGAGCTCCAGGCTCAACTCAGAGCAGCCTGGACCTAGAAGATGGCATTTGGGAGAATCTGGAGCTCCCCCTGACTGCTGGAAGGGACCAGAGCAGGTCAGGAGCAGCCCTGGACTGGGCTGTTCCTGTCAGGTGCAATTTGCTCCCAACACAGGTACACATGTACATGTAAGCCCAGGAGCACTTTAATGAGCCCAACTTTTCTGCAGAGAAAATTAGGTCCAATAATTGCATGTATAGATGTGCCCATAGAGATGCAGCTTTGATCTCAAAAGACATTTCCTCTTATGACATTTCAATACAAGATAGCAGAGAACTCAAGAAAATACATTATTAAGTGAGGTTCCCACTATTAAGATTAGCTAATTGTGAACCATTTCACCATTTGAAACCAGCCAAAGGCGGCTTGTGAGATTTCAGCAGTCAGATCCAATCAAACCTCAAGTCTGAACTCCTGCATAAACCTTAGGTTAGATCTGAACACAGCCTCTTTGGACAATCTCAAATTATAACCATATTATTTTCCCTTTTCATTTACTCCTAGTTACTATAATGAAAAAGGAGCTATTTTTAATTATAACATTGGATGATATATGGCCACTATACAATAGTAAAAGTGATTTCTTTTCATGTTCTGCATCCTATTATGAAGGTAGGCATATTCAAACCCCTGTGTTTCTGCAGTTGCCTACATCTGTATTTGTCACTCAGCTGTTGACACACAGTAATAACAGGTTAGAAAATTTATATATATATAAAGACTGTAAAAATGGATAGTTACAGTATAGCAAAGTTCAATCCCCTTTTAAAACTTTCTTGCACTACAAGTAAGGCCAAAAGCAATTTTTGGTAAGAACTCATAATTAGACAAGATTATTATAGCTTTGTTCTGGAACTCTCCATCAGAAGGGGAAAAAAAAAAGACTGAATCAGCCTTGGCAGTCTCACAGACAATTCTGCTATAAGGAAAAAGTGGAAGTTAATGTCTAACATTCATGTAACAAGAGAGTTGTTGCTTAGCAACGAACTTCAGTCTTGTTGGAGAACAAGTACCTACAATAATATATGGACGATACAGCACTAGTACAAAGAGTCTATGGAAATTCATTGTCTAACTGGCTTGCTTAGCATCTTCAGGAGTGAGCACAAACCTTGGATCCTGGTTTGGTGGAGCAGCTGGTGAATTTCTGTGCTTTGTTAGAATGCTGATGGCATGTATACTAATTTGATCTCTTAGCGTAAATCATAAAAATCCTATAACTGTGTTATAAAAGTTCCTTTTTATTTAATTCAAAGGGAAGAACAACAAATAGAAATTTAATCATTCAGCAAGTGGAATGTTAAATATAAAATTGTGAATTAAGTCACTAGCTGCATCTACATGAGATGTTACTGTGCAGTTGTTACTGCACATTCATTTAGTACTTGCTTATACATTTATTTGTTCATTTAATACTTGAGTTACTGCACAGTAATGCCAACGAATGCCTTTGTGATGCTACTGTACAGGAGCCTAATACTACTGCACAGTAGTGTTGCATCCCTGTTTTGCCATGCAACACTATTGAGCAGTAGTATCAGGTTACTCTGCAGTCAGCATCTCATGTAGAGGTGGCCACCATGTACTACATTATATTCAAACTCTTCTTGTAAGGTACTTCACAACTGGTTAAAGCTCTTATAGAGGGATTTAATCCAAGAGCAGTTTACTTACAAGTAAATTACTCATGAATAAACACTCCTAAGCAGGTGTCCATACATACAGGAAAGAAAATGGCAGCAAACTGCTCCCACGTCCTGGGGTCCCGCAATGGGCCGCTGCTGCCCCCAGGAGAAGCTCTAGGCTCCCCCTGGGTGCTAACCCATGGTCTGGCAGGGCACACCTGATCAGGAGATAGCTGTCTTCTGGCTGGGGCTTAGACATTTATCATTGGCTCATGAGAAGAGTTGAAAGTTCATTCATAAACTTCAGCTATATACATTTTCTTTAAAAACAGATTTCCTGTTTAGGTTATCTATTTATGTAATGGACAAAGATATCTAAAGGTTAAAGGTATAACTTAAAGAAACAATAAAACTTATTTTGCTAGACCCTAACTGTCCTATTGAGAACCAATATACTACAAAGGGATTAAACCAAACTCAAAACAGAGAACATCACAGAAGACATAATAGAAAGTTTCATTAATGCTTGCTCCCATGTGATTGAAATGGATGAAGAAATCTAAGTAATCCCCTTTGATTTAACTATCACTGATATACAATGTTAAATCAAACTAAGTTCTCAGCGAGGTGAGTACAAATACTAAGTCCTTCTATTCATCTTGGTGCTTACAAAGCCATCCCAACTGTATCTGAGCACCAAATCAAATGATGTAATATGAACATAGACTGTTCCCTGAGATCTTAAATGTTCACCAAGCACCCTTACAATATTTTCAATTAAACATTTTCATTAACCTTCACATACAAACTGTGTATCATGGGCGTTTTTACTTTAGTAAGCAAGAATGCAAAATTGATGGGATTATTTAGAGAAGATCAGAATCAGTTTTGCTTTTCCTGCCTCAAGATAAACCTTTATTTTTATTCCATCTCCTCAAAGTCCATCCAGTACTACCGGTGGCTCATTTAACACTCTATTGAGATGTAGTATTCCTGACACTTCATACATGAAAGCTTCAGAAATTTAACTGTTTTCAGTGGACTTAAAGTGATAATGGTCTCAATGCAGAGTGCACTAGTAAATGCCTTTTCATGCTTAATAACTATAAACCTGTCATTATAGATTACAGAAAATATTTTATGCCAATGGACACTTTCTGCTTCAAAAGAATATGAGGCAAACCTTTTATGGCAAGTTGATGGATTTTAATGGTTTGAGTTGCTGTTCAGAACTTTTTGAAAAAAAAAAAAAGTCCAAGATGCTACTAACATTTTAAAAGGTGAGTATCTTTAGTTAGGAGTTTTGTTAAAATATATTTATAAAGAAAAAATGTGGTTTATAAAGTTAAAAAACATACACTGCATAGGTGAAAAAGTGTCCAGCTATGAAATTCATCTATTATTGGATTACTTTTGATGGTAATAAACATTATAAAACTACCATCACAACACATGAAAAGCAGTGCAGCTGAACTGCTGCCTTGTGTTTACATGGCCAATCTGTTAATTCAGTTGGCAGTTATCCCACTACTCTGTTATAATTTTCCATCTATCACACTTCTTCAATTACTAGCAATGCAGTTTCAGTAAAAGACACACAGCCAATCAAGAAGTTTCCCAACTTTTTACATCTACCAGGTTTTTCACACGATTGATTTTTAGGGCTTTGTTTGGACTGAAACACACATTCACTGATAATATTGAAAGCTCAGTCTGATTTAACAAGTTACAGAATTGGTATAAGTTTGTGGTATTTACTTTTTCCCTGTGCATTTCACTAGCTAAAACCAGCTTCCAGCATTGTCCTTTCAAGTGCTATATTATAATATAGTTTGTAATGTAAAAACAATAGTTTTATCTTTTATAGTGCACAGTAACTTATTCTGAAAGCTTGGTCAGAAGAAGCTGGTGATCTTGAGCTTTTAATTGCAATGAAAATATGTGTGCATGTCTGTGTTTGCTGTGTGTGCATGTTCCTCCTTGCCTATGACTGAGGTTACAGCCTCTGACTAGACAATATTTAAGTGACAGGCTGCCATGCAGTGGCAATCTTCAATACAGATATGCAACAAACAAAGCAAGGTATTGGCTTCCACTGCAGGGATTAATTCAGCTTTTTGCTCTGCCAGTGGGCAAGGCTGCTCAGCAGCATAGAATTTACAGCATGCCAGCCCTACTTTAAGCTGTCATCTTAAGGGGTGGGGGGTGTTTTAAAGGCTGGTATGATCTAGTTGGGGCTGATCCTGCTTTGAGCAGGGGGTTGGACTAGATGACCTCCTGTGGTGCCTTCCAATCCTGATTTTCTATGATTCTAAAACTACATATACTGTATTATTGAAAGCAGAGACAAAGGAAATTTCTTTGTGAACATAACAGATGTGAGACATTGAGGATTTCATATTAAACTGAATATGTGCATAAAAATGAAGAATAGATTATAAACTACTATTCACCTCCATTCTCTAATGGCCAATCCATATTATATTTTTTAATTCTGAACATAAACCATTATGAAATATTTCGAATACAAATATACTATCCAGTGTCACTTGTATCTGGGAACTTGAACATATATGGAGTTGAAAAAAAAGTTGAGAGCACAGGAAGTGTTACATGAGCATCATTCAACCATACTTACAAGCAAGAAGTAAGCATAAAATGAGGATAGGAGTTTGTAAAATTCTTAAGGGAGACAGACTTGAAACTCAGTCCCCATAGCACTTTCAGAAATCTCAGCCTTACTCTACAAAAATGGTTTAGATATTTCTGATACTGGAAATATGCTGATCATAATATAATTTGACAGTTTAAACAAGAAAAGGTGCTTAAATTATCCAGAAAGATTTTTTATTTACTTTCTCTCATTCTTATCTTAGAAAAAATGCCAAAATGCTTCTTGTTAGTCTCTAAGGGTGCCTATAGACTTGTAGGACGTTTGTTCCAATGCACTATAATTACAGCATGTAGGAGCAGACTCAATTAATTGAGTCTACTGGAGGATGCTAATTAGTATGCAGAAGCAGCTTTATCAGATTGCGTATTCAGTGTCCCTGTGCTTCAAAATGGTGGTGGAGGTGCTTCAAATGAGCTTCAATTAAAACGCCCCCCACTGCCAGTTTGAAGTACGGGATTCTGAATAGGTGAGACACTGTGGGCACTTTAATTACAGCACCTTCCAAGAGCCAGTCTAATTAAAGCACCCTCCCCCCATCACCAAACCCAGAGCACATGTAAAGATGCACAAAGGATGCTGTTAACAGGTTACCTTTAAACCATTTAAAATCTATGGAAAGTTAAAACAGTTTCAGAGCACTTGGAGGATAAGGCTTAATACTCTCAAACTTGCACAACTATGATTTCCCCGGTGAGCCACTGTTGCGGTGTGGACAGGAGCCAAAATTAACACTCCTCTGAGATATGGGGGGAGGCGGAGGGGGAGTATAAGACGCAAGATGCTTTGGGCTGCTGCATCTTGTTGCAAAATGATGAGGGAAGGCTGCCCTTGAAGGCTAGAGAGCCTAGGGCGCTCTCTCTCTTTGTCTCTCATCCCTACATTCCTTAAGGGCTACATTCATGACCTTCTTCCATGCCAGAGACATGCCCATGCCTTGCAAAGGTTAATTTGTACACTGATCTGCCTCTTGTAGGGCCTCAGCCGTCTTGGCTCTCATCTTCCTTTCCTCCGGCTGCAGACCTCCAGCCTTGCCCCACCGATTCTGGCCCAGCTCTCTCAGTCTTAGCCCTGTCAGTTTTCTCTGTCTCTGGGACCCTGGCCCCTGTGTCTCTTGCTCTGGGCCTTCAGGTCTTACTCCATACTTATTCTGGTCTGTTTGTTTCTTCAGTTATCAGCCCTCTGGTCCTTGACCCTGAGCCAGGCTGCTACCCTCTCCAGTCCTTGTTCCTCTGATTCGTGACCCCAAGTCAGGCCGTTTGCCTCTCCACCCCTTCGTCCTCTGGTTCTTGACCCTGGCTAGGCTGCCTAATGCCTGTTGGCCTATCAGGCACCCCTCCCTGGCCTCCTGACCTCCACCATAGCCACAATCTGGTCCTCCAATCTAAAACCTGATTCACAACATAAACACAAGCCCCTACTTCACATCAAAGGAAACTACTGAATTCTAGGTTATTACCTCACTACAGGGCCATTGTCTCCTTTTAGTTCCCTCTGGGCATCTCCAGGGAACAACTCAGGTGCCTGTTAATCCAGCCACTGCAGGCATCTCCCTAAGGAGCTCCTCAGCTTGCAGGGTCAGACTGCCTACTCTGGCTCAGGCCCTGGCTTTATGTGCCTGGAAGCCATGCCCTCTTATGGTCATGTGCCTTCCCCAGTTGTGCACAGGGTTTTCCCTGCCAATCAAGGCTAGCCTGTCCTCCTGCAATTGTGACTTCACACAGCCAGCCAAGACTACTGTATCTTCTTAATGGGTCAGGAGCCTCCTGGCTCCCTGGCACAGTTCCCTTTTGTGGCGAAATGGTGTTCCCCAACTAGCCACAGTGCTAGTTTCCCCACTTGCCTTTGGGTACACCATCCACCTGACTTGCCTGCCATGCCCTGTCCTTAATTAATTACAATGCTAATTATGGCGGAACACTGCCCATTCTTGCCCCGATGCCAGGGGGCACTATCTGCAGCTCCAATCCTTCCCTACACCACAGCCCAAGCCTCACAGATGGCATCCAGATGATACAGTGCTCCTGGCCTACAGCAGGAGCAAGATTAGGCCTCATTGTTGGGCCTCAGACACACTCATATTGATACTGCCCTCCTCTCATGAGGGCCTCTCACACTCCACCCCCTCTCACACATCAACAACTTATGCTAGCTTGCTCTCTCTTGAAGTGGGCCCCTTAGGCCATAGTTTCATAGTTTCTAGGGTCAGAAGGGACCTGAGAAGATCATCTAGTCCGACCCCCTGCCATGGCAGGAAAGAATACTGGGGTCAAACGACCCCAGCAAGATGTGCATCCAACCTCCTCTTAAATACCCCCAGGGTAGAAGCCTGCACCACTTCTCTTGGAAGTTGGTTCCAGACCCTAGCCGCCCTGACCGTGAAGTAGCACCTCCTGATATCTAACCTAAACCTACCCTCTGCCAGCTTGTGACCATTATTCTTGGTCACTCCTGGCAGTGCTCGGGGGAACAGTGACTCCCCCAGTGCCTGCTAGTCCCCCCTGACTAGTTTATAACAGGCCACAAGATCCCCCCTCAGCCTTCTCTTTTGGAGGCTAAACAGGTTCAGCCATAGGCTTAACTAGTTCATACCTTGGGAGGCAGACATATCATCTTTTGGGTCTCTCCTGCAATCCTCACTGGGATAGTAGCCAGCGAATTACCCAACCAGGTCTAAGCTTGCTCTGGCCCCTTCTGGGGGCAACTCTATACATATAAATATACTGGGCTCTCAGTCCTCTTGTTCCCCCCCTTCACTGGGGCTCTTGCTGGGGCCACCCTCTCTGCTTGGGGCTCCACACTGCCTGCTCCACTTGCCCCCCTCACTGGGACTGCTCATCTCTGCACCTCTCACTGGGGCTTCACACCACCCCCTCCACTTGAGGCCTTGGGGCTTCCCTCCCTGGTGGGCTCAGGTGGCCATAGCTGTGCCTGGCCCCAACTACCATTCCTCAGGGTCTTGCACCCCACAGGGTGCAGGTGGCCGCAGCCATGCCTGGCCCCCACTCCTCCTCCTCAGCGTCTTGTACCCCACAGGGCTCAGGTGGCCACAGCCATGCCTGGCCTCCACTACCTCCGATGTTACCAGACCCACCCTAAGGTGAGGGCTAGGGTTAAGGCGCTGCTACCCGCCTTTCACCAGGTTGGTAACTGCTCTGGCATTTCCTCAGGGCTCTCAGTGCACGGTCCACCAAACCACCCACTCCCAGCAGAATGCAGTTTTAGGTCATTCCCAGGACCTGGAGCCTCCTAACCTTTCCCCACAACTCCTGCCCTTACCTCCAGGATGTTATGGAGCCTTGCAGCCAGGCAATGTTACTTCCTGGCTTGCCAGCAGTAAACTTCCCTATTTATATGGGTGCCCAGAGAGCTACAATCACCGCAGCAATCAAACACCTGCTGGCGGCTTGGCTCTGGTCTTAAAGTGGCACACACCAACAGTGCCTTGCCATATACCTTTCCCCTTAAAATGGTACCTAAAGGAGGTTTCCCCTGATGTTCCTCCAAAGCAGGCTCCCCTCAGAGCCTGTAAGAGCCCTCAAGTGGCAAGCATCCCCAAAGGGCTTTGCTTGGCTGCCTTCCCTGCTGGCTTTGTCCCAGCCTACTGAAGCCCCTGCCACATGGTGAGCAGTCCAAAGGTGCTCCAACACACCTCTCTCCCACTTCCCTTCCTCTCAGGTAAGAAGGTATGGGTCCCCTGTTAGAGGAGGTTCCATGCAACTCAGAGACAGAGAAAACAGGAAGTGGGCTGTGGCTTCCTTCCATCCACAGCAACAGGAGCCACGCTGGAGCATGGGCAGGAGGGGAAAAATCTTGAAAAGATGTTTAAAGTGAAGGGGCTGGGGAGAAGTAAAGGGAAAGGGGTGGAAAAAAAAATAATTAGAAAAAAAATGAACCAATCAAAATCTTACATGAGCCTCAATGAATTAGGATTGGGTTGGGGGAGGGAGAAAGGAGATGGGGGTTCATTGGGGCAACAGGGGCTGTGTTGGCTAGGATGAGGGGACATACTGAAGCTGAGGGCTCAGTCCTATAAAGCTGCCAGGCTATTCTCAGCTCCCCTGAGCTCACCTGGCAGACTGCACCATGATCTCATTCCAGACAGTGGAAAAATTCAATTCAGTCACTGCAGGGGTTACACACAGTTAACTGAATTTCTCCCATGCTACTTTACCATCGGTTCCCTGCTCCCTGGCAGTTTTCACTTGCTTGTGTTGCTTGGGAAGTTGGGGGAGACATAAGAGTGAGTCTTGACTACTTCCCTGACCTTCCCCCCCACCCTAGTACTCCTGTGCTGGCCCCAGGGTAGAGGGAAGGGAGGAATAACCAGGGCACAAGGCTGGAATCATCATGCTTGCACCATGGCATAGAGCAAAGTGCTCACACCAGGGCAGAGTTGAGAACCAGCATATTTTCCCAGTCTGCATGCTCTTGCCACCTGGCAGCTCAGCAGCCCCCTCCCCCCCCCCCGTATTTTATAGGTTATCCAGAATTCAGTTAAATTTCTGCCTTTGGGGGACCAATAGCCATGTGTGAAAATATCTGTTTGTATCAGGTATCAGGCACTGAGTCTTTCCAATAGACTAGATATCAAAAACTATATTGTGGGCACATCTAACATGAGACACTGACTGCATAGTAGCCTGATACTACTGCACAGTAGCATCGCATGGCAAAAACCATGCTGAGACACTACTGGACAACAGTATCAGGCTACTGCACAGTTGTATAACTTAAAAGGTATTTTTTAGTAACTCCAGTTACTATGCATTTCTTTAGTACTTCCTTATATGGTACTAAGTAAATGTGCAATAACCACTGTGCAGTAGCGTTTCATGTAGATGTGCCTTTTGAGTATTGCATGTATATTCCCACAAGGTAGAATAAGGATTTATCCATGCATAGTTTATATTTTAGGATGTGTTCTAAACAGTAAAATGCTGTTTAATCAGCACTTGGCTACCATGGTGACAGGTAACTTAGTAGTACCTGGGGGAGTCAAATAGATTAACTTGATTTACTACTGAGTGTTATCAATGTATTTGATATTATACAAACAAAGATGGACAGAATCTGTGCTCCAAGGAGATGGCAATCTAAGCTTTGCCAGTGTTTAGGCTATAAACTAGCTTGTAGTGAAATTGCACTGAAATGCAAGTGAATCAGGAAAAGAACACCTTTAGTCAAGCATGCCTCCAAAGGATGTATTCTTTACCCTACAGCAGTTCTTTGAGTTGTTGTAGTCATGTGTGGATCCCACAGTGGGTGACCATGACCCTTACACATGTTAATTAAATTCTTTTGGATAGTAGTGCCTGCCAGGGTCATACATTTGCACTATACTTCCTTGTGCTCCCTTGCAAGTATGTCAAGGTCAGAGCAGCTGAAACCTTTCCTTCTTTTTCCTGAAATTTGCTGCCCACCTTAGTGGCTAACTCTGAAAGCAGGGATGAATCAGGTGTCATATGATTTGCACCAATACACCACCTCTGGGAACCACAATTATAGGGTAAGTAATGGTTCTTTCTTTGAATCGGAATTAGCATGGATCCTACTACAGATAGCTTTCAAGTGGTGTCCCTTCTAAATGGCTGAATGGAGAAGAGCAGCTACATCTAAGAGGGATCATACAACTGTTTTTTTCAAGCTTGGGAGCTCATGTATAAGGCTTAAAAATGGCTATTAATCTACTCCACAAATATGCTTGTTGTACCCTGGAAGAATAGCGCAGACATTTGGTAGGTGAGTTAGACTAGTTAATTGTGATCTAACAGTGATATAGGCTATGGGTGTGGCTACACAATATAATGTAGCACCATGTAGAGATAGCTAGCTCTGATCACTTTGTTAGGCAGTCATTAGTTAATAACCCTGGAAGCATGGATAGGTAATGCAGAATAAATCCAAAATAAATTAAACTGAGGTATTTGCAGTTGAAGCAGCAAATACCTCATGAAAACTGGACTGCTTCTGTTAGTTTGGCACCCATATTCCCTAATTTACTGACTGCATCTGTTTGGCATATCTGACTGTGGTGCTACTGGATCAAGCCTAAGCTGCTTGGGAGCTCAATCTGTTACTGAACAGGCATCCCCAGATGCCAAAGGAACACTGTTCTCTTGAAAAGAGGGCTGCCACAATGGGCCGTGCTTGAACATTATGCCAGAGGTTTAGGGCCATTAGATCAATTTCCATGACAGTCACAAGCCTGGGGTTGTTTCATATACATTATTTGGCTTCAAAGTAAAAACTGCATGGATTGCCATAGAAAATGTTACCTGATCTGGGGGTTCCTAGATTTGCAGGGTCCTAGATGAAAGGCATTAAGAAACACTGGTAGTTTACATTTTTGATCAGGCCCGGCAGAGATTAATCTCTGAAGGCCTACCTTGAGACATGGAGCACCTTACCTTGCTGTGTAGAGTGAGGTATATACATCAAGTTCTAGTAATTTTTCTTTCTTGTAGGCTTTATTTATTTATTTAGCTTTGGTTTTTTGAATGCCTAAAGGGATTGGGAGTATGAAGGTTTCTTCACACATCTGGTGGAATGACAGTTGTAGAGTATATTTGGTATTTGTATGTTGGATACTACCTGGTTTCCATCTCAGCATCTGGGATTGTAAAATGAAACTAGCAGGGTTGTGCAATCACATGGGAGCATAAGTATGCAGGCATGTATGCCGCATATCTGCAGCTACAGTCTAATATCAGGGAAAACATTGTCTTCTGGATACTAGGGATAGCATCACTTTTGCTTTGGCTGTATTCCACACCTATAGCTCTGCTAGGTCTTAGTACAGTATTAGAGAACAGAATGCAGAGAAGCTGTGGCTATTATCCATGATTTGACCCATATATAATACTGTAGGCCATGTATCTATTCTCAAAACCCTCTCTTTCTTAGTATTTCTAAATTACAGGGTTATCCTGACTGGGAGGTGGAAAGATTCCATATATCTTGTCCATCTTTCTGCCCAACGTGCACATTTGCACAGGGGAAGGGATCATTTAGCTTTTTGAAAATCATCAGCAAAGCCCATACTCCATTTGGAATATTTGTCTTTTAAGTGTTATCTGTGCAAACTGCCAGTTTTATAATGTTCAAAAGTGCAAAGGGGACCCATAAATGAATGATTTAGAATTGAGAAGGGAAAGTAACAAGTATTACTAGCAGTGGGGTAGAGAGCTGGGAAAATTGGTTTGGAGAGCTGTTGACCTCCATAGGTCCTCTCTGACCAATCAGTGATAATATATCTTTTTTATACTGAATGAAAACACAGAGAGTAGAATTCAATGGGAGAGCTCTACAATTGTTGTACAAATGGATCGGGCTCTTTAAATAGCTGTGCACACTGTATGAGGAATAGGGCAGCTAGTCTACTATTTCTAATCCTGAGGCATGGTATGATGCTTTGCGGTTGCACAGAACAGTGAATCATCATCTCTGTTTGCTTATGACTTGTCAACTGAAATTGTAAATCCTGTAGTAACTCTGTAAGACCACTCAGGCCCTGGTAGCACAGATAATAACACAGAGACATTTAATTTCCAGGACATCTAAATTCAACCTAATACTGAAAATGTTGTAGATTCTGGTCCCAGTGACATTATGGCTATCAAAATACATTACAAAATACCAGGCATATTCTAATAATATTAAATTCAGCTTTAAAATGTTTGTTTAGTTTCACTACTGAAATCTCTCAGAAATTAACAAAAACAACTTAAAATTTTGCATTTAAACCTTTACTTCCAATTTCTCACAGACCTCTCTTCAGCATTCATCACAAAGGCACTCTTCCCCCCCAGTTTTGGTCTATGAAATGTATTACTATTGTACATTGTGTGTTTTATTTATATTTAGATTGTAAACACCTTGGAGATGGGATCAAATCATACCATATATTTGGACAGCATCAAGTTCAATGATAACACTCAATAACAAGTTAATTGATTCTGAGGTTTGATTCTTGGGTGTTGTTTAGACATCTGTGACCTTGGTAGTTAAGTGCTAAACAAAAAAGCATTTCATTTTTAAAACATTTCCCCTACATTAAGCATGCATGCTTTTTAAATATCACCAGAATTAATCATCATAATTTTACAAAGGGGATAGCTACAAAGGTGACAACTGAGTATTTAATGGGATTGCTAAAAAAAAATAAATCCACAAGAAGCAAGGAAAGCCAAGATTCAACCAGTCTGAATCCCCATACAGATTCTTGACACTGACTCTGTTGTAGCCAGAAAAAAAACCCCTTAGAAATACATTTCAGTCCAGGTACAGCAGTGGAGAAGAAATGATTTATAGAATTTTCTTTTTTATTCAGTGCCAGAAGCTAATTTGTTACAGTTTGAGGGACAATCATTGGGGTAATCTTGTGATTACAAATACTTTGGTGTAAATGGATATGTTTCAGAACCAGTATCTCTGAATTGCATTCTGTAAGCAGAAATAGTATAGAAATATAAAGTTACACAGCTAAAATTTCAACATAGCAAGAGAGAAAAAGGTAGATAGTCATAGAGTTGTGTCACTGAGAGAAGCTTGGAAGTTTTGGATTCGATTCCCAACACTGTCAGATTCCTTTGTGAAATTAAATGTGCAAGTTATACTCTGTCTCAGATAATCCACTAATTGATTGGGCCAACACACTTCATGGGATGATTAAGAGAATAAATGCATCAACTCTTATAAGATGCTTGAATATTATATGTAGGTATGGTTTACATCACTAAACAAGCAAGATAAAGGAGTGACTCTTCATAAGAAAAGTTGACAGGTGCATAGAAAAGTACCTAGATTAAGGCTGACATAGTAATTACTTAAATCAAAATGCATCTACTAGCCAATTGTCAATCAAGAATGACAAGGAGTGGGGGAGGAGGACGGAGTACTACCACCCATCACACCGCACTGCCGCCACCTCCCAGTAGTGGGGGGAGGAAGCTTGCCCTGTTGTCCCCTCCATTTCCCTCCACCAGCATCCTGCACTGCCACTGTCTCCAGTGCCGCTGGCCTCACCCCCTTCCTGGCCCTGCTCCTCAGAGGTGGTCGAGCACCACCATGACAGCAGAGATGGAGTGGGAGGGGCAAGGCCAGTGCTGCTGGCCTTGCCCTCCCTGCTCCGTATCCTTCATCCCCACCATCATGGTGGCACTCTGCACTCCGATTGGTTGTTTCACTAACCAATCAGAGTCCTCTAAGAGCATTATGGACAGACAGACAGACAGAATAAGCCCTTCTTATTATATAAGAATAGATAGCTACATATATATAGGGAGTGTATACACATGCAAATAATCCTGGAGCAGTTTACATTAAACTAAAACATTCTAGAGTAAACTCTCCTGGGCATGCATCTACACGTGCAGGGACGTGGGAGCAGATTTGCTGCTCCTAGCAGCAGGCTGCTTTTGCTCCCTGTGGCCCTGCACCGGGATTGTGGGGCCTGGCCTGGGACATCCTTGTCTCCCGGCCCTGACCAGCAGTTACTGGGCCTGGGCTGGGAGATCCCAGCCTGAGCCCTGCAAATACAAAGCTTGGGCTGGGAGATAAGGATTCCCCAGTCATGAAATATGGGATGGGAGCTTCCTTTTGTCAGGGCATGAGAACACAGTCCCTGCCCACGCTTCAGTGGCAGAGCCCACCTTGGCTGCAAGCAGCTCCTGGAGGCAGGGAGCAATCTCCCACCCCTGCTGCCCAGCTAACTGGGAGCAAATGTGCTCCTGGTCAGGCGTCTACACACGCACTACTGCACAACAAATGCTCTAGAGTAAATTTGCTACTTTCATCTTCAAGTAGAAAATTTACTCATGATTAGAGAAAATTACTGTGCAGTAAGCATCTGAATGTCTAGATAGCTCCAATCTTGAGTAAAGTGTTGTGTAGATGGGTCCATATAGAATGAGCCAGGCATTTCTAGGTATACCAAAGTTAACCCCGAAAGTCAGTTAAAACAAGACAATCTAAGTTTACACTATTACAATTACCAATCTACTCCTGGGGCAAACATTATGTAACTGTCACTATCCCCAAGATACTGAACCTTAGTGCTTATTCTCACAATCAGAGGACCACATTATAAGTACATAATACACACTGATATTTAAAACCTGATGCATCAGATAATGAACTTTTAGTAAATTAACCAACCAATCTATATTTTGGTGGCCCTACATTGTCCAAAACTAGAAGGACTGGACTGATCTATTCACCTTCTGTCGTTAAGCCTTCCAACACTGCTTTGACTAGAGAATAGCTGGAAATGAATCTTAGCCCCAAATTGTGAGATGGTGGATTGATATTCAGCACTAAGTGGATGACATCAGGCTTAATTGGTGTTAAAGGCAGCCCTAGCAATCTTAACCATTTAACAAGTTTATATAGTTCGCACCAATAAGAGAGTTAGCTAAAAAGATAATAGAAGTAGTAGTAGAAGTAGAATTAATAATAATAAAATTCTCTTTCTAAAAGCCAGGTCTACACAGTAAGCTGCTCAGCAGTAGCTCCCTACAACCACTGAGTTGTTCTCAGTAGTCTGCTTCCTAAATTGGTAAAGGGGTAGCTAGTTTGTAAAGCTTTTCAGGTGGGCTAATTAGCACCGGCGAGCGTAAGGGTGCAGATAGACATAATACCTGAACACTTGCAAGAATATCAATGCTTGGGAACTGATACACAATTGTCCCTGGACAGAAGTGTCTGCACTTATATTGTAAAGGGCTCTAACAAGGGATTTCACTGCTTCAGAAACATTACTGGGGGTGGTAGAGTATCCAGACCATCATGCCTTCCAGATATCAGTGCCTAGTTTCCTCTGGATTTCCCTAGAGGGGGAGGAAGACCCAAACTGACTGGATGCTAAGAAAGAGGAAGACACCATGGCCCACAATTGCAATTCCTGCTTCTTCTTCTTAAAAAAGGAAAAGAAAAAAAAGAATTAAAGAAAGACTGAGTTAAATGAAGAACATGACACTTCACCAAATCTTGGTGGCCACACAGTGACTGGGGATGCGGGGGGAGGGGGGGAAAGGGAATGGATACCCTGGACAAAAAAAAAACCCCACTCAGAGGGATTCCAGAATCATATGGGCCAGAGAATAGCAGTGAAGGGTTTACCACATGATGGGGAACTGTGTGGCTCCCCCTAATGAACCTGGCACCCTGAAGTGCAGGGTCTATAGTAGTCAGGTGAAACTGACACCATGACTTCCAAGGCAGTAACTGAACATCTTGGTGGGGGGAGTGGACCCTAGAACACACACCCCTCCATGAATCCCAAGCATGGAGCCAAACAGCCCCTCCTGCCCAGCACCAGTCATCTCTTCAACCAACCCAAGCAACCCCAGACCCAAAGGAGCCTGCAATCCTAGAGTGCAGCCTCTAGCAGGGCAGTGAAACTGACATGGAGGCCTGGAGGGCTGTGGTCTCTGTATATAATAAACTTTTTGACTATAGACTCCTGGATGCACTCCAGAGCATCCCCTTACCCTGAATGTGTTGGAGGCAGGGGTAAGAAATGGTGAAATCTGGGATGGCTGGAAGACTGACCAGACACTAGACATGGTATGCTCTGTGTATCCACATAATGTTGAACCAGCTGAAGGAGGATCAGCTAAAAATAGGACTTGATTTTCCCAGTATGCTGTTGAAACCTTCCAGATAGTTTCAATCATTTTCAAGTGGCATGTACATCTACACTCTTAAATCTTTAGATGTTTTAAGAGTTATACATGTCCACACTTGTCTATGGGCTGTTAGCCAGCCCACAGTACTTCACAAAGACAGCTATACTACTTCTTGCCTGAAGCTCCACAACATAGCTGAAGATGCTATAGCTGAGCACAGTAAGTTTAATATGTAGACATTTGTGGATAAATTGGATAGATTCCAATGGAGGGCAATGGAAATGGTTACAGGGTTGGGGCACATGACTTCTGAGGAGAGGCTCAGAGAACTGGGCTTATTTAGTCTGCAGAAGAGAAGACAGAAAGGGGATTTAATAGCAGGCTTCCACTACCTGAAGGGTGGTTCTAAAGAGGATGGAGCTAGCATATTCCCAGTGGTAGCAGATAACAGAACAAGGAGAAACTGTCTCAAATTGCAGCCAAGGGAAGTTAAGGTTAGAACTTAGAAAAATCTCTTTCACTAGGAGGGTAGTAAAACACTGGAACAGGTTATCCAGAAAGGCTGTAGATTCTCCATCCTTGGAGGTTTTTAAGATCCAGATAGACAAAGCCTTGGCTGGGACAATCGAGTTGGGGATGGTCCTACTTTGGACTAACTGACTTCCTGAGGTCCTTTCCATCCCTAATTTTCTATAATTCTATGGACTGTAATCAACCACTGATTGGAATAAAATGATTATTTTCCCCTAGTTAAGCCCTATTTTTTTCCAAGTCAAGTTCAATACTTCACTGTTGAGCTTAGAAGGGACATATTTAGAGCTGTAATAATAAATGTCTATAAACAAACATCTTTATCTATCACCATATGTATGTTGAAACTTTTGATAGAGTCCTTTATACTTGCATGAATTTGAATGAGAAAAGAAGTACTTCATTTTTATTTTAGCTAAAGAACAAAAAACATCAGCCAAATATTGTTCTCTGTGGAAAACCATGTGCTTCAAGATCATTCTCCATACACGGTTGATTTATTGTGATGGAGCTGGTTTGTATACAGAAGCTCTTCTGGAGCTTTAACCACAACAGTTATTGCCCTTTAAGTAGTGTGATATCTGAAGACATGTCTATGCTGCTGTAGCAGTGGGCATCACTGTGGGTTATCATGCTAAAAGATGGATAAAGGCCTCTGCCTCTGGACACAAATCATCTCAGAGTGTGTCTACAGCATGGGGGTAGTTGGCTTACACAATCATTCCTGCAGACACACTCCAAACCTGGAAACATGGATGAGGTTTCTCAGAAATGTTCTTCTGCAGCCACTCTTGACCTGGTCTGTCATACTTAAGAGTGAACATGAAGGATGCCTCTGTGATGCATATTTGGATTTGGACTAGGTGGGCACAGTGTGCTTCAGTGTATCTAGGCTAGCTACATTGCCACTACCTTGTAGGTACACCATGAAATGTTTTGGGAGAGGCAAATCATGATTGTACACTCATGATTCTTGTTCAATACAATCAAACTGGTACATGCCAGATGCTGGCAGAATGAGGCCCACACATAAAAAGGTATAAAAGAGCTCTTTTAGTGTAATAGTCAGTGGTTTTAAGAGCCATTTAGTACTTGAAAGCAGAATATGCCCCTGTCAATGCAGGAAAATTAAATATTAATGTGTGTCAGGAATATTAACTCATTTCCATCAAGATGAATTCAGAGCAATTAAAGTGCTAATGTTCTCTTACTGCTGGAATTCTCACTTCCCTTCTCCCTCCTCTGGCTCATTGTTATCTCTTATTACAGTCTGTCTAATCTGTTATCAGCTCTTCAGGGAATGGACCATGTTTCTATTTGTCTGTGTAATGCCAAACTTACAAAACTGTTCTCATAATAAAAGCTACACAATAATCATGTGTCATTTTACATAACCAAATCTAATCTTAGGAGTTTCCCGCAAAACAGTGGCAGCTGGGGCCTAAAATAAATGCTAGTGCAGCAGTTACCCTCTGCATCATAAACTGAACCACCTCAGTTCAAAACTTTAAGAAACCAAACTGCCCCACATTAATAGCAGAATTCAAAACCCCTTCCTATCAGAGTGCAGGAACACCAGAAACAGAGGCAACAGGGTACATCTTCAATTCAAAGATGTATCTCTGTTCCATGTTGAGCCTATATTGACCCACAGATCCCTGGCATTCAACCTTGCCATATATGCTCTCTCTGCTGCCTTGTGCAGACATTCTTTTTGTGACTGTAATTTGTGTTCTGTTGCAACTCCAGGAGTTAACAGGAACTGAAGTATTCATATACTACCCTATTTCAGCAAAGTGGTTGATAGTGGCAATGTTTATAACTCTCCCTATCCCAAGTCTCCCTGATGATAACAACAACCATCCTACCTTACAGATTTTATTTGTGGCTCTTATATGAAAGATAGTGAAAGAAGGGTTTATACTTAAGGTATAAAGGCACTCTACTAAAATGATCATTTTAAATTGTTATTATACCTAGCCAACCTTCAGGCAGAAGGTGGTGTTAACATAATCAATATTTTATGTTTTTGCTAACAGTCTTAAAAGTAGTCTGTATATTATTTCAAAACATAACCCTGTGATACACCTATCATGTTTAGAATTCTAGTTTAAGGGGGATGAAAATGTTTTTGAGAAGATACCACTCAATAAAAAAGTGACTTACTTGAACTTATATTATAATATGTAGAATTGAATTTCCTTCAGTATGCCTAGATTGAATGAGGTTAGACTTGTTATGTGGGAAAGCTGATCTCCACTTATAGTTTGTTTGCTTTGCTGGGCACCTAATCTCAGCAGAGGAAGACATATAAGTCCCTCAAAGCCAAACTCAAAGGAGGATCCAGGAAATCAAAAATCAGTGGTGGCAAGGTAAAGCCAAAGATATCCAGTTCTGTGCTGATAAACTCGAAATGCCTAGTTTTTTCTAGGTAACATAAGCTGTCTACAGCTCACCTTCCCATGGTCCTATTTTCCTGTGATCACAGTTTGGTTTGATGTTCCTCAAAGACAGTGCATCTGTATAAGATAGATGGAAAGATCACATGGAAGCACACCTGAACCATGAGTTGACTGTGGCAGATACCACCATTAAGCCTACCTCCCAATAACCTGACAGGGGATTCTTCACCAACCCTCCTATCCTACAAGTCCTGGTGTGCTGTCAAGGCAACCAAAAACAACAAGTCTGCTGGAGTAAATGGCATACCTGCTGAAATCTACAAAGCTAGTAGTGAGGAACTGGCACCAGGATCCCACACATTTGGAACAACAAAGAGATCCCTGGAGACCTAAGGAATGCCAACACTGTGACTGTCTTTAAGAAAGGAGATAAGTTTGCATTTAGGAACTATCAAGGTATTGCCACAGCAGGAAAAATCCTTGCCTGCATCCTCCTGAACCATCTTCTACCTTGTGCTTAAGAAGTCTTGATTAAACTCAGTGTGGTTTCAGACCACCCCATGGGGCAACTGACATACTCTTTGTTGTCCAACAGGTCTGAGAAAAGTGTTGGGAACAACATCAGGACTTGTATATGGCCTTCACTGACTTTACGAAGGGCTTTGATTTCTTCAACCATGAAGCCTTGTGGAAAGTACTGGCCAGTTTTGGGTGTCCTGAAAAGTACATCAAGGTCCTCAGGCTTCTTCATAACCAGATAGATGACTGCAACTGTTCTACATAGTTGATTGCAGACACATCATTTTGGCATCTGAACTGTGGTCAGGCAAGGATGTATCATCACCCCAGCTCTTCCCCATTTTTGACAGTCATCTTGGTTCTCATTAAAGACTGCCTTCCTTATAAAATTGACATAGAATACCAAATGGGTGGAGGGTTCTTCACTCTGGGAAGTTTTTGGTCGAAGTCCAAAGCACTCAAAAATCCATCCTTGACCTTCAATATGCTGATAACTCTTTCATCCTTGTGCACACTGAGAAAAACCTGCAAACCATACTGGATCTCTTCATAGAATCCTACCAAACTTTGAATTATCTCAAAATAAAGAAGAATCAAGTGCTCTAGCAGCCTTCCTTACACCACAAATGCGACTCTCCTCTCCAAATTACCACTGAGGGAAAGACCCTGAAGGTAGGCAAGCATTTTTTCTATCTTGGTATGTACCTGTCTCAGAGAATAAACACTGATGAGGGAAGCCAGAACAAGATTTGGTGTACAAGTGTCTCCTTTAGAAAATACTTTGGCTTGTCCTTATTGATCTTGATTTGCCAAAAAACACAAAGATCCAGGTCTACAGTGCAGTCATCATCTCCACTTTCTCCTATACATGTGAAACATTAGAAACCTACCATTATCAGCTGAAGAGCCTATAGACATTATGTGAAGATGCCTTACTCTTGACTCCCAAAACAAGTGCTTTACTCCCAGCTTAATTGTGGCCTAAGATCTCACAATGGCCAGAGTAAGCGCTACAAGGCATACCTGTTGTCATACCTCAAGAAAACAGATGCCAACATCAAGAGCTGGAATGATCTGGTTGCTAATCATCTCCAATGGTGCCACAATCCCAATAAAGTGGCATCCCACTTTGCGATGAAGCATCTTCCCCATAAGCAGAGAAGACTGCATGGAAGAAGGAAAAGGAGTAGCCCACAATCTACCTTCCCCTACAGAAAGATATGCAACTTCTTCAGAGTGATCTGTCCCTCAAGGACAGGACTCCTAAGTTATCTCAGGAGCCATCAATGAACCTTGGTAGAGATGCGTCCTTGAATTGAGGAACTGCTGACAACAACAAAGAAAATCACTTGCATGGTAATTCTGTCAGTAGCGTGAACATAAATACATTCACCCAATATTTTAATTTAAAATAGTATTGTAATCATAGTGGGGACAAGAGGAAGAGAGAAATGTAGTACCTGCAAATAGTGAATGGAGGAAGAAAATAGAAAGAAAATGTCTTTTTTATATCTACGGAAAATTTACAACAAGAAAATACAAATTTGGTGAAAAGATTATATCATTTCAGAATATAAATTAAATAATGCTACTCTTATGTCAAAAATCTTTCCTGCATAACAGTGTCAATTGTAAGAAGCCATTTGTAAAGTTGCATTACACACCCTTTACTCATTTGATTTATTTTTAGGGTATCGGCTTACTAACTTAAGAGAGACAAAGTATTCTACAATGATTAGCATCAAATAAACCGTTGTGTTGAAAGTCACATACCATACTCATACTCAAATTTAAAAAGTACTTCCTATGCATACAAGTAATTCATAGGTTTATACATATATACATTTCAAGCAAGAAGTCTAAAAATGCAGATGCTCAGACTTCTTAGATATTTATAAAATATAAAGGTTTATATATTTTAAAATTTCTTTGGTAAAATTTTCATATTATTTATTAATGCTAAAAGAGTTATAATATGAAGAAAGGTACTTTATCTTTATCAAAAGCATAGCAGATAAATATGTATTTACAGAAGAAAACCTCATCAAGTTTGTTAGGCTTGCATGTTGCATATTATTTCACATGAACCATTACTTCAGATCAACAAACTCATGTTATCAAGCCAATTTTGATTTGAACTCAGTTATTTAGCATATTCTTAGACTGAAAAGTTTGTAACTCCAGAATATACCATGTGGCAGGCTGAATAGTGAAGAGGTTATTTTAAATTTGGACTTATAAAGCATATTGGTTGCATATTTAATAGCTTCTTAGTAGCCTGTTGAGCCGTGCAGCTCACAGGATTAATCTGTAGAGTACATGTGGATCATGAAGGAAGCTAGCTAATGAATAACATGATGACAAGTAGGCTGGTACACACCGGCAGACTCCAGGGAAGCAATCTTCCAGTGATGCCATAAATGTCAAGACTAATTTAATTCAGAACAAGTTTCATTAATTGGTAAAGTGTTTCTTAAATGGTTTAAATAATTACTATTTAAATATGATCTGAGCAAAAATTTCAGGAACAAACAAAACAAACAAATCCCTACATTTATCAACCTTAGAAGGCTTTAAAAGAAGAATAAGAAAAATACATTTGGTTATAAAAAGCAATTATGCATGTAATATCAGAAACTTGAGAATGCCATTTTTTTTCATATTCAGATGAGTGGAGGTCCTCTCTCCCCTTCCTACCATACAACTTTTCATGTAGTCTTACACACTTCTTGAATCTGCTTATTCAATTGAAAACTCATAGGCTAGAGACAGACATTCAAAAAGCCCAAGCCTGAATTGATTCAATTTTTGCTGGTTAGTCTAACCTGGCTAGGCTGAACCAATTTGTATCTGGACAGACACTCCCACTGGACTGAGGAAATTCAGGCACATACCTCCAGTGTCTCAGGCTGGAAGTTCATAGGCTTGTCTATGAAAAGTGGTTTGTAAATTCCCTTTGCAGATCAGGCCTGAGAGATTGGAGACAGGTGGTGTTCTTGTCTTAGATAAATTTTTGGTGTGCGCTCCTTCTGGGGTGCAGTTGTTGCTTGGTGTCTCCTACACATTTCCATCAGGACACTTGGTGCCCTGAAAGAGATATGTATTGTATTGTGAAGCTATCTCCATACTGGAGATATTGTTGGCAGGTTTTGCATGTCTTGTCATGGCATGGCCTGTATCCATTCAGTGTGTTTTGGGCTGTAGGAAGTTGACTTCTGGTGATGACGTCATCGAGGTTCAGTGCTTGTTTGAATTTACAAACCACTTTTCACAGACGTGCTTATGAACTGCACTTCAACCTCCTAGGTACAGAAACTCATGGACTCAATATAGACAATGGAATTCTGACACACTACAAGCTGCCAGACATCTGACTTCCCAGGTACCTCTCCACTTCTACCTGCTACATCCCCCTCCCCCCTTACACCCTAGCGTGTCCCTTATCCCCTGATGTCTCCATTTCCATTTTTACTGACTGGCTTTCTTGCCTGCATTGCATGCCAGCTTCTGGCTTCTTTATTATTCTTTCCATCCAGGAACAGGACACACACCAACTGCAGGTGCTTCCTCAGCCTGATGAAGGGTTTTTCAACCTGAAAGCTTGCTAAGATATAGTTCTCCAATTATTCAGTTGGTCTACTAAAAGATATCAGATTGACCCAAAAGAACCTTGTCTGCCAGTGCCATGTCCTTAGACTAAGAGCCCCAGCACCTGTCCCTGGTCAGATGACTGGAAGGATGCAGGGCCCTGACTACATCTAAGCCCCAGGGCTGGGACTGGCAGGGAGAGTTCTCCAGCAGCCACTGGAGAAGAAGCTCCTGCAGGAAAGGAAAGAAAAGCTCTAGTCTGTGACAGTTTGGCTGCCTGAGATGCTAGTGCTACTGTGCTGCTTATTTACCTGTTGTTATTTAAAGTAGTAGACTGAGATGAGACTTTAGGGGAGGAGGAGATCTCATTGGGGCACACTACTGTGGCATCTAGAGGCCCCACACCGCCAGTGAAGGCATGCCTTAACATACACACAAAGTCACACATGTCATAAGTTTTATTTATAGCAGCTTGAAGTACAGTTTCCCCAAAACCCCTGCACCTATCTCCTTGAATTTTGGCAAGTTTTGTGGCCTCAGCAAGGGCTACAATGCTTGCTGTTTTCACCCCACTGTGTCTTCACATTTACAAGAAACATGAGTTTTGCTTTCAGGATTTTGAAGTGCAGTTTCCCAGAAAACCCTGCACCTATCTCTTTGAACCTTGACAAACATCGTGGCCTCAGCAGGGGCTACCCTCTCTGATATTTTCATTTGAATCAGGCAATAAATGACCAAATTATAGGCTGTTTCACGATTCCCCCTTATAGCCTGTGGCTGTGTGTATCCACACACACACACATACACACACACACACACACATGCACACGCACACATACATAGTGGTGACAATATATATCTATATATAGAGAGAGAGAAAGAGAGAGAGTGATGTTTCATTTTAATCATGGCAAAATGTGGATTTTGGGTTACATTTTTAAATCTGAAAATTGGGGATTTATTTTTTTATTTTTTATCAGGGAAACCCGGGAACCCTAGTGATCATTTAGAGCTGTAAATTCAGATTTGAACTATGGGCCTAATTCTCTAAGGTGCCTTGTAGGCTTTACAAAGCCTGAATCTTTCAAATTCTGAATCAAGGTACTTTCTTGTCCCTGGGGATAGATTTAGTAGATTTTTTTCAGGTGTCTCTGAATGATTACAGGTGAGAAAAGAACAGTTTTCTGTAAGTCACTCTGAACTTGTCCTCTCTGCTTCTGGACACATCCCTATGCTATGGGGCATATCATACAGTTGTACCATTACAGGCCCCATCATATGCAAGGTATATTCCTAGGAGAACTTTAACATATTACACTACTTTGGAAGCCTAAAGTGGTGTGGGGGGAAAGGAGCAGAATAAATAAGAGTTAGGGCCTAATATGGTTTCTTTATCAGAGCAATTTTTAGGGAAACCACATCTAGTAACTTTGATGAAAAGGGTAAATATGTCATTGTTTGTCATATGCATCACTTAATTCTCTAATACTCTTTGCCTTCCTTTGTACAAACAACTTTGTACCTTCCGTTGTTCCTTTTTTCATAGGTGTTTAATACTTAACTTTTATACAGTGTGTTTCATCAGTAGTTCTCAAAATTACTTTCCAAATAAACTACAGTATTATTATTCCTATATTATACATGTAGGAACTGCGACACGTCAGTGAAATTACCCATCTGCAGTCACTCTGCATGTCTGTGGAAGAGCCAGAAATAGAACAAAGTCTCGTTCCAGATAGGAACTGAAGCTCTCACTGAAAAATGACTGATTTGGTCTTTTCACTGCAGTAGCTGAGTACTTGCTTTTTGCTATCTCCCACACAGTTTAGAGTTTATCTTTTCAGTACTCAAAAGTTCGTAGCAAACTTAATATTCACCTGGTACATCACAGCTATGTTCCCACAATAATACATGTGTATATACACACACACACACATATATATATACACACACATATATATATTTGGATTCTTGTGGGAATGTGTGTGTGTATACACACACACACACACACACACACACACACACACAGAAATACATATAACAGACAATTTTCAAATTGCAAAATAATCCACTACCACCAAATACAATCATAATTTCTGTGACAAAACACAATATAAATGGTTATAAAATGAGTATTAAAAGCAAATGTACTGTCACCTTACCTGAATTTGCATACATTTCTTTTTTATAAAGCAAATTATTTGCTGTACCTTGTATTAGCAGAATAGGTTTTTCCCCTAAATAAATTTTTACTTCTGAATCTCTTTATGGAGATGTAGAGTATTTGTCTGCTGCTTATTTAATTTGTCAAGAGTCTTCTAGAAATGAAGTTATGCATTGCTCAAACTTATGGTCCCTATCTATTTTAAAAGCTTTTTTTCCATTTTTTAGTTTTATAGCACTAGATGAATTTTTTATTGCATAATATCAGTGCTGTCATTTTCCATCTGATTTAAGTGTTCAACATTCATGAAATAAGAAGTAGAAATATAGGTGTTATTAGGGATGAATTTTGCAATTATTTTTCAATATTGATTAAATGGGTTATATTACTGTACAAGCATGCAAATAAGAGCTACACCTTTCACAGTACTATAAAAAAGCAATCCCATCAATAGACATTGTTTGAAAAGTAGTAATTACTTATTATAAGATACCAAAAGAAATTAAGAATGGGAGGACATTCAAGTTATTATAACCAAAGCTACTGATTCAAAACTGGAGAAGAAGAAATGTGTTGTACCTGGACTACTTTTTATGCTGTGCCCATCGTTATAGTACCTGAGCTCCTGGGAAACCGAGTTGGAATGAGCTGTGCATCAATAAATGAGCTTTAGCACAGCAGCTTTTTCTTCTTCATGGTCGTCTTGGTCTGATGATAGAGCAAATGGAAGCCCTGTGCTTTGCTGCAAAGCCAGCAAGAAATGATGAACACCTCCAAATGTACACATTAGGAAAGTTACTGAAATCATATGCCAAAAAGTGCTTGTTCTATCAAAATGTCATTCTACAGTATTTGTTTTGTTTTGGTATATGAAAGTACTGAAGAGTGTCTACAAGTGAAGTAGGAACAAAGGAGTATGGATGATATACTCTTGTGGAAAAAAGAAACCTAACACACAAAACATTAGCAAAGCAGCTTCACTGAAGGTGCTGTCAAACAAGGCTCAAATATATAAATATATTTATAAAGCAAAGGAACTGGAGAGAGTGGTGTTGGCCCTAAAAAGTACACTCCTGTCAGGAAAAACCAAGAATATGATATATAGACCTTTCTAGCAACAAGGACTATCACCACCATCTTTCTGAAAGGTGCACAGGAGAGATTAGCTATAGAAACCTCATTTGTATTCCTCGCCCCAGAACACATCATTTTGAATAGATAAGAATTTGCATTAGGACACCATTGGAGTTTTGTGCATTATGAGCCTTCAGAAAATATCAGCAGTAAACATGGGAAGGAGAATTTTGTTAAAGATATGGGCCAGTACTCAAAAAAACCAAGATCAATCAGTAGCTCTGCCACAGACTCCCTGTCTCATCTTGGGTAAGTTGCAATATCTTCCTGCCTCGGGTTGTGTCTACACAGCAAAATGAAAGAGTAATAGCAGCATGGGTAACAATACCATGAAGCTGTAGCAGCACACATTTAGACTATGTTAGATTGAGTACGTACCAAGGGCCTCTAGAGACTTTATAATCTGGTTGGTAGCAGACGCTATAGTCCTTGCTGCTGAGTTTTCACTGCTGTTGTAAATAGTTCTAGCTAAATACAGCTAAAAATATCATCACATTTTCATTTTCCTTGTAGACAACGTTATAGCTCACCTGCTAGAAAATAAGGATAACCCTGCTCATCCTCAACAGAATATTGTGAAGATACATTCATTAGCTATTTTGAGGTACTTTGGCTTTAGTATAAAAAACAACATAATTAGTATAGACAACGAAACAACCCACTCTATTATTTGGATATCACATTGAGCTCAGAGCAACCTTAACCTGTCACTATTTTGGCTTTCTTGTTCTGAAGTGGTATAATTGGCATTATTCATTCTTCAGTTTAATTCCTCCTAACTTGCCCATAAGCGAACTTCCAAATCAAACTTGTGTAGACGTTTTGCCACTGGGGTACTTCACTGCCATGTCATTGGAAGGGCATCACACCATGAAGACACTCTCCTTAGCATGCAAGTTTTTCTTGCAGTGCATGCTTGACAGAATGTTAGTCCTCAAGGCTTTAAGAGTAGAGAGAAAGAACATGAAAAAAGCCCCTAAATATCAGAGTTCATAATGTGTTTCTTTCTTTGAAGAATGAAGAAAGGTTGTCAGAAAAAGAAAGGAGATTGGATTGACTCCTATATATAATTTAGAAGTATCTCTGTATTGTAAGCAATTCTGGCTAAAGGTCAGTATAGCAGGATTAAGTTTTAAAAAAATACTTTGTTAAATCTCTATGGTCACTTTCAGTACACAGAAATTTGCCAACTCACATTACATTTACAAGCTGGCAGTCCACACATCCCTAAGATCAGTCACTGAGTTATGAGTATTTGATTACTACAGCATTACTTTTTTCCCACTAAGTGCTGGCATTGTATGGGAGACTTTTGCAATAATAGGTATTCACATATACAAAACCGCACTCAGATATATTAATTGGTCCTGACACTAATAGTATTTTTTGCGGTATACAACTGAGCAAAAAGCCTTACTCAGTATAAAGCTTTCATCAGTGAATTATCTACTAGTGAAAACTGACAAGCTGATTGAATGTGTCAGAGGAAGAAGGAGGTGATATATAACTGCACAATTTTCATTGCACAAAGCAATATTTTTAGTGCTTACAATTTGTACTGAAAGTCATTATTCTTCTCCATTATGGACAAAGGGTAGACTCTCTAAGTGCCTGAGTCTATGACTTCTTTAATTTTAAATCTAGCCTAAACGACTGCTTTTCACAGAGAGATGACTAAATGATATACAGCCACTCTATAGGAATGTGCATCTTGTTCAGATTTAGGGAAAGCTATCAGGAATTAAACTCTGTGCAACCATCAAATTTCTGGGAATATTACAGCCAAGAATGTGCTACATAAGCCACAATGTAATGAGGGATTCTGCATTTAAATTGGTCCAGAACCGATGTCACAGGACATATGTCTTTGTTCCAAATGAAGACAGCTATGGCACTGTGATTCTATAACTACTTTAGGCTCAACATTCTGCAACACAGAGAATATAATTATTTGAAGTTTTGTGGTCACATCATAAGATTCCATGTAAATGGATATTTCTCATTACAACAGGGATTTACTGAACTGTTGTACATACACAGCTGTGTACAGAAAATGTCCATCAATAATCATTATATGCACATGAATGAGAAAACATCATTGATTTAAGACATGAGCATATAATACCCAGGAGACAACCACTGCATGGAAGATATAAAAGTTAAAATAAATATAAAGAATAAATTAAGTAAAATCAAATCAACAGATTTCAATCTTACTTGTATTGGCTCCTTAATTACTGTAAGTCCTAATGTGCGCTGGCATCAGTGAAACTAGAATAAGACCAAGAAAAATTATTGTTCAGTCTTTTCTTGATGGGTACAACATCATTGTGCCAGGCACTCAAGCACATGTAATATGCATGAATTCTCCATTGGACCAAGAAATGCTCTGTTGCAGAGTGAGTTTATGATAAAAAGAGATGACTTCAACTTCAAAAGGCCAATACATTTACAGTTAAGTCAATTCTTAATACTACTTCCATGCAATTCCATTTTTGCTTCACTCTTTATTTTTAAGGATCCACTTAATATAACTAGCCATTTGTTATTTGTATTACAAGTATATGTTCAAGCCCCACTGAGATCAGGGCCTCATTTTTAGCAGGTGCTGTATAGGCATATAGAAAGAAGTAACCTCTGCTCTGAAAACCTTAAAGATTAAATACCACTCTGTGCATGAGAAACAGACATAGAAAAGTGAAAAAAAATCCAACTTCATACAGATCATAGAAGAGCTGAGAAAATAATCCAAATAACTCTCATGCCCTACCCGCTAGATCAAAGTGGTGTACTGGTAACCATAGTGGTATGTGACAAACTTCAAAAGTGTGCATGAAAGGAAGGAATCAGGAGGAACACGAAAGGGGAAATATTAATATAAGAAAATAAAGAAAAAGATGAAGGCCAATGCTACAATTTCTCTTTGGCTTTTTGGAGAGGTTATAGTGTCTGTCTGGACATGAAGGGCATGTCTACATGTCACTGTACTGTGAAATTGCTACAGTGCTGTGTGTTAGTATTTCCTTTTGGAAGTATGAAAGTATGGCACAGTAACTGCTCATACTACACCGTGTGCATGGTGCATGGTTAGATTTCGTAGCTAAAATGGGGGCGCACACCACTTCAGCAACATAGCTGCTCATCACATGTAGACCTACATGATTGCTACATTGCTATAGAGTGTTGTATGGAAATGTAGTGCATTGCTATGTCACCACTGGGCGACGTGTAGACTTTCCCAAATGATATTATTTTATGTTGCATGGCAGAAGATTAGTGGGCACATGATACTATAACCTGACAAGGCCACTTGACCCCAGGAATTTTTAGGACTACTGCACTAGGTCCTGGTGCTATTCTGTTGTACACTGACACCTCTTAAAGAGCTTTAAATGTCTTAGAACAGCTTTAAAATAGGCCTGCACAGTAGGTGCTTAGGCTGCACTAGTGCATGAAATACACTATATACATTAATGTATATATACATATTATAGATAATATAAATACACTCATTTACATGATTTTATATATAAAATATACTAAAATAAACTTTGGACATGTCACATGTTCATTAATGCACTACAGTTACTGTGCATTAAGTTAAGTACTTGTATAACCAAATACTAAATCAATGTTCAGTGATTGGCACTACCGCACAGTAGCACTGGCGCACACCTGGTCACTGATGCTACTGCTCAGTGGCCAAATAGTACTGTACCGTAGCATATTAACACTGTTTGAAGTTACATGTTACTGTGCAGTAGTATTAAGCTACTGTACATTTAGCATCTTGTGTAGACATGCCTTTTATATATAAAGAGTAGAATAAAAGAGTACAATCAACAACAAGTGGAGGCTAAGGCCATTCTCCTTTCCTACTTCCTGGGCACATCTACACATCCATTTTACTGAACAGTAGACTAATTTACCATAAAGCATCATTGTCTACGTGTGTGTGGCTATTGGCCCAGTGTAGACTAATTTACAGTGCCTTCAGATAGTACCATCAGACACAAGCACTATCCAACAGCAAAATAAATTACTACACTTAAACTCACATGTAGATGGTGATATCAGGATTAGTTTGCTGTGGCTCAAACTGCACTGGAGTTTACTCAGTTGCATTCATTTCACATGTAGACAAGCCCCTTTAGTAGCAATTTGTAACCCACTGGTAAGTACTCACCTGAGGAAAAGTTTTCCACTTCTAAACTAAATGGATGGAGACTGTCTACTGTCTTTTTATTTTGTTTCGTTTTTTATCCTTCTTTCATCCCATGTAGCACTTATGTTGGACCACAGACCATCCAACCCAATCATTTTATTCCTGTGGAAGTATGTCTACAGGTAAAGAGTAGCAGCAAATGGATAAATAAAAAAATATAGCAGTCATAAAAGCAGATATGACTGTAAAGCTTTAAATCAAACTGCAAGAAATATTAGAATGAAATTCCTTAGAAGCCCATAAATTGTTCTTGCAAATAGGGAAGTGTCTTCTCAAAGATTAAAAGGACATGAAACATAAAGGAAAAAGGCTGAGAGGTCTGGGAACCACTTGGTTATTAATGAGGCAAAAGTTGTATTTAAATTGGTGCATTTCCAGTGATGTTTACAATGTTAAGTTGTTAAATGACTAAGATTTTTCACTGATTGATCAGCAAATATATAACAAGGCTGAAATGTCCAAATCTTAATCCAGTACCCAGCCAAACTGCCTTTCATGGTATGGTGTATGCTGTAAGTCAGGCCAACAGAAAAAGTAAAAGTTAAAAGCCTGAAGATCTAAAGTTCTGTGGAAGGCAAAAGGGTACATCAGAATATTTGGGATTTTTTCAAAACCATTCTGAGATGAATAGAATCAGCATAAGCTGGCACGTAGATAAAAGCATATACATGTCACAAACAAACCTGAAACAATAGATGCTATAACTGAATAAGCTCATTAATCAATAAACTCTAAGTTTATAGCACCAAACTTGATTGATCAGATGGAAAACATTTAGGATGGCACAATCAAACCCTGGTACAACAGACATGGAAAGAGATGTAAAAATGTTGTAGTTATAAAGCTCATTAATCAGTAAATTGTAAGATGCAATGATGCAGGCTTAATGTAAGAACTTCTAATGTATAAGAAGAGTAAAATAGAAATACTCTTTGGATTTATATTTCACCCTGCACTATCCCTGCGATCAGCCAGTGTGATCACCTGCCGGAGAGTATGAATGCAGGATATGCTAAGGCTATGGACAGCAATTACAGATAAATCAGTCTTTGTGATCAGAAATGAGCTCAAATCTGTAACACAATAGAAGTTCAGTGCACATAAACTGTTTTCAAAATGGCCCAAAATGATTTAAGATGGATGAATGTAGTATCCAATTTAACTATTTAGGTTAAATCAGTTTATTGAACTTCTGTTCCAGATCCCCTCCAGATTCAAGTTAACTCACAATCTTCCATTATCACAGGTGGCTTTGCACCTCCCCTGCAAATCCACCTTGGCCCAAGCTGTCTGCTCCAGCTGACGAGGAAAGCATGCTCTAATACCTCCTGGCTTCTGGCCTGGACCATTGCAGACATGTGGCTAGATTTTCAGGATAAAAATGAACATCTGCTCACTTGCTTATCAGTTCAGTCTACACATCTTAAACTACCTCTGAAAATTGAATCAATTCAGCTCTGGGCTTTTTGACTGTCTATACTTATCCTACCCTAAGTGCTACTGGGTGAATAGCTATTGCATGCTTTATTTAAACTACATTGCAGTAGGGCCTAACAGGTCCTTTAAGACAACAGAGGACTGGGGCAGAAGAAATCTGTCTGCAGAAGGCTTGATGGACTGGGGAAAATATGAATGGAAGAATCCCTGTAAAAGTAAATCACTTGAGACTTTAAAGGAAAAAAAAAGAAAGAAATGAACAAATGGCCTATGCAGAGGGGAGCAACATAGGGATGAAAGGAATGAAAACACCCTTCTTCCTCAAAAAGTAGTACTGAGGACACCTGCACAAGTTCCTACTGGCAGCACTTCTAGTCACAGGCTACTAACACTACACAAGAAATGTAAGCAATGGTTCTGTTCGATTTGCAGTCTTAATGATGAGATAAGCAGTGCTCACTCATCTTACACACAAACCTCCATTGCAAGTGTGTTCTTGGACTGTGTTGCCAAGCAGCTTGGATCAGAAGCCTGGAGGAATTTGAAGTGTTTTCCTTTGATGTGTCTGTCCTTCCAGACCTCTGTGCTCTGTACAGGAAAACCACAATTGTTTCATTGTGCTGTGTGTGTGCAGTGATCATTGGCTGTGGTGTGCTTTTTGAGAAGTAAAAAAAGGATTTTGCATATCATGACTGATATCTGCCCCTCTTGACTGATACCTCTAGCTTTTGCTCCCAGCATCTAATCCATTGCCACAGAAGGATTTTGTCATTAGACACTAAGGAATACAGCTGTGCCAAGTACTTCTTGATCAAGGTCAAAACGAATGCTGGATTAGGTTAATCTGAGAATGAATTGTGAAAGTAATTTCAGAAGTTGGCACCAAGTGCAAATTCCTCCACAATGATGGTTAAGTTGCAGATGATGAAGTTAAACTGCAGTCAAATAAAATTGCATTGCATTTCAGGTTTGGCTAGAAGATCAGGATAGAATATTATAATGAATTGACTTGGATGGAAAAAGAGAAAAATCAAGTGCTGAGGAAGCCACGATTTCTTTAAGAATTTTGAAGTTCGACAGCATATCATTATTCTTAGGAAAGCAGGTCAGCTCAGTTCTACAGTAGCGAAAGGATATCGTTCTGTCATATTGTTATGAAATGGTCACCAGAGAATTCTGAAACAAAAGATTTTGTCTCACCAGATATACTTTTAAAATTGATGAAGAAATGACATACTAAGCCATCTCAGACCCATTTAATTTTGTATTTGTGGCCTTCTTCCAAAGCACAGAGAGTTTCTTGCTACATGTAGAAATTTTCTGGTGCATTTGATCCTCTAATATTGCAAGGAAAAAACCCCCTCCTAATTTCATGTAAAACTTCTTGGAGGTTGTATTTATTGGTTCAGTGAAGTGGCACAAGATGGTCTAAAGGCCAGATTTACTCTGAAAAATAGCTGTGTAAAACTGTATTGTGAATTCCGGGAACACAGTTCTGCAGTAATTTTTAAATTTAATAGACATTGTTTATAAGTAATCTTGTTTCCTTCCTATTTTGGGAAAGCATTCATTGAGTTTCTTCCAGGGGAAATATGCCGCTGCCAGGATAAAGATCTCCCTTGTGAGAGACAGAAGGGTATGAAGAAGCAGGCAATTAGATCAAGAACTACCCAGTTGGGGAGTATTCCCCTACTGTTTGAGACCCCTCCAGACCAGTCCAGGAGGGGACTGCAGCAGCTGGGCAAAGCCCTTTCTCTCTCCCTGAACTGGGATCTGAAGTCTGAGTGGTGAGGGGCATGTTTCTTTCTCCCCTGTCTAAGGAGGGAGTGGGGAAGATTTTCTGTGCTGCTCCCTGGCTCGGCTCCCAGTGACAGGAGCAAAGCAGAGGTGCAGCAGCTCTTTGCCCAACACACTCACTCCCCACACTTCGGTCCTAGTCTAATGGAGGCATGAAGAATAGGGAGAGGATGCAGCTGCAGTTGACTACATGTACACTCCCTCTTCTGGAAAGGTCTGAGAAACTTTCAGTGGTAGAAATAAGTGCTTGTTTGTGACCTAAGTGTTTGCTTCAGTTACCACAGTGTTTCCCCACATATGACCTCAGTTACATTTATAACCCTATTGCCTTCAGTGGCAAAGCACAGCTGTAGTTGAGGGCATAACTTGAAACCAGTGGTTGCACAGGACACCAGGAGTTTACAGCTATTATTCACCTTTTCAGAACTGTGTTGCTCTTCAGAATTGATCTGAATCAAAAGGTATTATAGCACCTTGTGTGGAAAGCAAGGAAAAGCAGGAAGCAGATCTGCTGAGCCATACTTTAAGGTTTAGTGTCTTTTTCTTGCTCTATTTTCCTGTATTTCATATACTGCATCAGGGTTCATTCAGTAAGACTCATGCTGAATAGTGGGAACCTAGAACTTAAAGATATGAAAGTCATGTTCTATGGAGAATATTGTGTCACATACAGTTATTCATTTAAGAACATATTCTGCTATCAGCAAACTATGAAATGTTGTTTATATAGCTCATTATGAATTTTGAAAGGCAGGAGGAGGGAGACAAGGGAAAAATCTAATCCAGGAGAAAAAAGAAAAGAGCTGAACAATCATAAAAATGGTCAGTACTACATTACCAAGTTAACTTAAGTTACAGCTGCAGATGGGGAAAATAATCTAGTACACCAAAAGACAAACTCCAGAAATCAACTTTTAGTTTTGGGGAAAAAGTGCTAAACTAAATGAATAATTTCATAAAAGACCAAAGTGCTGTCTCAAAGTCACTTAAATAGCACGAATTCTCCTCATCACACAACAGATCTCGTAATTAGAATTATTAGATGATTTTCCAGGATGTAGCAGATGTTGCTTTATGGATTTCTACTTCAGGAGCAGTAAGAGCAGTTGGCATCACAGGAAAGTTCTGGCTCCCTCTGCAACTGTGCACAGGCAGTTAACATTTTCAGTAACTGTAAAAATCTTATCTGAAAGGAAAACTACTGTAGATAGAATCCCTGTGGGTAGAAATTCTGTATTTGAGTAAAAGGAATATAGTAATAGGATTGTACTACCAGGTACCTGATCAGGAGGGTGAAAATGGTTACAAAATGCTTATTGAGTTTAGAAAAACTGCAAAAACGGGACAGGCAATAATAACGGGAACTTTCAACTAGCCTCATACAGACTGGGTAAACAGCTCATTGGGGTAAGATGTGGAGATAACAATTCTGGATCTATATAAATGACTGTTTTCTAGAACAACGTGTCTTGGAACCCACAATAAGAGAAGTGATTCTAGATTTAATCCTGAGTGGCACACAGGATCTGGTTCCAGAGGTACATGTAGGTGAGCCACTCCACAACAGTTACCGGCAGCAGCAGGCAGCAGCAATCCTTTGATTCAAGGATGATCCTTACCATGGCTCATTGATGGGGTTTGAGTTGACTTAACAATCTCATCCTTGAGGCACAGAGCAGTCTGCAGAAGTTGGAGGGGGTTTTTTTCCCTCCTCTGCTTTCTCTTCTCTACTTCAAAGGTGAGATGCATTACCTCAAAGTAAGATGCTACTTAGTTGAGGCTGTGGCATTGTAGGCCACAAGATGGAGCATCCCCTGGCTTGTCTAGTGTTTCTATGCAGAGTTAATTAGTTTGTGTAGAGTTTGGCAGCTTGCATAAGCAGTGCACATGCTCAGTTGGTCAGAATGTTTTAGAGACTGTGAACCTTTGAACTGATACGAAGTAATGACGCAATTTTATTTCTGAGCATGCCCAGTTGGGTTAAAGTTGTGTAACTTGCTTTTGCATGAAAATGCCAGTGAGTCACTGGTAGCTTTCCTGAGGTGATCATTGAATTGATTGAGCTGATGGTTGTTTGATGATTTGACAGCACCTCTGTGAGGAAGGTTGGTTCAAAGGATGATTGACAGAGGTGGTGAGATCGAAGGCTATCAGAAGGGCTTGCACTCAAGGCTGGGGAAGGGCCAGAGCTGGAGCCAGGATAAGAGTGAATGAGTGAGAGTGGCATGAGCTAGGAGTTGTTAGTTTTTCTGTGTGGTGCAAGTGTGCCTGGGACTGCACCAGGGCCCATGGTTGATGTGGTTTGAATGAGTGAGTGAATGAGTGAGTGAGTGAGGTCTGGGGCACCAATATCTCTGTTGGTGAATGTGTTATTGCTTGTGTGTGGAGTGAGGGTCTGGGGGAGAAATAACTCTGTTGTGTTGGTGAATTGGGAACTGGTAGTTGTTGCAAGTTGATAGAGACTCTGGAGAGCATTCAGTGCCTGCAACATCATTGCAAGTAGGGAGAGAAAAGAGTTTGTTCTCTGTCTCACTCTTCTTGCTTTTGTTGTTCTTTTCCCTACCTTTGCTAGGTGAAATTCTGTTGTTTATTGTTGTCTATTAATAGCTGTTGTCTTTATAATATATAGGTTTCTCTGGCCATCCACAGTTTTGCCAACCATGCTTTTGAGTATCCATATTTATATACCATGTTGGCTAGCATGTTATACCGTTTTGAGTAGCCACTGTTTTCCATGGCCGTGCATCATCCTGCCACCTGCCATTTTTCCCCATAAGCCTTTTGTCTTGCCAACCATGGTTTTGCCAACCACAGGAACTTACAGGAACCTAATCCCAGCACTTGGTGAGTGTGGCAAAGTGGGGCTCCCCTCCTGGCCACAGTGCTAGGTTCCCCACTTGCCTTTGGGCATGCCTTCCACCTGACTCATCTGCCACACGTTGTTCTTAATTAATTAATAGTTGTTAATTAAGGTGGGAGGCTGCCCATTTTATGCCCCGATGCCTGGGGGCACTTTCTGTGGCTCTGAACCTCCCCTATACCACAGCCCATGCCTCGCAGGTGGCATCCAGTTGTTAGTCATGCCAGCCCCACACTCAGCTCCAGAATCCTCCTTTGAGGACACGCCTTTGATCCCTCCACTCAGGTGGCCTACTCTGCCATCATTCAGGCTGCCGAGCTTCCTATAGCTATCTCCTCTCTCAAGCATGGTCTCCCTAGGACCTTCAACCACACAGGCCCTGGCCTCACCTCCTAGGCTAGGTGGGACCCCAGGTCCTCTGCTCTGGGTGTCCCTCACAGTGGGCCCCTGGCCCTTTTGATCTTCCTGGTCCTGGCCCCAGCACTGACCAGTCAAAGGGATACTCTACTTCCAACCTCTCTCACTAGTCTCACTCTCTCTCTCAGGTCCACCTCCTTGGATGTGGGAGCTGGGGTACCTCACACCACAACTAGTGTTCCAGGGTCTCAAAGGGACTCTTACTCCCCCTCTGAAGCAGCATGTCATTGTGCTCACTCTAGATCTTCAATCAGGGCTACTCATCTCTGCCCCCTTCACTCAGGCCTCCACACTACCCCCTCATTTGGGGCTACTCATCTCTTCCCCCTTCCCTTGGGGCTTTACACCATCCTCTTCACTTGGAGCAATGGGGCTTCCCTTCCTGGTATGCTCAGATGGTTATGGCCACGCCTGGCCCCAACTACATTTCTTCAGGGTCTTGCACCCCCACAGGGCTCAGTTGGCCACAGCTATGCCTGGCCCCAACTGCCTCCAGTGTTACACAACCCACCCGAAGGTGAGGGCTAGGGCTAAGGTGCCCCTACCCGCCTTTCACTGGGGTGGTAACTGGCCTGGCATTTCCTGGGGGCTCCTGCACCACTGAGAGCCCCACCAGGCCATCCACTCCTGGCAGGGTGCAGTTTTAGGTTATGCCCAGGACCAGGAGCCTCCTAACCATTCCGCATAGCTCCTGTCCTTACCTCCAGGTTCTTATGGAGCCTCACAGCCAGGTGATGTTGCTGCCAGTAGTGAACTGCCCTGTTTACATGAGTGGCAAGAGCTCTAAAATGGCCACTGCAATCAAGCACCTGCTGGCTGCTTGACTCCAGTCTTAAAGTGCCAGGTACCAACAGTGCCCTGCCACACACTTAAAATGGTACCTGAGGAAGTTTTCCCCAGCTGCTTCTCCAAAGCAGGCTCTCCTCAGAGAGTGGTGAGCACTCCCGAAAGTGCTCTGCCACACACCTCCCCGCTTGAGAATGAGATCTGGGGGGCTTCACTTGGCTGCCTTCCCTGCTGGGCTTGGCATGTGGCGAGTACCCCAAAGGTGCTCTGCCACAGTGAAAGAAACCTGTAGTCTTGTTGAACTGTTAAATGAGTCTGTCAGTTATTTACTAATTAATTATATTACATTAAATTAGATATGGGCTGTAAACTTAGACTTAATGAGAGTTGAGGTCCCACCATCCTTTTATGGGGCTGATTTCTGGGAGGAATGACTCTCATCTGAATAATTAAGAGGTTGGCATGCAATAGCACTTCTGGAGTCAGTTAGCAGTCAGCTCCTCCCAGCTCTTGATGTCGGCATCTGTTTTTTGAGGTATGCCTTTAATATGTCCATCTAGTGTATCTCTGGCTACTGAAAGATATCAGGCTATTACTAAGCAAGGAACTGAGCATGTATTTTGAGAGTCAAGAATCGGGCATTTGTACACACTGTCCAGACCACTGAAATTGGTCTCTGGATCACTGACTCAATGCTGGTAACATTGGCTTCATCAAGGGTGCTAGTGTTTGTGCAATGATCTTCCCATTTAATGTGGAGGATTTTCCAGAGTCATTGTTGTTGATCTCTCTCCATCTCACATCTTGGGATAACAATGGTAGGTCACCCATGTTTCACATCCATAGAGTAAAGTGTGGACAATAACTGCATTGAAGACCTGGATCTTGGGGCCTTAGTATACCTTACACAGAAAGGTGCACAAATGTTAATCGACCTAGGTGTTGTTCGGTTTAGTGGAACCCCTTAAAGTGAAAAACCATCTCGACTGTCATTCATCTGCACAGCTGTGATTTTCCACTAGAGGTTTGTGGATCAGGGGCAGGATCAAGAGCTAGGGTCAGGACTGGCTTGCTGTTCCTGTCAGGCAAAATGTGCTGCTCTGAGTGGTGGTGGAGGCAGAAGGCACTTTGGCTGCTGGACACTCCAGAACTGTGGTTCTCACTTTGCCTGACATGCCCAGGAGGTGCTGTGCCCAGCCGCATTGAACCTCAGCATCCTCAGTTGTCCTGACTCAGGAGGGGCAACTACATCCAGGGATGATGGAGTACTTCAACTTTGGTGGAATAGCTGTGGGAAGTGGCCACACCTTAACAGAACAGAAGCAAAAGTAGGTGGATTACAGATAATCTTGCCCTTGAGTGGTGTAAATTTAAGATAAATAATGACTGCTCTAAGCCACTTAAAAGTTTGAGCACTCCAAAAGCTGCCTAAAATTGCTGTGCAGCAAGACTCTTAGTGTCTTTCTGGAGAGCGCGATCAACAAAAACATGCCAGAACAATTTCCTAAAGGAGGTACTTGCTCACCAGTTCTTGTGCTGGATTCTCTTTATCAATGTTCATTCTCTGAGAGAAGTAGTTATCAAGA
Source organism: Crocodylus siamensis (assembly GCF_052110815.1). NCBI lineage: Eukaryota > Metazoa > Chordata > Crocodylia > Crocodylidae > Crocodylus > Crocodylus siamensis. The sequence goes on from NC_143395.1 coordinate 50,301,508, forward strand.
TAGGAGGAGAGCTAAACTATGCCCAAGGTCTTTCCTTCAATGGTGATTTGGGGAGGGTAGTAACATTCACAGTCTGGGGCAGCCTGATAGAACAATTTAGTCTTGTCAATGTTGAGGGAGAGGCCCAAAGTTCAGTAGGCTTTTCTGAAAGATCCAGCATGGTCTGGAAGTTTTCCTCAGTGTGCACAAGGATGTTGCAGTCATAGGCATATTGAATGTCAAAGATGGTTGTTTTGAATAATTTGGCCTTTGACCAAAAACATCCCAGACTGAAAAGCTCTCTGTCTGCTTGGTGTTCTTTGTCAATTGTGGAAGGAAGGTGTTCCTTAATGAGACCAGGCTGACTGTCAAAAAACTGGAAAACTGAGTTGGGGCAATGGCATATCCTTGCTTGACCTCAGTTCAGATGACAAATAGGTCTGTCTCTGATCTGCTACATAGAATGGTTATATAGTCATCTGGCCATGAAAAAGCATCAGGAACTTGATGTGCTTTTCAGGATATCCATATCTGGCCAGTACTTTTGACAAGGCTTTGCAGCTAATGGAAGCAAAGGCTTAAGACAATTAAGGCCATATCCTAGTCCTGGTTTTGTTCCCAACACTTTTACTGGACCTGGAAGGCAATAAAGATCATGTCAGTTGCCCTGTGAGATGGTCTGAAACCATACTGAGATTCTGGCAGGACTTTCTCAGAAAGAAGCAGAAGACAGTTCAGAAGGATTCAGGCAAGGATTTTCCCATCTGTGGAAAGAAGGGTAATACCGCAATAGTTCCTACACACAGACCATTCTTTAAGATAGTCATGTTGTCGACATTCATCAGGTCCCTAGGGATCTCTTTATTATTCCAAGTGTATAGAATACATTTGTAGAGTGTCAATAACAGTTCCTTGCCACCAATCTGTATATTTCAGCTGTATGCCATCTGCTCCAGTAGCCTGGTTGTTGTTGCCTTCCTTAATGATATGCCAGACTTCTCTAGAATGATTGGGTTGGTGAAGTCTCCCTTTTCAGGGTGTTGGCAGATGGATTGGATGATGGTGTCCACCACAGTAACTATAAAAGACTAATTTGACATCCTAGCGAGAGGGGAGAACCAAAAAAACCCACCACACCAATATATAATTTAAGTACTTGTGTAATTTAAAAATGGAAATTATGTAAAAATGAGGAAGTTAGTTAGAAATAATTTAATAGGAACAGTCAACAGTGTAAAAGGCCTGAAAGCAGATTGGAAGCTGTTTAAAAATACTATATTAGAGGTTCAGGAAATGTGTATGCCACAAATCAAAAAGGGTACCATGCAGTCCAGTGTGGTTTAAAAGCAGAATTAAGCAGGCCATCCAAGGCAAAAAGGCATCCTTCAAAATATGAAACGTGTTCCCAAATGAGGAAAACCAGGAAAGCTTGTAAACTCTGGCAGGTCAAATTTAAAATCAAAATAAAGCAAACCAAAAAAAATCAGGGAGCTTCTCGGGGTGGGGGGGAAAGATTCTAAAGTTAATATTAAAAATATTTTAATTATACCAAAGCAGGAAGCTAGCATGGGAATTGGCGGGACCATTAGATAAGTCTGATGTAAAAGATGCAATCAGGGATGACATGGCCATGGTACAGAAGCTAAATAAATTTGCATCAGTTTTACTGAAGAAGATATAGGGGGAATTCTCACATCAGATCATTCCTTCCAGGTAGATAGGTCTCAAGGGTCAGATAACATTGAAGTGACAGTAGTAGAAGTTTTAGATCAAAGTGATAAATTAAATACTAAGAGGTTCCCTCGATTAGATGATATTCACTTCAGAGTTGAAAAACTCAAAGGTGAAAGTGAAGAACTATTGGCAATAGCTTGTAGCCTGTTTTTACAAATGGCCTCTGTTCCAGTAGACTGGCAAGCATAACATCATCTTCAAAAATGGGCTCCAGAGGTGATCCTGGTGATTAAAGATCTGTGAGACACACTACCATCCCTGGTAAATTGGTAGAATCTATCATAAAAAAAAATAAAATCAGCAGTCATGTGGACAATACAATATAGTGGGGAAGAGTCGGTATAGTTTTTGTAAAGGAAAATCCTATTTTGCCAACCTGCTGGAGTTCTTTGAAAGCATTAATGAGCATATGGATAAGGTAGATCCAGTTGGCATAATATCTTTGGATTTTCAAAAAGCTTTTGACAAGGTCCCACACCAAAGTTTTCTTTTTTTTAAAAAACTGAGCTGCCATAGGATTAGAAGGAAGTTTCTTTTGTGCACTGAGAGCTGGTTAAAAGACAGGAAGCAAAGAATAGGCTTAAATGGCCACTTTTAAATGTCAAAAGTGGGATCTGCATTGGGCTTGGATTTATTCAGTATTTTCAGCAATTACCTAGAAATGAGAGTACACAACAAAAGCTCCAAATTTGCAAGTAATATAAGGCATCTGAGGCAGAAGTGGAAACTGTGGCAGAAAGCCACCTTGGTTTCTCCCCAAAATCTCTGCCCTGTGACAATGTGATAAAATCTCTGTGCTGTGACCATTTGAGTAGGGTGGGCTCAGCAGAGGAGACGACACCCTTACCCTGTCTCTTTAGGTAACCCGAGCTGGCTGCATTCCTGAGGGAGGGGGGAAACCTGCTCCCTCTGCCTACGTGACTGGTACCTGGGTGAGGGGCATCTACCTGGTGGACTGGAATCTGCCCGTTAACAGGTGATGTATTTCAAATTGGTTGGCTGACAGCCAACCGGGGCTGGCCTCCACTGGACCAGGTGAATGAGGTCACAGGGGCTATATAAGTTAGGACAGGCGAGGAGGCAGTCTCTACGGCCATGAGGTGAGGCTGGAGCCATGAGGGGGGGACTCAGAGGAGCATAAACATCTGAAAGGGCCCTCTCCCCCAAAAACTCATGAACCAGGAACAGCCGGATGCTAGAAAGGATCTCACTAGCCCCTGGATGAAGTGGGTGAGTAAGCTACTCGAGATCTGATAGATATCTAGCTGGCAGTAACTCAGATGCGTGATCAAAAGGCTACCTCAGCCACACTGTTTGCTCTTTGGGATTTCTAGGATATTGCTCAATCTTGTACCCTATTTTCACCCTACCCCTGTAATCAGTAAAGTCCTCCTTTGTGACCGGTGTGGGAGACTTATTGAGGGGTGGGTCTAAATTATGCCTAAAAGACCCCTTAGGTCTGCGGACTAAGGGAGACTGTACTTTCTGTCCCCAGACTTGGGGAAGTGCCCCACGTGCCTGTACTGGGTCGAGTACCCGTAGGACATTAGGCCTGTGTTTCCCCAAGGACACAGGGCCAGGAGTGAGTCCATTCTTGGGGTGGTGGTGGCGACGTTACCCCCAGGCTAGCGTATGTGCTCCAGGAAGGGGTCGGGCCGGACATAAGGTGCCCCTAGGGAGGCATTCGGAGCCTGGCAGGTGGGTGGGAGCAGGGAGGTGGGCGGCTCAACGCAGGAGTGCCCCCTACTGGCCCGCCACAGAAACCATTGAAATTTTAGGTTAAATTTTCAGTTTACTTTAGAAATATGAAGTTAGATTCGATTCTGGCTTCACAATTATTACATAGTGCATCAAACTGAGCAGAGTATTCAAATTGTTTGTAATCCTCACTGGATGCAAAACCCATTTCTGGGTGAGACTCAAGGTTTTGAACCCAGAGCCAGATTCAAATTAGTTCCTTGGGCAGAGTTTAGTCACCTAAGCTCCAAAGAGTAATTCAAATAGGTCCCAGGCCAGAAACTATAATGTTCCTTAGATATGTAAATTCATTAGGCATTTCCATTTTGCTAAGTTCTCATTCTGCCTACACTTGGACTTCTGCTCTACTCTAATACAGATCGTTGCTAGGAGGCATATAAAGTCCCCAAGAGAAATCAAAGTCAACTAATTCTCAACAAAATATTAAGGTATACAAAATAAAATATGTAATAGACACATCAGATATTTTTTAGTCTCAGAAAATATATGCTTCATTTAGTAATACATGGGAAAATGGCAAAGGCAGTTTGGGTCAGGTAGCCCTGAACTTTGTCCAAATTTATGAGGCCACCTTGCTACTAATTCCTTCAAGACAGAAGCTCTGATTGATTGGAGGAATTAAATAGAGAAGTTAGTACATTTGTAAAAACATGACTTTTTGAAATACTAGTTAATTGTGGGGTTCAGGGTTCACAAAGAGACATGGCTCAAAAATTCAGATTGCCTTAGTTTGGGCTCCGATGAAGGAAAGTTTTGAAAGACTAAAAGCTGGTTTGTGTAAGCTGCTTAAAGCCATTTATTTGTGTTTGCATATCCAAGAATATCTTCTTTCTTGCAGAATCTTCCCCCTTCTTCCACCTCATTTTACTCTCTCTCACATTATAAAAGATGATGGGATAAAAGCAAGTAACGAAAGCACTATTACTACATACAAAAATCTGGCAAAACAGCAATATCACCTACTAGGGCTATGCAAAGTTTCAGTCACCAATTTGATTCAGATGAGATTTGGCCCAATTCAGGGGCCGAATCTCGGAATCCAAATCTAATCAGGAAAGCCATTAAAAGCTCTGAATTGATTTGAAGCATCTGAATCAATTCGTAAAAGATTCAGATTTAGATCAGCTGGGGAGAGGCAGGCACAGACAGGTGGCTGCAGGTTCTCCCACAGCTCCTCCGTCTTTGCCTGCTTCTTTCTGGGTGCAGGGAGCCACGGAGGAAGCACTGCCCTGCCTGGCCCCAGCCTCTCAGCACTTAAAAAAATAAAAAAAATGCCCTGCAATCACTGGTTGCAGCAATCACCTGCAGCCCCGGCAGCCCCAGCTCCCAGACAGTGCACAGTACCCTGCCAAGCTGCACTGCATCCATGCCATGAGCCAGCTGCCACATGGGTATTAGGTGTGGTGGGGTGGGGGGCGATCCCCACTGCCCTGTGCTGCACAGGGGGGCTCTGCCATGAGTGCTCAGAGGCCCTGATTGCTGCTGCTGTGGCAGGTGAGCGTGGGGCTTTTTTTTTTTTTTAAGTGCCAGGAGGCTAGGGCCAGCATGGCAGGACAGCCACAGGGGCTTCTCCTGTGGCTCTCCCAACCTGGGGGAGAGGCAAGAACAGCTGGAGGAGTGGCGAGAGAACCTCCAGCCACTCAGCTGTGCCTGCCTCTCCCTGGCCGATCTGTATCACCAAATCTCTCTGAATCAATGCTGAATCTTTCAAAGTTGATTCAGCTGAATCAAATGGGAACAGTGGTTTGAATCACCAAATTGAATCGCTATCCTCCAAATTGGCTAAATCCAAACTGAATACTTCCTTGTTTGCACAGGCTTATCATCTACTTCCTATTCCAGAAGGCAGAGGTGCAATGCTGTTGAATGTTTGGAACTTTAAGGGTGAGATCATCCAGAGGGATAGCTATCTATGGTGCTATTCTTTTCCTCTGGCATGATCTGAGTAATAAGCCTCTGAATGATGCTTATTCTTTTCCTTTGACAGAGTGACTTTGCTACCAACTGCATGTCAAAGGTTCCATGCCTGCAAGAAATAGTGTTGCTGAATCAAGAATTTTGCAGTTTATTTAGAGTGATATTGAGGATGTTGTTTTTATCAGGTGTGTTTTTACATACATAGCAGATAGATGTAAACAATACATCTTTTCCTTTCTTGTGGAAGGATAGCAAATACAGAATCACCACAGACAAACAAACCCCCCACAAACACACCCTGCCCTCCATTCCGCACGTATACTTGCCATTCTTCTTCGGTCATTTAGAGCCACAGCAGATAATCTTTTTAGTAAACTAGCAGTGCTTCATGAAATAGTATTGAGAAATTCTGTCTCTGGCAGGATAAAGGTATTGGCTTAATGATGCCAGTACAGTGGAATTCAAAAGGAAATATAAATGTACCCAGAGTATAGAAAATTAACTCACTGGCATGCTGGAAAATGACTACTTGATACATTAGTAATGATAAGACACTTCAGAAGTTATATTTTTTATGAAGCTGAACATTAATTTTTTCTTATATAAAATATACATAATTTATTTTTATATTTCATTGTTCATTATTTGATATTTCATATTTATAAATCCATGCAGAAAAATAATCAAGAATGTTAGGTTTAACAAGGCCTGATGCCACTAGATACTTTCATTTTCTAAAGAAGTTAGAGTTTAACATTTCAAATTATTTATCCCCTTAAGAGAGAGTCGTAAGCAGAATTTAGAATATCTAAAGTTCTGTAGATAGAGGCTAGTTAGTTTGGAATGAATAAGTAGTAAAAAAATGTTTTAAAATTTAAATTTTGAAAAAGATATTTCATATTATAGCTATGCATATTTACTGAACTTCCAATTTCTGCTGCAATGGTCACCAATAAAAAGTCCACATTTGCTAACAGGTTCTGGATAATTACTGTAATTATTCCCTAGTTCTTAAAAGCTAGGAAACAATTTGTTCTCTTTTCTCATATAATACTTTTGTCTTTTTTCAAGACAATGGTACAGTAAAAGCACTGTTAACTGGCATCCCTGGGGAATAGAGGTTGCTGGATAATCAAATATGCCGGTTATCTGAGAGGGTTTTTTTCAAGAAAGAAACTAAGCCTTCATTTTAACTGTGATATAATAACTTTTAATATTTTAACTATGATGTAAGAAATAATAAAGAAAATAGTATACTGTACTATTACTGCCTCTCAGCTGCTTCTGAAGGCACCTTGAGATCAGAGGTTGCCTCAGAACATGGTTCTGCTTCAGAGTGTGCCTCTTCTTGAGGATCATCAACAGCAATATCTGATCCTTGACACAAGCTGCTTGGATCCTTGACATAAGCTGCAGAAGCTCTTTGAAGCAACCTGCGGATGTCTGCCTGCCTGCAAGTCAGTTGCCTTTTTTCAGGAAATTGTTGTGAACAACATGAAGTTGCATCACTTCCTGAGCAGAATAAGAAGACTGCTGCTCAGCAAATTTCAAGAATGTTTCCAGACATTGTGCAGCAGTAGCCCAAGCCACTTTAGTTTCTTCACTGTGGTCTTCTTCTTCTGAGTCTTGTTCAGGTGCACTAGACCTGTCAGGATGCACAACCTTTTCTATAATTTGAACATCAGTAAGGGTTTGTACAACATCGAGGTCTTGATCGATGTTCACCCACTCTTCAAGTTCAGTATCTTCGAGTTTAGTGAGTGGGTTAGTGGGGTCAGCATTTTGAAGGACATCAAGAACCTCTTTTACTGATTCTTTTTTATGTCTCACATTGAAACCTGAAAATTCTTCTTCATCAGAAGATCCCTCTGCAAACATCACTGCTGCCCACAATTTTCTCCAAGCCTTCCTTAAAGTTGTATTCTTCACAGCACACCAGGCACATGCCACATTGAAAATTTCATCCTTGATAGTATACTGCAACTGAAATTCTTGGAGACTGCCTTCATAGTTGAGTAGCTTCCTCCTAAAATCCCTTCTGTAGATGGATTTCAGGTTTTTAATAATTCCCTGATCCATAGGCTGTATGACTGAGGTGATATTTTAGGCTAGATATCAGGAGGCGCTACTTCACAGTCAGGGCGGCTAGGATCTGGAACCAACTTCCAAGCGAAGTGGTGCTGGCTCCTACCCTGGGAGTCTTTAAGAGGGTGTTAGATGAACACCTTGCTGAGGTCGTTTGACCCCAGTACTCTTTCCTGCCATGGCAGGGGGTCGGACTAGATGATTTACTCAGGTCCCTTCCGACCCTAGAAACTATGAAACTATGAAATTATGATATTTGCAGGTAGGAAGATGGTAAAAATATTTCCAGACACTAACTGCTTCAGGAGGGTGAGCTTGACTGTTGTCTAAAATTAGAATAACTGTTGTGTCTTTTGGCTTTCCAAGTTTCTTCAGATGCTCTTTCACTGCTGGTACAAAGACATGGTGAAACCAATGCAAAAATATTTCCTTGTCCATCCATGCATTAGTTTGTACCTTGTACTCAACAGGTATATGAATGACACCCTTGAATGCTCTTGGTCGCCTGAATTTTCCAACCACTAGCAACTTGATTCTGTGTGTGCCAGCTGCATTTGCACATATAAGTACAGTCAGGTGGTCCTTGCTCTGCTTAAAACCAACTGCACCAACCTCGCCTGCACCAATTAGGGTAGTAGCTGGCAAACAACACCAAGAAAGGCCAGTTTCATTGGCATCGCATATCTGCTCTGGGGATACGCCATGCTCCACAACCAATTTCTGGAAAAATCCACAATATTTTTCAGCAACCTCATGATCAGCAGATTTTTTTTCTCTACACACATCAAATCTTCAGATACCATGGCAAAGTTTGAAGCATGACAACCATCCAGCTGAAAAAACACAGGACTCAATCATTCCCATTTGTTGATAGAAGTCCTTTGCTTTTCTGATCTGCATTGAGCCAGAAATTGGAGCTCCGTCCAAACGTTTTAAGGCAAACCATTCATACAGTATCTTGTCTAATTGTTCCAATTTTGGTTTGTGCAGAGTACGGCATAGCTCAATTGCTTTATTAGAGCAATTTGAATTTGTCATGAGCTGGAGTAACTCCGCCCTCTGTGCGTTGATGTCATAGATCACTGATGAGCCAACACTGAATTCCTGCATCAGCCTGCTCCTGTTTTCTCCTTTTCCCAGGTACTTAATTATGTCCAATTTCTGTGTAATCATCAAAACAACATGCTTTTGCTTCTGTCCTCTGCTTGTTGATGGAGTATTGGTTGTCATAGTTGCAGGATGGGTGAAATATTCAGCAATGAAGTCACAGCAAAAGCACAGGCAGAAGCTCAATGCAATCACAAGGTGATCAAAAGCACAGACATAAGCTCAACGTAATCATAACGTGATCACAATGGCGGATGGCGGATGAGACTGCCACTAGCGACACCACTTGGCTGCATCCCAAATAGCAAGATGGTGTCTGTGACAGATGCTGGTTAATAGAGAATTCTGGATGGTAAAGTGCCAGATAACACAGCTTTTACCATATCATGTTGCTCAATTACTAACTGAGCCTGAGAGCAATGGGAGCTAAATTGCTCAGAGAGAAAAGCATGCTTCTTGAGAAAGATGTATACTGTCAAAAGTCAAGAATACAAGAGAGACATGTTACTCACTTGTAAGAACTATCCTTTGAGACTTTTGCTTCTTTACATGTATAAGGTTTTAGCACTTTCTGGCATTGAAAAGTTCTAAAATCCCATACAGGTGCAGAATCCTTTACACAGAAAGATTTATGGAGACAGCTTGCTCCCATTTCTCATTCCTATCATGAAACACTCAAATGGGTAAGAGTGAATGACTCCAACCAACCCTGAAGTCATAGCCTATATTCAGAATTTTTATCTTGAGACTTCACAGCAATAGAAATAGAAAATAGGAATTACAATTATGCAGAAGTGACAGTCAGAGCAACACTTACTGATACATATACACTCTCTTCCTTTTTCTAGAGGTCTTGTTATAGAAAAGTAGAGATGGAAAGGACATCAAGAGGTTCTCTAGTTCAACCTCCTGTGTCAGGCAAGATCATCCCTGATTAAAACATTCCAGTCAAGTGTCTGCCTTACTGTCACAGGATGGGGTCCTCAAGGATGGCTGTGTTACCCCTAGGGCCCCTTGACAGTGCCAATTTGGCCCGATGGACACCCTCTATTCTCACCTGCCATGTGTTGATATATTTATGATATAGGGAGGCTGCCTTCACATCCAGTTGGACATGGTCTTGATGGACTTCCCTGAACCCTGTCGGTTCCCAGACCCCTTGTGGATCCCATTTCAAAATAGAAGTTGTGGGACACCTCAGCCTTATTGGTTAGATGCGTGGCTCCAAACTGTCCCTTTACTATGCAGATGGTATTTACATTGTCTTGCAGATGGTTTTTACATTGTCTCGCCTTGCTATAATTCACCCCCCCTTGTCCTCATTGGGGTCTCCGCTGCCCTGTCTCTGCACCCACACTGGTGCTGGGGCCTGTGCACCCCAAATACTGTGCCCTCTCTGGTACTGGGGTCCCCACATACAGTGCCTGCCCCCAATAGCCCCCTCCTTCCCCAATAGCCTTGCTCAAACCACCAGTGTTATACAACAGCAAACAGAACATAAATCCCTGGGCTATACCATAATACAAAAGATCAAGGTGTGCTCTGCCCCTTTAAAATAATCAGATTTCATCCCTGGCACTAAGTGTCTAGCAGGCATGGGTACATGTGGAGTTCTCGGAGCCCCCTTAGCCCTAGGTGCGGCATGTCAGGCAGTTGCAACGTCACTGGGCACTTCCTCCCTGGAAGCTCCCTTCCCTCTGGCTGCTAGCAGGGAACTGTCTTCCCTAGTTCCAGCCTGATGTTTATATGGGTCCAGGGCCCTGCCCTGTATGGTCAGCTGACCAGGTGCAGTTGCAGGCTAATTTGCTCTCTAGCCTGTTGCCCTTGTAACCTGCACCTGGGCTTCTCTTTGGGCTCTCTCCCCAGGCAGTTTGTGCTCTTCTAGGAGCAAGCACCTTAGTGCCCTGCGACACTTACCTTTTCTTAAAACTTTCTAAGGATGGAGATACTGTTCTGGGTAGCTTAGTTTCATAGTTTCATATATTCATAGTTTCTGGGGTCAGAAGGGACCTGAACAGATCATCAAGTCTGATGCTCTGCCCTGGGCAGAACAAGTGCTGGGATCATAATACCCCAGTCAGATATCTATCTAACCTCCTCCTGAAGACCCCCAAGGTAGGGGAGAGCACCTCCTTCCTTAGGAGCCCATTCCAAAGCCTGGCAGCCCTAACCATAAAGTAATGCCTACTGATATCAAGCCTGAACCTACTCTCAATCAATTTGTGGTTGTTATTACTTGTTATCCGAGGTGGTGCCCCAGGGAACAGAGCCTCACCTATTTTCTGCTGGTCCCCGCTGGTGAGTTTATAGATCCCTTCTCAGGCTTCTCTTGTGGAGGCTGAATAGATTCAGGCCCTTTAGTCTATCTTCACAGGGCCTGGCCTGATGCCCCCTGACCATGCGACTGGCCCTCCTTTGGACCATCTCAAGGTTAGCCACATCCCCTTGAAGTGCGGCATCCAGAACTGGACGCAGTATTCCAACTGTGGCTTGATCAGTGACACATAGAGCAGAAGGATCACCTCCCTAGACTTGCTCGTGACTGATCTGTAGATGCACAGGGTGTGGTTAGCTTTATTGACTCCTTCCTCATATTGGTAGCTCATGTCCATCCTGGAGTCAACAATGACTCCAAGATCCCTTTCCACCACTGCTGTTGAGAAGGGTATTCCCCAGCCTATAGATATGTTGCAGGTTCCTTCTTCCTAGATGCATTACCTTGCACTTGACTGCAGTGAATTCCTTTATATTCTCATCCGCCCACCTCTGTAACCGGTTTAGATCTAGTTGGATTTTGTCCTTCCCCTCCAGTGTGCCCACTTCTCCACACCTCTTTGTGTCATCCACGAATTTGGACAGCATGCTTTCCATGCCCACCTCCAAATCACTGATAAAGATGTTCCTATCATGGGTGGATGACCGCTACCTGACTCAAGAAGTCTACAGGTCAACGAGAGGTAAAGCACTGCTCAATCTGGTACTAGGTACTGGGGATGACCAAATCGGTGACCTAGTGATTGATGGGAAGCTGGGTGACAGCGACCACAAGCTGATCACCTTCACCATCTGCCGTAAAGCTGGCAAGTCGGTCAGCAACACTGAAGTCCTTGACTTCAGGAAAGCTGACTTTGACAAGCTCAGAAGGCTTGTCAGTGAGGCCCTAAAGGACCATGACTCCAGGGGGAGAGGAGTTCAGGATGAGTGGTTGCTCCTCAAGGGAGTGATCCTCGATGCACAAGCTAATTCTATTCCATCTCGAAAGGAAAGGCAGCAAGAGGGCACAGCAGCCCCCCTGGCTCTCCAGGGATATAGCATACCTCCTCAGGCTAAAAAGAAAGGCCTACAAAGGAAGAAGGATGGGATTCACCTCCAAGGAGGAATATTCTGCACTGGTCCAGTTCTGCAGGGAACTGGAAAGCCAAGGCTGCAACTAAACTCCAACTAGCTTCAAGCATCAAGGAGAATAAAAATTCCTTTTTCAGATATGTGGGGAGCCAGAGGAAAAGCAAGGGAAACATTGGACCCCTGCTGAACCAGATCGGACAATTGAGAACTGATGCCCAGGAAGAAGCCAACCTATTAAATGGGTACTTTGCATTGGTCTTTCATCAGTCCCATGGGATGCCCATGCCCGCTATGGGACAGGGAGGTCCGGGTGAAGGTGATCCCCTGCCCTCCATAGATGCTGACTTCATGAAGGAATACCTTGAGAGGCTGGATACCTTCAAGCTAGCTAGCCCTGACAAACTACACCCCAGGGTACTCAAGTAACTGGCTAGTATTATATCTCAGCCTCTGGCACAGATCTTTGAAAACTCCTGGTGCTCTGCTGTAGTGCCTGAGGACTGGAAGAAGGCCAGTGTGGTGCCGATCTTCAAGAAAGGGAGGAAAGTGGATCCAGCTAACTATAAGCCCATCAGCCTGACTTTTATCCTGGGGAAGTTCTTAGAAAAGTTTATTAAAGAGGCCATTCTTAATGGAGTGGTCAGTGCCAACATCCTGGGGGATAGCCAGCACGGGTTTTTTGTGGAGAGGTCTTGCTTGACCGATCTCATTTCCTTCTATGACCATGTGGCCTATCACCTGGACAAGGGAGAAGAGATTGATGTCATATATGTTGACTTGAAAAAAGCCTCCAATCTGGTATCCCATGATCACCTCTTGGTGAAACTGGCCAATTTTGGCTTTGGGTCCACCACGATCCACTGGCTGCAAAATTGGCTCCATGGTAGTACCCAGAGGGTAGTAATAGATGAAAGTCAATTGTCATGGTGCCCTGTGACCAGTGGGGTCCCCCAAGACTTTGTCCTTGGACCCATATTGTTCAACATCTTCATTAATGATGTGGACATTGGAGTCAGAAATGGACTGGCCAAGTTTGCTGATGACACTAAACTTTGGGGCAAAGCATCCACACCAGGAGACAGGAGGGTGATCCAGGCTGACCTGGACAGACTCAGCAAATTGGCGGACAAGAACCTGATGGTGTTTAACACTGAAAAATGCAAGGTTTCCATTTTGGGAGGAAAAACCTGCAGCATCCTTATAGGCTCGGCAGTGCTACACTGGCTAGCACTATGGAAGAAAGAGACTGGGGGGTCAGCACTGACCACAAGATGAACATGAGCCTGCAATGCGATGCTGTGGCTACTAAAGTGACCAAAATGCTGGCTTGCATCCATAGGTGCATCTCAAGCAAATCCCGGGACATCATTCTCCCCTTGTACTCGGCCTTGGTGAAGCCACAGCTGGAGTACTGTGTCCAGTTTTGGGCTCCAAAATTCAAAAAGGATGTGGAGAAGCTTGAGAGAATCCAGAGAAGAGCCATGCACATGATCAGCGGTCAGGAAGACAGACCTTAAAATGACAGGCTGAGAGCTATGGGGCTCTTTAGCCTGGAAAAGCACAGGTTCAGGGGTGATGTGATGGTCACCTATAAGTTTATCAGGTGTGACCACCAGTGCTGGGAGGAACATTTGTTCACCAGAGCACCCAAAAGGGATGATGGGGTTGAACGGTGATAAACTATTGCAAGACCATTTCAGGCTGGACATAAGGAAGAATTTCTTTACTGTCCGAGCCCCCAAGGTCTGGAACAGCCTGCCATCAGAGGTGGTTCAAGCACCTACATTAAACACCTTCAAGAGTAAATTGGATGCTTATCTTGCTGGGATCCTATGACCCCAGCTGACTTCCTGTCCTTCGGGTGTGGGGCTGGACTTGATGATCTTATGAGGTCCCTTCCAGCCCTAATGTCTATGATATCTATGAAGTCTATGAATAGCACATGCCCAAGGACCAAGCTCCACTGCCCACATGCCTCCAGGTCAAAAATGACCCATCCACCACCACTCTTGGGGTATGACCATCGAGCCAATTTGCCACTCATTTGCCACTCATCTGACTGCGTAGGCATCAATGTCGCAGTCACCTAGTTTTTTTTTTGTGAGAATGGGGTGAGAAACAGTGTTAAAGGCCTTCTTGAAGTCTGGGTAGATGACATACACCTCAACGCCCCTATCCAAGGACTTTCTGACCTGGTCGTAAAAGAAAACAGGGTTAGTCAGGTAGGATCTGCCTGCAATGAACCCGTGTTGTTTGCCCCTGAGCATTACCTCCCATGCTGGACACCCACAGATGTGTTCCTTGATAATTTTCTCAAAGGTCTTCCCAAGGACCAAGGTGAGACTAACTGGCCTATAGTTACCCGGTTAAGCTTGTTGCAATGCTTGTTGCAATACTTAACCATAGTGAGAAAATTCTTTCTAATATCCAACACAATTTTCCCCTGCTGTAAACCATTTCTCCTAGTCCTGCCCCCTGCAACAACTAAAATTAGTTTTATTTCCATTCTCCTTAAAAACAACCTTCAGGTATTAGAAGTCTGGTATCAAAATTCCCCCTCAGACTTCTCTCCAGGCTGAATCATCCTACTTCTTTCAGGTTTTCCTCATAAATTATGTTTCCCAGAGTTCTAATCAATTTTGTTGATTAGAACTTGATTAGCTGGGCTCTTTCTAATCCATCTACAACTTCCTTGAGTTCTAAAGAAATTGGCTGAGGTCATTGCAGGACACCTGGCATGGCTTTATGAGCACTTGTGGTGCTCTGGTGTGGTGCCGGAGGACTGGAAGAGGGCCAACGTGGTTCCCATCTTCAAAAAAGGGAAGAAGGAGGACCCAGGAAACTATAGGCCAGTTAGTCTTACCTCAATCCTAGGCAAGCTGTTTGAGCAAATTATTCTGGCACACATCCATGAGGGGCCAGCAGGGGACTGCAATTTTAGGGGCAACCAACATCTTCATCAGTGATTTGGATGAGGGGGTAAAAAGCACCCTGTTCAAATTTGCTGATGACACTAAGATGTGGGGGGACGTGGGCACACTAGAAGGATGCAACAGGCTACAATCAGACCTAGACAGGTTACAAGGGTGGGCGGATGAGAATAGGATGGGATTCAACACAGACAAGTGCAAAGTGATGCACCTGGGGAGGAACAACTGGCACCATACCTACAGGTTGGGGAACTCCCCTCTTGTCAGCACGGAGGCGGAAAAGGATCTTGGAGTCATCATTGGCTCCAAGATGAACATGGGCCGGCAGTGTGGGGAGGCAGTCAGGAAGGCCAACCGTACCTTGTCATGCATCCACAAATGCATCTTGAGCAGGTCCAAAGAGGTGATCCTCCCCCTCTGTGCGACACTGTCAGGCCGCACTTGGAGTACTGCATCCAGTTCTGGGCACCGCACTTCAAGAGGGATGTGGACAGCATGGGAAGGGTCAAGAGGAGGGCCACTCATATGATCAGGGGACAACAGGGCAGGCCCTATGAGGAGAGGCTACGGGACCTGAACCTGTTCAGCCTCCAAAAAAAGAAGGCTGAGGGGGGATCCAGTGGCCTGTTATAAACTAGTCGGGGGGGATCAGCAGGCATTGAGGAAGTCCCTGTTCCCCTGAGCACTACCAGGAGTGACCAGGAATAATGGTCACAAGCTGGCTGAGTGTAGGTTTAGGTTTGATATTAGGAGGCGCTACTTCACAGTCAGGGCGGCTAGGATCTGGAACCAACTTCCAAGAGAAGTGGTGCAGGCTCCTACCCTGGGGGTTTTTAAGAGGAGGTTAGATGAACACCTTGCTGAGGTCGTTTGACCCCAGTACTCCTTCCTGCCATGGCAGGGGGTCGGACTAGATGATTTACTCAGGTCCCTTCCGACCCTAGAAACTATCAAACTATGAAACTATGAATACATCTTCACAGTACTATTTGCACCATGGTACCAGTTGCTACTTGCTAGGATTCTGTTTTCTCTCTTGTTGAACAGGACTGAGAGTTTACATTATAAGAATTAACAAACACCCACCCAAGAAGAATCTGAGCCCTAATTCTCCATCTATTATGTCTTCAGGCATTATTCAATTTAGTGGGAAAGTGTTAATAATAAATGGCCTAAAGACAATTGCAACATTATGCAACCAGGCCCAAGCAGTAAATAGTATTTGTCAGAATGGAACTAAGATGTCCTCATCACAGAAAAGGAGACTTAAGGACAAAAGCTCAAAATAAAACATCCAGTTCTTTTGGAACTTTGTTCTAGGTGGAAAGAGCTGGCTTTGTGTTACACGTGCAGAGATATGCTTGCAGTCACACCCTAGATTCCATGCTTTTGCTTAACTGTTAAATTCATCAGGGAAGAGTGTCTCCAGGGTACCAGTCCCTGCTTCCAGGAATGTTTCTATATTTTATGAAAGCATCCTGTGTTTAGAATTCAGCCAAATTTATATTTTGGTATAGCAAATTCTAGATTTGTGCAGACAGTTGGAGTAGATGACTTTTAAGACCTCTTCCAGCCCTATATGGAAGGTGGCCGTTTACAAACTCACCAGGGGGGACTAGCAGAAATTGGGGGAAGCTCTGTTCCCTTGGGCACCACCAGGGGTTACTAGGAATAATGGCCAAAATTGTTAGAGAGAAGGTTCAGGCTGGACATCAGGAGGCATTACTTTACAGTTAGGGCTATCAGGCTCTAGAATGGACTCCCAAGGGAGATGGTGCTCTCTCCTACCTTGGGGGTCTTCAAGAGGAGGCTGGATAGATATTTGGCTAGGGTGTTTTGACCCCAGCACTCATTCCTGCCTGGGGCAGGGGTTTGGACCTGATGATCTGTTTAGGTCCCTTTGGATCCTAAGCACGATGAAACTATATATTCCTATATAGGAATCATACATGAAAAGATTCTAAACCCTGTGGGGCTCAAGGCAGTTGGACACCTAAGGCAACAATAATCCACAGAGGCAGTGGTGACTTTTGGCTGTTGCTGCATGGCATGTCTGCATAGCTGCAACAGCAACTGTAATTTTTTTGCTCCCAGCATATGTAGATGAAACAGGGGCCCTAAATTGAAGCAGTGGGTTTTAAAAAACACCACTTCAATTTAGTGCTAATTAAACCCCCCTGTCGTGCACACATCCCACTGACTTGTCTGCCTCTCTGGCAGGGAAGGGAGGGTGAGCTTTCAGCAGACAGAGAGGTCCCTGGGCTGCGAGTGGGGGAGTGCTTCCCTCCGCTGCAGTGACACCTGCCCCCCGCCCCCAAGCAGCACCCACAAACACCTGGCTTGGGCAGTCCTGGGGGGCACAGCAGCTGTGGAGGGAAGCACTGGGCCCCTGCACAGCTCAGACAGGCAGGCAGGTTCTGCAGGTTGTGGAGGGAAGTTCAGGTTTGCCCGTTTTGTTGGGCGCAGCCTGATTTTCCAGGCTGCTGTCAGGCTACTTGCAGGGCTTCCTGCAGAGTGGTGGAGCTGCATGGAGACAGATGCTTCACTCTGAGGCTGTAGGGGCAGCAAACTAAACCTCCTTGAAGGAGTTTTAGTTCACTGCACCCCAAGTCATTTAAGGTGTGTTACGCTGCCAAATTTCCTACAGCAGCTGGAATTGGTATACAATATGCCACCTATGCATGCAAACACTTACACCATTAAAGCAGTGCAAAAGCATTTAGCCCACTTTAAAGTGTGTACCCCTCTCATTTCATCTACACACAGGGTGGGGCTGCTTCTCTGCCTCAGTTACAGTACTGGGACCAAGGAATCATGGGCAAATCCCATGGATAGTAGGGCGTGTGTATGTGTGTACATTTTCTGCAATGTCTGCAATGCTTTTCTCTGTCCCCCTTTATCTCCATGGGAGCACACCTACCTTTTCTTATTCTGTACACAACATGCTATAAGAATACCTACTAGTAACAGAGCTAAAAAAAAGTAAAAAAAAGAAAATGGGGAGCTCCATGTTCAAGGCATCTCTATTTCTATTGGTAAAAGAAATAAAAATCATGTTTTCCTTTATCTTTGTCAGTATACTATAGTTACAGAACCCAGATTCTCACTCTCTTTACTGGAATGTTTGTTGACTTAAAATGCTAATAACAAGCCTCATTGTGGGTGTGATGGAGTTTAACAATTTGTGAATGTCCCATATCACCTAGCTGGAATATAAAAGTCTCCACAGAGGCACATCAGTACAAACTCATTTCGTGTCTTATGTTTTCTTTAAGTCATGAAGCAATATCCTTGGGTTTGATTTAGAACTAATTTACCAAGCAGGGACTAGAGGAACACCTGCTGCTTTATTGACTGGTATAATGTACTACATCACACTGGAAAGAGATTTGATGTCATTACTTGATATAGAAACAAATGGTCAGAGACTGACCACTGCAAACTCATTTTTTTAAAGTGTAGTGTTATTAGTTGTGGCTTGGATTTTTTGGGGTAGTTAAATAAGGTAAAGCTTCAATATCTGAATCCTTTAGGGGCAAGTATACCTTGGTAACATGAGGCTCAAAAATCAATTCATAATACCTGGTGCCTTTCTAAACCAAGGTGTTGCCTTTACTATATGAGCTCTGAATCCTCTGAACAGTAACTGACCTCAGTAAGCTGTGAGAAATTATTTCCTTGCTCCCTACTTATTACTGTTTTGGATTGTATAGGGAAAACAAAAGTGAATTTATAGGGACTTATAAGAGCACAAAATACCTAGAAACTTCGTGCATCCTACTCAGAGCTCTACTGAAGGGGCCTGCATCATAACTATATATTGGAAGAAATCCCAGTGTTCTAGCCAGAGCCCTTGAAACAAACATGATAGTTCTGATCCAGCACTCTCTAGCAACTTTATTCATGCCATCTACTTCTTGGTGCAATGTAAGCATTTTCTTTAGTGTTATTGAGCAATTGAGAATACTTTTGATACAGACTACAAACCTCAGTTTGAGTTTATGTTGCAACTTTACATGTAGCTGGTGCAGAGGATCACTCTTATCACCATTGTTTCAAGGAGTATAGTCTGTGCAACAGCTAATCCTATAATACATTTTAATGTGTGCAAATGTAAATGCTATACTGCATTGCTTAGGAATACCTTGAAATCATAAATTATTGTTATGGCAGAATAGAGAATCCCAGTTCCTCAGAATCTGATGTCTATTATCTAGTAAGTGTTTATCAAAAGACTACTGTAGGATTTTAAAGCCTATGGCTTGACTGGCATGTACAAGTAGCTGTTCTTTATATTTTAAGCATCCTACAAAATACTTAGTAAGATTTTGTTAAAGATGAAAGCCCTTCTTCAGGATTGGTTCCCTAAGGATGTTTTTGTTTTCAGTTTGTTTTTTAAAAACTAACATTTTGCAAAGGGTAAAAGAATACTATTCATTTACTACTTACAACCAATGTCTCTTAAACAGACATAGGTGCATTTTATTGTAACACGGAGCTTAAAACACATATAAAAGCATAACTTTATGCTCCTAGTTTATAGACCCTCCAGCCTTCTATATTAGCTTCCTTGATTCTCCTTACATACCTGTAACAGGGAACCCTAGCCCTGTTACTAAGAGACAGTGTGGTCCCTTTAAATCCAGAACCCTCCAGTCACGGCTGGCCAGTCAAGTAGGGGTTAAGGCTCAAGCCCTGCCAGCCAGTCTGGTGAAAGGAAGAGGAAGGCCAGGATCCTACAAATGGCAACTGGAGAAGGCCAGAGGGGCAGCAGGGAGGGGGACTCCCAATGACCACGGTGCAATGGCCACAGTCTCTGTCAGAAGACTATGCCATGCTGTGGGCCATCCTCATTAGCAGGCACGTTGTTTCTCTTGTTTCTGTGTTATCATTTTTATATGGCCTTAGAAGCCTATGTTTTGTGTTGAATGTTAAGATCGGTGGTTTGGGTAAGGCTATTTGGGGAAGGAGAAGGCCTCAGTGGAGGCCCACTGCAGTAGGGGAACCCCAGCACCAGAAAGGATGCAATATTTGGGGATGAGCTGACCCTACTGCCAGAGAGGGTGCAGTATTCAGGGGTGAGCAGACCCCAGTGCCACAGCAGATACAGGAGCCTGAGTGAGTTTTTTTTTGAGAGCTAGAGCCTGGGAGTCAAAAACCCTGATTAGTGGGGTTTTTTGACTGACAGACCTAGCTAGAGAAAGAAGGGGTAGGCCCACAGTGGCCAAGACTGCAACATAAAGAGTAATTTACAAATACCATCTGCGAGGCTTGGGCTGTGGTGTAGGGGAGGAACGGAGCCGCAGATAGCACCCCCTGGCATGGGGGCATACTATGGGTAGCTTCCTGCTTAATTAACAACAATTAATTAACAACAAGGCATGGCAGGTGAGAAGGTGGGAAGTTGGTCCATAACAGGTAGGCAGGGCCACCAGTAGATGGACCCCGAGCAGCCCCCCCCATTACAATACCCCTCTTCAATTTTTTTTGTCTCTTGATTGACTTGACCTCTACCTGCTTTTTTCAAGTCACACACTATATAATTATTCTCTGCTTCTGCCCTCTCTCTGCCTTTCCCTGTCACACCAGTCTAAATTCTCATCCCTTGTCTTACTTTATAATTTAACTGGGATTATAGTACAGGATCTGTTTACTATGTATTTGGACTGTACCTAGTACAATGGAATGTCTAACACCTATGGTATAAATATTAATGGATAGATCTAATAAAGCATTTGGGCACCTGACATCTGATTTGAATCTAGAAACTTGTATAATACACCTAAGTTCCCTATATATGGTTAGAGTTAGGTGCCCCATAATGAGATGCAAGCAAGCCAGCATACTCAGGAAGGAACTGTGTAGAACAAACCAGTGGATAACTGAACACAAAGTTTAAGTGCTTTCATCCATTTATGATCCAGCGCCCATAACACTCCTGAAGATGAGTGCCAAACAAACGAACAAATCTTATATCTTAAAACAAAGCCAATAGTACTAGAAGTACTGCCACCATTTATATTTTAGATAATAGTCACTTCAGGGTTTAGCAACCTGTTAGAGCATCAGGCTGCAGTGATAAAAGTTGTAATTTAGAGACACTTCCTAATTTATGAGCATTGAGAAGTGGGAGATGGTCCTTCAGTTTGTCCTAATGGGTACATCTACATGTGCAAATACTCCAGGGTTAGTTTATTCTAGAGTAATTTACTCTGGAGTAATTTACCTTAGAGTAACCCACCCTGGGAAGGTGTCTACATGTGCAGAGAAACAGGAGCAGATTTGCTGCTTATGGCAGCAGTCTGCTCCCACACCTGCCAGCCCTACATTAGCCCCCTGCAACTAGAAGGAGCTCTAGGCTCCCCCTGGGTACTATCCCTGGAGATGGCAGGGAGCACGAGGCCAGGAGCCAGCTGTCTCCTTGCAGAGGCTGGGACATGCTCCCTACACCCGGAACTTCCAACTGCTAGGGCGGGCTCCATCACTGGAACCCAGGTCGGGACAATGTCCCCCTGCCCCAGGAGCAGGGATTTGCCAGCCCCCATTCTGAAATTGCAATCTTATCTCCAAGATCTGGCTCCATGATTTAGGAGCCAGGGCTGGGAGATAAGAATCTCCCAGGCCCCACTCCCTGACCATATTGCTGGGGCTGGGAAATAAGACTCTCCCAGGCTCCACTCTGCGATTGCGGAGTTGGGCCAGGGAGCCCCCTGCTGCCAGACAGAGGGGACATTGTCTCTGCTTGGGATCTAGTGGTGGAGCCCACCCTGGCAGCAGACAGCTCCTGGGGGCAGGGAGCAATCTCCTGCCCCCTACTGCCCAGCTAACTGGCCAGCAGTTTACACATGCTGTATGGTATAGTAAGTAATAGTGGGTGAATTTGCTACTTATAGCAAATTTACAGGTAGCAAATTTACTCACAATAGAGCAAATTACTGTGCAGTAAACTTCTGCATGTGTATACAGTGATGCTTACTGAGCAGTAATTTGCTCTAATCTCGGGTAAAGAGTCTCATGTACATACACCCAATGTTACTTAGCCAGAGAGAGACAGGGCATATTTAGAAACTGTCTCCTTCTCCACAGTCAAATTAATAATTCTTAGCTCTTTTTATTCATTGTTAACCTGTATTTATTGGGCCCAGTGAACATGGCCAACTGCTTGTGGCACAACTGTCACCCATTGGTCTCCAATTATTCCATAACAATCTTAATTCATAGCTGTCCATTGGACATTAAACTAATCCCTGGCTTAGTGCTAATTTTCATGCTTAGATCTAATATTGCATTTTTTTCTCTTTGAGTTCTAGTACCTGAACTAAAGCACATAAATAAGGCTTTATAAATTTGGAGGTATTGTAAGTGGTATTAACTGCAAGGTTATTAACTTCTACAATCAATATGATTGTGTGAAAGGAAGTCATTGTGGAATCTCTCTGACTGTTGAAGCAAAGCATACAGATAATGAATTGTATCAAAAAACCCAGTTAAAACTTTATTTTTTTTTACATTCCCCAGGATATGGAGAAAGAGAAAAACAGTACTTGAAATCAAAAGGAAGGACATTTAAAAAAGAAAAGAGAGGAATGTATATAGAATGTACCTGATTACAGAGTTTAATACTCAAGGATAGAGACACATTTCTTAAATTTTTTGAAATTATGCACCAATGTTTATAAAATTCATGCTATATTTGGATAAAATTAGAAAGATAAATATTTTGTTATAAATGCTAACATTTCATGGTTTTAAAGGGCTAAGTGCCACAATATTAGATAATAAGATGCATTAAAGTGCATGATAATAAATCTAAATAAATAAATAAATACATTTTTATGGAGAATGGGAATGAGAAAAGATATTAGAGTGTTTAATTTACTGGTCTAATCCCTAGTTATGATTTTAGCTCTGCAAACTGTAAGTCAGATATGGCTGATCTCAGGTAAGACTTTCACTGACTAAGCTGGCTAAATATCAACAGTGGGACACATTCAATTTGTATGATGACTTTAGCAAAGTGCACTTTAGCAGGGCTTTTGATATGGTTTCTGTAACATTCTTGTAAGCAAGCTAAGGAAGTATGGGTTGGATGAATAGACTACAGGGTGGATAGCAAATTGGCTGGATCATCAGGCTCATAGGGTAGTAATCAATGGTTTGTGTCTGTTGGTAGACAGTTTCTAGGGGAGTGCCCCTGAGCTAGTTTTGTTTAACTGCCCAGGATCAGCTCATCAACAATCTAGAAGATGAGGTGGAGTGCACCCTCAGCAAGTTTGCAGATGACACCAAGCTCGGGAAATTAGTAGATATACTGGAGGGTAGGACTAGGATTCAGAGTGACCTAGACAGATTAAACCAAAAGAAATCTCATGAGATTCAATAAGGATAAGTGTAAAGTCCTGCACTTACAACAGAACAATCATAGGTTGAGGACTGACTGGCTAAGAAGCAGCTCTGCAGAAAAGGATGTAGAAGTTACACTGGACAATAAGCTGAATAGGAGCCAAAAGTGTGCCCTGGTTGTGAAGAAGGCTAACAGCACACTGAGCTGCATTAGTAGGAACACTGTCAACAGATCCAGGGAAGGGATTCTTTCACTCTATTCAGCACTGTGGAGGCTACATCTGGAGTACTGTGTCCCGTTTTGAATCCCCACAGAGTCCAAGCATGAAGCAATGAAAATGGTTGGCGGCTGGGGCACGACTTCTGAGGACGGGCTGAGAGAAATGGGCTTAGTCTGGAGAAGACAAGACTGAGAGAGGATTTAATAGTAGCCTTCAACTACCTGAAGGGTGGTTACAAAAAGGATGGAGCTAAACTGTTCTCAGTGGTGGTAGATCATGGAACAAGGACCAATAGTCTCAAGCTGCAGCAGGGGAAGTTTAAGTTATGTATTAGGAAAAACTCTCACTAAGATAGTAGTAAAACACTGGATCAGCTTGTCCAGAAAGGTTGTGGAATATACATCCTTGGAGATTTTTAAGAACCAGGTAGACAAAAGCTTGGCTGGGATGATCTAGTTAGGGATGGTCTTGCTTTGAGCAGGGGGTTCGACTAGATGACCTCCTAAGGTCCTTCCAACTCTAATTTTCTATGATTTTAATATCTATCTATCTATTGATCTATGGATAGATCAATGGATTGATCATGAGCTCCCAATGTTAGAACATTCAGGATACCACTGGAACCCAGGTGGTTGAACATTATGGTATCCTATCAGTTTTTCCAGGGCCAAGAATAAAACAGGACTCTTCATGTATTTCTTAAATCTTTTCTAATAATTACAACCCACTCCCATCCCAGAAAAAAAGCCATGGCTTCCAGCTTCTCTTGCCCTAACCCTCAAACCCCATTCTGGCCAAGAGCCCTCCCTCCCACTATAGTCTTAGGAGTCCTTCCTTTCCCCCAGCCCACTGCTCTAGCTCAGTAATCTTCCTCTAGTCCCAAAAGTAGAGATAAGGTCCAGGAGTCCAGGCTCCATGCCACCATCTCATCCATTGTTATAACTTACAAGTTTTCTAGTTCTCTCTCCAAGCTGGGAATAGCTCCCTGGAGTCCCAGCTCCCATTCCCTTTTCTGTAACCTACTACAGCCTACTTCTTTCTCAGAGTTGGAGATGGAATTCACGCATTCTGAATCTTTCTATCTGTTCTAAACTATTAAGACCTCATTTCTTAAAGGGATGTTGGGAATATAACCAAAGAGGAGTTTAACTTGTTCCAGAAACCCAACTCATGCCCCGTACAGGTACATACAAGCTATCTATACAGTACCATGACTGTCAAAGATGTTTTTACAGAGGTGGTGGAAAAGGTAGTAGAGACAAGTCCTTGGTTTAGAGAAGGAATGTAGTCCTTTTGCCTGAAGTATAAATTGAACCCAACTTAGCAGAGACATTATCTGTAGGGACTTTTGTGAGAAAGTTTTGATAGAATTCTCAAAGTAGCAAGACAGCACATAGCAGGTTGAACACAACTGTACTTTAATGTGCTGATGTCACATTTCTTGACAGGTGGCCATATTACATCACTTTGAAAGAATTTCTTCTTCTCTTAAATATTCCAAGAGGAGGACAGGTCCACCTCCTCCCCCAGGTTGATAGAAAATCCTTCACTTGACTTACGTTGAAAAAGATGGGTTCAAAGGAATAGAGGCAGTTAGCCATGTTAGTCTGAAGTCAGCCAGGAGGCAGGATAGATATGCACCTTTATAAATGAAATAAGATATATAGAGAGAGCAGAAGCTATCAAAGGGATAACAATTCCAGAAAAGTACAACCATCCTTTCTGCTTAACTGATAATTGTATAACGTGGTGCTGCAGGAGGGTTACTCTTTCAAACCCAGATATCATTCCATCAGAGTCATCTCGGAAATATCCTTTTGGGATATAAAAAAAATTTCATGCTTTCAGGCTTAGACTCATATTCTTAAATCTTACAAAAATCAGTTACACTCTCAATTCCAGAGTGCTGCCCTGTGTACATAACAGATTATTAATTGCTGCTGCTAGTACTGTCTTAATGAACACTTCCTTAAATAAGTAATATGCCTTTTTGGTATTCTGACAACTGGCAGCAAAACCTTTACATCCCAACTCTCTTGGGAACTGTATTCTCACTGAGAGTGAAGTGCCTCAGGCTGGTGTGAAGAACTGTGGTTAAAAACAGTGACTAACTGAAAATGACACCCTGGTCATGTAAGTGAGAGAGTGAAGGCTGGAGCCCAGAGGGGAATGGTTTTAGCGAGCTTTGTTGCATAGTATGGACCCATGCTGACTTTCCACCCTCTTTCATCTGCTAGATAGCATTAAAAGAAGCTTAAGGCTATAATATAAGTGCAGAGGGAAGTTTGATTACAAATGGGAATGGAGGTATCCAAGAGGTTCTCTCTTTATTGAGATGTAGTTCATACTATGAAGAAGTTTGAAAAAAGTGTATGATATTGAGGAGAGATGCTCCTCACTGTGGCAGAGGATAAGCCAGACTTCATAAGAACAGAATAGCATGTCAGTGTCTATCAGCTGACCAATGTAAATTCCTAGGCCTAGTATGAGCAATGCATCACTAAAATCCTGGGCTATGTTGCCAAAATACAAACCCATGTTTCTTTTCAACTACACTGCAGTTATTTCCAAAGTCCTAACAGTGCCTGAGAAGTCTGTGTTTCCCTTTTGATCTTCTGTCACTTCATGTGCATTAAACCCTGTTGCTTCCTGGCTCCCCCCAAACCTCTCCACACCACTAACTCTCCACACCACTAATAAAGCTGTACAGTTTCATTTTGAAGGTGGAATATACTTTGTGTTCATATGGGATAAGCACAACAAGGACAAATAGGGCTTCTAGGCATGCAATACAGACTCCCATCATCTGTGATATTGAAGTAGTCAAACAAGATAATCCTTTCTGAACTTAAAAAAATGTAAGTCTGAATTCATTAGACAACCTCAGCCATTACAAAGAAAATATAATCAGGGCATCTGTCTAGTTATTTGAAATCCCGGTATGCTCTAGTATGCTCAAAGTATCTGCTGTTATGTTGTATGCATGTGTGCAGCACATGTTGGGAGGAAGCAGAAGACTCCTGGTAATTTCAGAGACCATTGATTTGGTAAACTAACCTGCATTGTTTGTTCTCCTGGAATTTGTTACACAAAACATGGAAAACAAGTCTTTATAAGAGTGAAAAAGAAAAACATTAAGAAAAAGAAAAAAAGAGTTGACTAAATATATTTTTGGCAATTAGTATGTTATGAACCATATGTAATTAATTCAAGTTACTCTTGCAGGTACAGAAGTTAAAATGGAATCTTAAATAATGTTATGTGAAGCACTTCAGTCCATATTCAGATGATATTTCAGGAAAATGTTAATTGTACAAAAGAGGCAAAATGATTAATAAATTGTCATGATTCATCCTTCCTTATAAGTGGTACTATAAGTATTTTTCAGGACTTATTTTTTGCATCTTGTATCCTCTGCAATCAGAATCAATGCTGTCTGAAGATGTTCACTAGGATGAAAAGATCACAGCTTCAGTGGATGGGAAGAAGAGGCTTAGAAATGCATTAGCACTTTCAGTCAGGGATCAGACCATTATACTAGATGCCATCTACACAAATAATAAGAATGGTGGTTCTTTCCCCAAAGAGCTCACAGTTAATATGTAATGAAGGAACACACCTTTAGAAAGATGACATTGTAACAGAAAACAGCAGTTTCATTGCACTGCCTGCTTGCCCCAAAGTCACGTTTTGAAGGAACAGTGAGGAAAAATGCAAAACAAACAACAGAGAGAAAAAGAACCTTGCCTCCTCTGGACACCCACAGGCTGACCATTTCTTCAGACTGGTTGGTCTGTTTACACACAAGGGCCCCGTTCAGATGAGCACACACATGCCTCGTGCCCCATCTCAAACCCATTTGAGATGAGGCAAGAGGCATACGTGGGAATGAAAAAATCCTCCCCGTGCTGCAAGTTTCCAGCGTGGCAAGAAACTGGGACCCCTGGATATCCAGAGGTCTAAAAAAATTGAAGTTTAAAAAAGTGGAGCTGGGCAGGGCCCCAGACCATGCCCTGAGGCAACCGGAGCCTGGGTCCTCCACGGAGACACTCTGGCTGCACAGAGCATCTCTGTGGTTGGCCCGCCCCCTGGTGCTGAAACACGCAACTGGCTAGGCTGTGTGTTAAGCACCAGGGCTCCAGTGCCAGTGAGTAAGGGATCGGGGGGGCTGGAGGAGGGGAGAGGGGACCATGGGGGGGTCTGCCAGCCCTGCCCACTCCCCCAGCCCCCCCCCGGCCTCTACCCCATCTGACCCCTCAGGCGGGCTGCAGCAGCTGGTGGGGGATGGGACCAGGTGGGGCAGCTATCTGGGGGCTGGGGTGGAACATGTGGGCCTTGCAGGGGAGTAGACAAACCCCTTGTTTGGGGGCTGATCCCCCTGTTGGGGGATCAAATCCCTTGTGTGGGAACCAAACCCTCTGTTGGGGGGCCATAACCCCTGTTTGGGGGCCATCACCCCTGTGGCAGGGCAGGAAAATATATATTCATGCATTCATGAAACTCTATTATTATGATAAGAGACATGCTTTAACAGTGTAGATATATCAATAAAACATTGTCCAACTGATTGCTGTCTCTGTCTCACTCTCTCGCTCTAGAGTGGTCTTTTGTTTTACTTGTGGAGGAATATGGATTTGCAGTTATTTTACAGAGTGACAGGCTTTGACAGATCAAATCAGGCCACCACACCCGGAATATCTTCCAGAAATAGCTGCCCAGATGGCTGGGCAGGGGGCACACGTAGCAGTAGTGCTGCACAGAGGCCAACCCTGCAGCCACAGTCCACTGGCAGCTGGCCCAGTGGAGCAGTTGACTCTACTGGCTGTACAGTCCCCATCCACATCTGGCAGATGTGCAGCAGGTCACAGCCAGGCAGCAGCCTCCACTGCCAGATTGCTGTAGTGGCTAAAGGGTGCAGGGAACTCTCAGGGCTTCTTCAGCAGTCAAGCTGGCACAAGGTGTAGTGTCCCCAGATACCAATTGGCTGGACCCCAGAAGCTCCTGAGAGCAAGAAGCCCTGACCTACTTGACAGGTAGCTTTTTATATTGATGGGGTCAGGACAGGGAAGCTTCTTATACTGCTGTGAACAGCACAGGTGCTGACTCCGGGCTCTGGCTCTCCATGGCTGCACATCCAGGAGGAACCAGGCAGGGTTGTTTTGCCCCAAGTGGCACAATTTGCCCCACACCAAAGTGCATGTCCAAGCATGTGCACCGAGGGAAAAAGGTCTGGCTCAAATTTGCACTGCTTCTATTTGAGCTGCTGCAAGCACACATGCTTGCCTCTGTGGATGCACCCAAGGGATGCATCCAGACAAGCAGGATGTATGTTTCCCTGGGAGAAAATACCAGTGGCACGCCTTGTGCTGCTGCTACTTGTCCCTGGAGAACATCCATGCCACGCATGCTCTGGCACACAGCAGGTTACCCCAGGTGGGTTAAGGGAGGCTGGGGCCAGCAACTGTGTGGGCACCAGCAGCCTTACCTGGGGTTCTGGGGGCCTCTTGGAGCTGTAGCCATGGCACTTCTAGAGCAGGAAGCCTGGCCAGCATCCAGAATATGGCTTTGGCTGGCCAGGCTCCAGTTTTGGGCAGCTGCCACATATTCACCGCCCTCTTTTTTTGGCATGTTCTTTTTTGTCACTAAAATAGTGACAACAACCCCCCCCCCACACACACACATACACTGCAAAATAGCAATGTGGAGTGTGTGGCGGTGCAGATGCATCTGTGGTGCTACATACTGCAGATCTGTGCTCATCTGAGCATCCTTTTATATTGTCTTTAGTCACATTTGAGCATAGCATATAATTCAGTGGAGATTTTTGCTGAAACTCACTTAAAGGCAACTTATCAATATAGTTTGTGCAATAATTTCCAAATAACTTTCCACATTCATACCTATTTAGAAAACATACAACAATACAAACTAGTAAAAGTTGTAATACAAAGACCATCAGTCCGGTCCTGCAGGGACCAAACCAGGAAAGCCAAGGCTGCAACTGAACTCCAACTAGCTTCTGGCATCAAGGACAACAAAAAGTCCTTTTTCAGGTATGTGGGGAGCCAGAGGAAAAGCAAGGGCAATGTTGGACCCCTGCTAAACCAGATGGGGCAACTGACAACTGACGCCCAGGAAAAAGCCAACCTATTAAATAGGTACTTTGCATCAGTCTTTCATCAGTCACACGGGATGCCCATGCCTGCTATGGGACAGGGAAATCTGGGTGAGGGGAATCCCCTACCCTCCATCAATGCTGACCTCGTGAAGGAACACCTTGAGAAACTGGATACCTTCAAGTCAGCTGGCCCTGACAACCTGCACCCCAGGGTACTCAAGGAGCTGGCGAGCGTCATAGCCCAGCCCCTGGCACGGATCTTTGAAAACTCCTGGCGCCCTGGTGTAGTGCCCGAAGACTGGAAGAAGCCCAATGTGGTGCCGATCTTCAAGAAAGGGAGGAGAGTGGATCCAGCTAACTACAGGCCCATTAGCCTGACTTCTATCCTGGGGAAGATCTTAGAAAAGTTTATTAAGGAGGCCATCCTTGAGGGACTGGCCCAGGCTAACATTCTAAGGGACAGCCAGCATGGGTTTGTTGCGGGTAGGTCTTGTTTGACCAATCTCATTTCCTTCTATGACCAGGTGACCTATCACCTGGACAAGGGAGAAGAGATTGATGTCATATATCTTGACTTCAAAAAAGCTTTTGATCTGGTATCCCATGATCACCTCTTGGCCAAACTGCCCAGTCGTGGCCTTGGCTCCACCACGATCCACTGGCTGGGAAATTGGCTTCGTGGTCGGACCCAGAGGGTTGTGATTGATGGCAGTCACTCATCATGGTGCCCTGTAACCAGTGGGGTCCCTCAAGGCTCTGTCCTGGGACCCATCCTGTTCAACATCTTCATTAATGATGTGGACATTGGAGTTAGGAGTGGACTGGCCAAGTTTGCCGATGACACCAAACTTTGGGGCAAAGCATCCACGCCAGAAGATAGGCGGGTGATCCAGGCTGACCTGGACAAGCTCTGCAAATGGGCAGATGAGAACCTCATGGTGTTTAACACCGAAAAATGCAAGGTTCTCCACCTTGGGAGGAAAAACCTGCAGCACCCTTACAGGCTCGGCAGTGCTACGTTGGATAGCACTACAGAAGAAAGAGACTTGGGGGTCATCATTGACCACAAGATGAACATGAGCCTCCAATGCGATGCTGCGGCTCGTAAAGCGACCAAAATGCTGGCGTGCATCCATAGATGCTTCTCGAGCAAATCCCGGGACGTCATTCTCCCCTTGTACTCGGCCTTGGTGAGGCTGCAGATGGAGTACTGCGTCCAGTTTTGGGCTCCACAATTCAAAAAGGATGTGGAGAAGCTTGAGAGAGTCCAGAGGAGAGCCACGCACATGATCAGAGGTCAGGAAAACAGATCTTACAATGACAGGCTGAGAGCCATGGGACTCTTTCGCCTGGAAAAGCGCAGGCTCAGGGGTGATCTGATGGCCACCTATAAGTTTGTCAGGGGTGACCACCAGGATCTGGGGGAACGTCTGTTCACCAGAGCACCCCAAGGGATGATGAGGTCGAACGGTCACAAACTCCTGCAAGACCGTTTCAGGCTGGACATAAGGAAGAATTTCTTTACTGTCCGAGCCCCCAAGGTCTGGAACAGTCTGCCAGCGGAGGTGGTTCAAGCACCTACATTGAACACCTTCAAGAGTAAATTGGACGCTTATCTTGCTGGGATCCTATGACCCCAGCTGACTTCCTGCCCTTTGGGCAGGGGGCTGGACTCGATGATCTCCCGAGGTCCCTTCCAGCCCTAATGTCTATGAAATCTATGAAAGTTAAGAGTATGGTTAGTTCTGTGGGACATTGTACAGTATAGCATTTTTCTGCATTTCCAAGAGTATCAACAAGGCACAAACAAGGTCCTCTACTATTTAAAAAACAAACAAACCCCAAACTCCCCAACTAAACCGCTACCCCAAAATACTACAAAACACAGCCCTTTTTCTAGTACATCATTTAGAGTATGTGTAGTTGTTTGCTACTTCCTCTACCTTCTGCTGATGAAAACACAAATGGATAAACTTAAGTGAACATTATTGTCAAGTATCACATTTATACTATTGAAAATAAGCAGCAGAGTCAAATACAAAGCATTTCTCCTTATTTTCTAAAATACTAGTTTAATATCTTTATTCTTTATAAAGGTGTGATAATTAACAGATACACAACCTCTGGCCACAATCTCATGAGATTCTGCACTTGAACTAGGTAAGGCCACTAAAAAAGAAAAGAAAAGAAAAAAAGAGTTGCATACAGTGGGAACATCTACACATACAATTAATGTAACTGAATAAACTCCAGTGCAATTTGAACCAAAGAAAACTAATCCTGACATCACCATCCATGGGCACATCCACACATGCAAGCACGTGTACTTGCAGCAGCTCAAATAGAAATGATGCAAATTTGAGCTGGGGCTTTTTGCCTCAGCGCACATGCTTGAGCCTGCAGTTTGTTCTGGAGCAAATTGTGTCACTTGGGGCAAAATAACCCTGTCTGGCTCCTCCAGGATCTGCAGCCAGGGGCACCTGGACCCTGGGGCCAGCACATGTGCTGTCCTCAGCAGTATAAAAATCTGTCCTGGCAAGTAGCTCAGGGCTACTAGCTTTCAGGAGCTTCTGGGGCCAACCAGTTGGTACCTGGGGACACTACCCTTTGTGCCAGCTGGACTGCTGAAGCAGCCCTGAGAGTTCCCTGAACCCTCTACCCACTACAGGGGTCTGGAAGTGCAGGTTGCTTCCTGGCTGTGACCTGCTGCACACCTGCCTGATGTGGATGGGGACTGCACAGCCAGTAGAGGCATCTGCCACTCTGGGCCAGCTGCCAGTGGACTGTGGCTGCAGGGTTGGCCTCTGTGTGGCGCTGCTGCCACATGTGCTCCCTGCCCGACTGTCTGGGCATCTATCACCTGGAAGATGTTCTGGGTGTAGTGGCCTGCTTTGATCTGTCAAAGCCTATCCTTTTGGCCCCAACTGGCCAGGAGGTCAGCCACAGCCGGCTGGGTCCAAGATTCCAGCTCTGAGCAGGCAGGGTCCTAGCAGGAATTCTGATATTTCCTGTTGGAAAACTGAAAAAACCCTGATAAAAAAAATCCCAAAATCACTCTGTAAAATATCCCTAACAGGGGATTCAGACCCCACACAAGGCGTACAGCACTCCAACAGGGGGTACAGCCCCCCAACAGGGAGTTTGGCCCTCACACAAGGGATATGGCCCTCACACAAAGGGTACAGCTCCCCAAAATGGGAATCAGTCCCCACACAAGGGTAAAGCCCCCACACAAGTGGTATGCTCCCCAACATGGTCCAAATGGCCCCCACAGGGTCTACATGTCACACCCCAGCCCCCCAGTTGCTGCCCCACCTGACCCCATCCCCTACCAGCTGCTACAGCCCCCCCAAATGGCTGCCCCACTCAGCCCCACCCCCCCACTCCCCAGGCCCCACAATGGCTAACCCACCCAGCCTCACCCCCCAACTTGTACCGCCAGGACCTCATAGCTACCCTCACAACCCAAGGCACCACCACTTTAAAACAAAAAACAGAAAAATCCCAGAAAAAAATGGAAGAAAAAGCAGGGGTGGGGGTGCTCCAGAGACTCCTGGCAGAGCGCCCCTGGGCAGCACAGGGCAGTGGGGCAGGCAGCAGGTCCCAGGTTGTGGTCACTGAGGCTGTCTCTCTGCCCGGGAGTGTGCAGGCAGGGCCCCAGTTAGCTACAAGTGCTGGTAAGTGCCAGGGGATTGGATTTTTTTTAAACTATGGGGTGGGGGGGCAAGGCTTGGGGGAGCTAGGGGGGATGGGGGATGGGGCCGGGTAGGGCAGGGTTTGGGGGGGGTCTAGGGGGCTGGCAGGGAGAGAGGCCAGGCAGAAGAGTGATCGTGGGGTTAGGGGGAAGGTCGGGGGAGGGGCCAGGCAGGGCAGGGTTTGGGGGTGTCAGGGGGGCTGGAAGAGGAGGAGCTGGGCAGGGCCCGGGGGGGCTGACAGGGGAAGAGGCTGGTTAGGGCAGGGGGAGGGGGCCTTGGGGGGGCTGGCAGGGGGTGGGGCCAGGCAGGGTAGGGCTGGGGGGGCTGAGGGGGCTGGGGGAGTGGGCAGGGCTGACAGGGCTCCCCCACACAGTCCCCTCCCCACCTTCTCCAGCCCTCCAACCCCTTACTCACTGGCACTGGATTCCAGGTGACGAACATGCAGCCTGGCCGGCCGTGTGTTTCATCACCAGGGCAAGAGGCCAACCACAGAGACACTCTGGCAGCCAGAGCAGCTCTGTGGAAGACCCAGCCTCCTGTTGCCTCAGGGCAATGTCTGGGATTGTGCCCTCCTCTGCTTTTTTTAGTTTTAGTTTTTTTAGACCCCTGGATATCCAGGGGTCTCATCTTCATCCCATGTTGCAAGTTGCAGCATGGGGAGCATTTTTTCATTCCCACACATGCCTCTTGCCCCATTTCAAAGGGGTTTGAGATGGGGCAAGAAGCATGTGTGCCCTCATCTGGATGTGCCCTACATGTGCATTTAAACTCAGTAATTTATTCTGTCATTGGATAGTACTGTGTCTGATGTGACTATCCAACAGTGCTGTTAATTAGTTTACACTGGCCCGATTCCCGTGCACATGTAGACAGTGGCACTTTACTGTACAGAAAATTAGTCTACTGTGCAGTAAAATGCACATGTAGATGCTCTCACTAGTTTAAATTGTTAACCCCAGTGTCACAACAAGATACTATTCAGAAATTATCTTCTGGTTGCCTATAATTTACTTTATACAGATTTGGCCAGGCTTCAAGCAGACCTTCTATCAAAGGTTGGAATGTGATCAGGAGGCTAGCTTGAGGCTAATGCAAAACCAAAGGAAGAGGTTGACAGGCTGAGCTATTTTACATTGAGCTCTCATGCTCTGAAAGCCTTCAATTCAAAGAAAGATTCAGGTGGGAAGTAAGCAAACAAAACACAAACTGAATAAGGTTTATGAACCTCTGCAAACTGAAACTCCAGATTTTCACACTTCTTAAAAATTCCGTGTAATTTCAACCACCAAAAGTTCTTTGATTTTGTTTCCTGAGTTTTTGTACTATGCTTTCTCTTCACACTGGTGCTGTCTGCATTGCCCTGTGAACAATGACATGGAAGAAAGGTACTAAGGTGTACATGTGAAATTATGAGCAGCCTATGTTAACTATTCTTGATGCATTGTCCTTTTTGTATGTTAAATGAGGTTTGATGACATAGATTTATTCAGTAAACAAAACAATCCCCCAACAAATCTTTTATTTGATATATGACTACCTAGAAGTTCCATAATACAAATTATATTAGAGTTATACTCCTATTAAAAAAATATGTCTTTGGAATGTCTAGACAATTAATTAGTATTTAACAAGACTAGAGGGCCTATGGAGATCCCTTCCATCCCTACTTCTCTGTATTTCTATGATATGATTTCTAAGGGAGTTGCAATACTTTAATACTGATATACATTCAATATATTTTAAATACAGTCCCTCCCAAAATTCTGACAAAATGGGCAAATAACATTCTATGTCTCTTAGAAGATATTTTAAATAATGCTGTAGGGGGAAAGAGCCATATGATGGGAGAATAGCTTATTTTAGACCCTTATTTAAGAAGTGGATGGGAGAAAATCAGATCTTGGCACATGCTTTGTAGCCTGACATAAAAAATAGGTGAGGCCTTAAATAAAATCTGAGAAAAAAAAAGAGAGGTAAATTGAAAATTGGATTAAATGCAACAAGTTTACTAGAGGTAGATTGCATCATACCAAGCAGACTGACAACCTTTAATAAGAAAACTGATTTCCTAAACAATGAACTACAGCAGATCACCTTTGTCTGACTTAGTAAAACAACGTTTTTATTATTATGAAACTAATTAGTTATTTACAAATCAGGAAGATGGGTATTAGAAGATTTTTAAAGGTGGGCAAAGAACTGGTTAAAGAAAAGCAGACACAATCTGGCCTTTAAAGGAAAATGTATTAGACTTCCTCAGAGATTAGTCTTTGTATTTACTAGTTTCACTAGTGACCAAATAAAAAAGTGAGTGAGAGAAAGTGGGAGAGAGAGTGATAATAAAGTTTATTAATGACAAATTTGGGAGGTATCACCAGTGCAAAAAGGGACCTTATCACAGTACAAAATGTAAATACACGCACTTAGTGCTGAAAAAGGATGTTTGCTATAAACTGGGAGTTCATTTTGGAAGTGGCCCAGAGAGAGAAAGATCTGGATGCATTAGTCAATTGCAGGATGACTCAACCATCAATGTGATGTGACAGTGGAAAAGGGTAACAATCTTGAATGTATCAGGCAAAGTAATATTTCCTTATTTAACATCATTTTGCAAGGCTCTGATGAAGCTTGTTTTGGAATCATGCACACAACTCTAAGCATATTTAACGAAGAGGAACTCCAACTAGAATGGGCACAAAGAAAAGCTATAAAAATAATTACGGAAATAACCTTCTCTTATGGAAAGGAAGCAAAAGGAGCTTGGCCTATAAAATAAAACATGGTTATTCTGTAATAACATCAGTAGGATAAATACAAGGGAGGTAAATAATTTAAATGTAAAGGACAGCTGTGATTCAAGAACAAGTGGATGAACTAGGAGTTAGAAGTTTCTAACCAGTAGACAACAACAATATTTCAATAGGAAAAAGGGAGGTGTAGAAGAACAATCAAGAAACCTACATTGTTTTAAGCTTTGGCTAGATGCAGTTATGACAGGAACCATATGGTGGATCTGCCTGCAATAGGAGTGCACGACTGTTATCTAAGACAGTAGAAACAGATGTCACCAAATGAAGCAGGTCAGATGTGTCCTGACACAGCTAATCTGCTTCATTGGGCAAAACACATGTTGCCCACTGTCCCAACCACTGAGCCTCTGGGACAACACGCAACATATTCTCCCAGGGTATGAAGATCCTGGTTCTACACACCTTGGGAATTTCTGAGCAGAACCAGTGCTTTTGAGCCCTGGGAGTGCCTGCACAGATTTCTCCACTTACCAAGACACGTCTCTGGATAACCTGGGGACACATCTCAGTAAGCAGGGAAAACCAGACAGGCACTCCCAGGGCTTGAGGAGCTGATCCTACCCAGGAATTACAGGGGTGCACAGGATCAGGCCCCTCACCTCCTGACTGTCCCCACTTCCATGCCATAAAGTAAACAGACATTCACTGCTAAATAGCAACACAAATTGATACTACCTCAGTCACCGCCACTATTTGTCATGTGACAAAGAATAGGAAATCTGTTTGTGTAGCCTGTGTGCTACCATAAAAAAATATGGTGGAACAAAGGTGATGTCTCTTTCACTTCACAGAGATAACTTCCACTCCCACATGTCTAATACTCTATGTCACTAAAGGTACGTAATTCAGGAAAATTAGGGGGAAGTCAGATCAAGTTATAAATGGCCACCAGATCTAAGGTAAGTCAGAAGAGAGGACTAGG
Organism: Crocodylus siamensis; assembly: GCF_052110815.1. Taxonomy (NCBI): domain Eukaryota; kingdom Metazoa; phylum Chordata; order Crocodylia; family Crocodylidae; genus Crocodylus; species Crocodylus siamensis. The sequence continues at coordinate 50,338,472 of NC_143395.1, forward strand.
GCTTGGGGGAATTGGGAGGGGCAAGTGGGGTCCATGATGCGGTTGGGGGGGCTAACAGGGTCTGTGGCGGGTTGGTGGGGGTCTGGGAGTGTTTGGCAGGACTGGAGGGGTCTGCTGGGGGTTAGAAGGATTGGGGGGCAAGTAGTGTCTGTGGGGGGTCACTGGCATCCAGGAATGTTTGGCAGGATCAGGGAGGCCAGCAGGGTCCACAGGGAGAGGCTTGGGTGGGATCACGAAGTGAGGCGGGGGTTGGCAACTGATTACCCTCTAATTGTGAGATACTCTCCTTTTCAATCACACATTTCCCTGTCTTCCAAAATATGGACCACTACTCCAAAAATAAGTATTCAACTTCACAGTATTTTCAGCTTTCTCCTTTCTCTTGCTTGTGAGAAAAAAGGATCTTCAAGACTATCACCTTAAGGATCCTGGCAATTTCCTAATCTGTCTAGTTTAACAATATGTCGTTTTTGACCTCAAATGTCTAGCACAAAACTTCATAATCCTGCACAATCTTCTAAATGCATCTTATATTTTTTGATTTATGAAAATGCCATCCTATTGTTCTCTGTTGAGTTTGTTGTCCATTTATTTCTATAGAGCTGCTAAGAATGATTGCTTTTCTAAGATGTTTGATGAGATGATTTTGATAGCTCCTTGCATCTTAAATCAAGGACACTCATTAGATAAATCTCCTTTCTATTCTGTTTTCCTTGGAGACAGGTTCTAAATAGCTGACCAAATACCTGATAGTCATTCTTTACTTCAAGCCTGTGGATTGCCTCTTGACTGTTTTGCTTCCACCCTCTTGGTCAGGCATCACTGAGAAGTTTCGTTTAGTTTCTTCAGCTCTCTTCAGTTCTTACTGCTGATCTTTGTCCTTGTGGTGTTTGCAGCAACATTCTCTGAACGTTCTTGATCACTAAGTCCTTTCTGTATAATGCAGTGTTGAAATGTGAACTTCCAGATGATACTTCTCCTCGACATGACCACCAACCAGTTCAGAATCCTATTGTCTTCCAGGAGAACAGAAACCATCGCACATTTAAAACAAATTGAGCAGTTGGTTCCCTTATGTATATCTGTATTGTATAACCACACTGAATATATTATGCTGTGTTACAGGTAGTTCTTAGGGCTCAGTAAAAATTCTAGCTAGAAAAACATGGCACATGTCTTCAATAATACTCCAGCATTCTCTTCTCATATTGCCTTTGCACCACTGTGAGACTTGTTTAAGATAGGTATAACTTTATTAATATTAGTGTGAGCAAGCAAAGAATTAATGACAACTCACTGACTGCATTTCCTTGTAGAAACTCAGAAAGTTGTAACTTGGAAGCTGACTGAAAAGAAAGACTAAATCAGCCTATCAACTGAAGAGAAACACTCTGCATGTCTACTACATGTGATGCTACTTTGCCATAGCCATGCACTACAGTGACATAGTGATCACGTGTGTCTAAATGTGACCAGCAGCGACTTTGCTGTAGCGGCATGCTTCCTCATTATAGTGTGCCACTACAGCAGAGTAGCAGCTTTTGTATCAGTTTTTTACTATTTAAAATAACTTTCAGTGCAAAGCCCTGGTGGTGAAAATATATGGGGGGGGGGGGAAGGGTGGGGAAGGGTGTGGTAGTGTGAAGGACGGAAACATGAGCCTCATCTATTTAATTAATTAGAGAGGAGAACAAATAGAAAACGAGGTACTGCATATTATAGGCTCAGCAGCCTTCTACTTTTCTGGTAGAAGTTGGAGTTGTGTTTTTATTGGTTGTAAATTATCTTTTATCATTTTACTGCTTGCAAACTCATTTTTCTTTATTGTGTTTAAAAGAAGAGATAAATTTACTAGAGGGAAGAAAAACAACCAGTGTGCGCGCACACACACACACTCTCACACATGACTAAATGAAAAATAACAGAAGTGTATAGCACTTCTATAGCACCTTTCATCCAATGACCTTACAGGGCTTTTTTCTTTAAAAGTTCAATTCAGGATTCTTCTTGAAGGTTTGCAAGACATGGTATAGATTAAATCACTGGCTAGTGTGAAGTAGAAAACAGCAGCTGTTTGAAAGTGATCTGCAACAAAGTTGCCCAATCCTGTAATCTTTACTCAGGGAAAACATCTACTGCAGTCAATAGACATTGCAGTCACTCTCTCCCAAGGAATAGAGGATAATACTGCAAACCAGTGCTTGCAAAGATCTGTTTGATTCACTACTAGGCAATAATTTTTTTTGTTGCAACTATTTTCAAATTCTTCTGGTATGCTTTTTCACTAACATTCATGTGAACAGATTTTATTTGCTGAGATGCCTACAGAATAGCCATTGTTCATCCAGCTAGCAGTGTTTCAATAAAAGTAAAAGCATTTGGCTATGGATACAAGTTTCTCCTTTTGGTCTACTACATTAAAAGCAAGCAAGCACAATGTACGTTAGGAGACAAATGTATCAAGGCTAAAACTCCATGGTTAGATTATTATAATTGTGATTAATTTGGTATTATTAAGGCTAGAATCTCTAGTAGTTTTACAGCAACCCTAGGATGCAGGTAGGTTTCTGTAATGGTTATTGACAGTCATTTGTCACTCCACAAAGAAAGATTTAGTAGCTTGGCATTTACAAACCCAGTTACATTTCAAAGAGTATGGCATTCACTCAGGTTCTGATACTAAAATGCATTTCAAAGCCAAAGCCAATTCAACTGTCAAGCTTCTTGAAGGAGAAATATTTGTTCAGGAGCATTGTTTCAGCAAACATCAGAAATGATGGTAGTTTTAGGCATAGCACACACTGAATGCATTGATCAAAGTTAAAAAGAATTGTGGAAGAAGCCAAAATGATTACATCTATCTTCTCCAGTCAAGATAAGGAAATTGAAGAAATGTTGCTTGAGGCAAATCAATGAGGAGGATGAGTTTAAAAGCCTGTTCTCCCCTCTTTTCTAGAACTAGTTACAAGTCCATTGGTTGACAGAATAGTTGTCACTTTTTACATGATTTAAGAAATGAATGTCATGGTAGAAAGACATTCTCTTGAGAGAATATGCTGGTTAAACTTGGATGGCATTATGATTTATAACAAGATTCATTTTTTCATTTCTATGTCACTTTTCAACTTAAACATTCCCCAAAGTACTTTACAAATTATGGGCCATACCCTGAAGTCTTTTTTTGGTGTTCACTTAACTTTTATTGAGGTCAGTGGGCATTTCCCCAAACCAAGTCCAGCTGTAGACTGAATTAAGCAATTCAGCATTGATCTAATACATATATGCCATTAGAGATTACTGTATTTTAGAGACCACAGTTTCAACTACTGGAATATTGCATGCTGCATGACAATAGTTAAAAAGATGAAATTCTGACCAGGTTCCCAAGGTGAAACACCTGCTTTAACAAAAGGTTCTGAGAGATCTTTGATATTCATATACAGCATTCAAATAGTAGGCTGCATGTACTTCAATTACTAACTTTCAAAGTACATAAGACAGCAATGACCTTGCTAGTATTTGAACTGCAGGGCCCGTAGGCATTTTAAACTCAAGCATTATATTATACAGTTAAGCTTTCCTTCACAGCTGTGTGCTTTCCTATATTAAACAGCAGTAACAGTAACAAGCCTCCTTTGTTCTCAAGAGGGTGTTGAATCTAAATCAGGGTGCTTAGTACATCATTACTTGGTCCTATATCATACCCCTCTTTGTTTGGCATGGTACTGAGGAGAATGACACTTCTCCTCCCAATCTACTTCCCATTAACACTCCTCCTAAATGGCCTCTTTCTCCCTTTGGGGAAGCAGAAGTGGCAAAGTCCAGCACCCAAGTTGTATCTGAGCTTATGTTGTGGGCTTAGATTTCTTCTCTACTGGGGTACTGTTGACAGGTCTTGAAGTTAAACATCCTACTAAGTTCTATGCAGCAGTCAATGCTTCTACCTGTTATTCCTAGCCATCGTCAGCCATCACTGTAGTGGTTTTAATCCATTCATATTCTAAACCTTTGAACAAAGTTGAGGGACTCAACACGGTTTTAAAATAAAAATCTTGATATCCCATGACTGGGGAGTCCCTAATTTTTAGCTTGAACACAGGACAAAAAAAAATCCTAAAGACTGATTTTATCTACTAAAAGGTGAGAGAACGATTGCAGGAGTTGAGGTGCTCATAGCTGAATTAAGAATGGTCCAAAGGCCATTTTAAACCACATTTGTGTGCTCCTGATCTGAGCTGGCTGTTCACTAGAGTAGTTCCTCCAGTGTAGATTAAACAGCTGGAGACTTGCTCTAAATTGCTGTATCTCCAATATCTTCAATTGTATGAAAGCCAGGAAACAAAGAAGGCCAGTCACATGGTCTTTTCTCTAATTCCTATGTTGGTTGTGCACCACTGGATGCATTATTGGATGCTGTCCCTTACAACAGTGATTGTGCACTCTTCCAGAATATGTGTAATTCAAGCAATGCAGAAGCAGCCCTCCCACAACCTACCATCCCAGATCTTCTTAAAGCCTTCTATCAGATGGCGTGAGGTTGATTTAATCATGTTTGGAGTTTTTAAACAGCATGTTGATTGCCTCTAAGCTGTTCTTAGATATGCAGTACTGGGCACTTAATAAACAAAATCCTTTTTAAGGGATTATGGTTGGAGATCTTTAGAACTTTAAAAAAAATGTTTTTGCTTTGTATTCTTACCTATGTCCACATCAAACTCCATACAGTTAAGACTATTTAAACTTATCCAGCTATCCCCATTATAAAATATATTTTTTTTAATCACTGAGCGTATCTACATGAGACACTAAATGGGCAATAGACTAATTGTGTTTTGCCTTAGTAGGGCAGACAAAAACTGTGCTAATGAGCTCATGTTCAGCAGAATTAGTCTACTGAGCTTTAGTATCACAAAAAAGTGTGTGTCAGTGCTACTGTGCAGTAGCGCCAATTACCCAACTAATACTAATTAAGCTTAGTATCTTTAACATAGGCCACAGAACGGGTTTGGCCACCCAACATTTAGCAAGGCAATTCAAACACAGCCCCACTCCCTGCCTGCCTCCCTCCTTCCCTCACACGTGCGTGCAATGGCAGCCATGCTCCACTGCCCACAGCTCTGCTGGGAGGGAAGAGTGACAGCCCCCTGCAGTCAATCCACCAGGCCCTGCTCCAGTCACGACTGCTGCAGCCCCAGGACCCCAGTTTTGGGTGGGGCACACTGCTACTATGTATGGCGCCCTGCTGATTTTTGGCACATTGTTTTTACATACTGAGATATCTTGGTATCTAATTTTGGCTCTGCACTGCAGATATGCAGTACGGAGAAACTTTTCACTGCAGAGTGCACGTTCTGCTCATCTGGACATTCCTTAAGATACTATCCTGTATTACCTTCCGCCTAACTTTAGACTAATACAACTAACTAGTTCTGTCTAAGTCCAGCTGTAAATCCCAATCTCACATAGATAGCTAAGACCAGAAGAGAGGCAAGATTTCAGGAACTCCCCTATCTTTTGCATTTCTTTCTAGCTAGTGTCTCCTAGTCTGCTTTTCTCCCTCCCCTCCCATTCAGCATGCTGGCTGGTGCCAATTCTTTTCTGTTACCTAACTCTCTGCATTCACTGTGTAGGAACTTCAGTGCCAGTTTTACAGATTGCAATTTGCAAACCTGAGTTAATATTCTCTGTCTTAGTGTCACAACATCTATATTGTTTTCTGGATCTCACCTTACTGTCTGATAATTGGATACGATGACTTCTACGTTTACTCTTGAGTTATGCCAGGAGGATCATGATCAGCAGGATGGTGCCTTGGGGCATTTGTAGATGAAACAGGGGCCCTAAATTGAAGTAATTTTTTTTTAAAACACTGCTTCAATTTAGGACCCTTTAAACCCCCATATTATGCACACACCCGAACTTACTTGCCTCTCCAGTGGCAGGGAGGGGAGGGCAAGCTGCCAGTAAGTGCAGTGGTTCCTGGACTGTGAGGGGGGGCTGGTATTTCCCTCCATGGCAGTGGCACCCCCCCACCACAGGTCATTTAAGGCGCATTGCACTGCCAAATTTGCTACAGCCGCTGGAATTACTGAGCAATACGCTGCTGACACATGCTAACACCAACACCATTAAAGTAGTGCAAAAGCATTTAACCTGCTTTAAAGTGTTGTGCAAACATGCCTCTCATTTTGTCTACATGTGGCCTAGTACTTCAAGTATGTAGCTTCATTGGCATTAATTCATTTGTGCGAGTTCTATTTGTTAAGGTCAATTACTTTAAATGCCTAAGTATGAATTTTAGGTGTTGGCTTCAGGAATCCAAATTTGTCCATTTTGGTTTAAGCCTTTTTTTTCACTTTTTAGCACTAAGGTTAAAACTAAGACAGTGCCAGGAAAATAAAATGTTGGAATGTAGAAACTCATAAAAATACACTTTTTTATTTTTTCTTATACATTTAGGTCCTCGTTTTTCAAAGTGAGTTGGGGAGAAATCCCAAAACCCCAGAGAAGAGATTGATGTTTCTGAGTGAATAAGCTCTTTTCATCTACAATTCTCTTACCAACCTCAGGGAGACTGAAAACCTCATAATGATCTGTGTAACAGAGTTTACCCACCTCAACTGTCAACTATAATTTCAGAATAAATCATTAAACCAGCACAATTGCTGCAGCTTTCCAACCTGGTGTTGAAAATTATACTTATCCTGTACAAAAGGCTCAGTACTGGCCTTAATTAACATATTTGATTTAGTGGATTTATTTAAGTAGCAAAAGGAATGACTTTCTAAAATATGTCCACATAGTAAAATTGCTTCATTAGCTTTGCATCAGAAGTTTGCTTAATTTAGCAATTAACTACCTCTTTCCACACCTACTGAAAGAATCTCATTATGTTTCTTGCAGAAAAAAGATGCAGGTTCACAGTTAGTGGGACACATGACTATTGTTGCCACCATGAGGGCTATGGTATTCACCACTATTACATAGCAGCTCTGAAATTGAAGTCATGCCAGAACACCCTTAGTGCCAGGTAGTTCCTAAAAGAGTCATCTTTATGGCAGTGCTTTTAGCCTCCTGATCCTGTGATTCTCTCGGGTTAAATTAAGTTCCACAGACTAGTTCAAAGGTCAATGACAGTATGAACTGTAAAAGGACAGTTTAACAATTAAAGTTCCCGAAAATATACCAGCACAAAAAATAGTAAATAAATAAAATAAAGGTCAGCTTCCTAATCGATTTAAAAAACTGATACAAGGCTACTTTCCTAAGCCCTGAAGTTTGCTCATAATTCTGCCACTCAGTAAAGACAGCTTGGGCTCAGACAAGTTTATGCATCTCTGATTTAATTAGTTTATGAGATGCATCTTTACTCTGCCTTTTTCCTGGCTTCAGACTAACCTCTCTATGACCATGTACAGACATTCAGTCTTTACCTGAAAAATTTCAGTTCTCCCAGTAGAAACCCAAAGTCTGCAGATGATCAAGCTTTTTCTTCTTAAGCAAAAATGGCTACTTTAGGAGGAAAAATAACTTGACAATGAAGGAGAAATCGTTTTTCGGAGAGTTTGTTCCAGGAGACTGAACACTGGCATGCTTTCCCCTGGCTCAACTACTCCTGGGGTTGAGGAAGAGTAGAGACAAGGGAAAAGTTCCCATGACTTTTAGAGACCAGTGTCACCCCAGCCTGGTGAAGGTGCAGAGGGCTAGAGAATAAGGCTTTAAATTTGTAGTCTAACTGAGGTGGGTGGGGAGGTAACCAGGATGGCAGCTGTGAGGGGAAGGTGTGCAAACAAATAGCCATGGCTGGAGCAGCAGCTGATTGGACTACTATCACGGTAGCAGCTGGTACTTCCCTGTGTGTCACAGCTGCCCCAGGTACAGAGCTCCCTGCTATGTCTGTGCCAGAGAGGCTACTTTAGGCCAGCTTCAGACATTACACCTAAATGGTATAAGTGGTCAGAAGCCAGTCTAAACCTGCAACAGAACAGAAATTCACTGCATATAGGCTGGTTAAAAATGGTAGAACCTGGTGTAAGATAGATCTGGGTAGATATAGTATCAGACTTAATCACTTTAGGTTAGACTGGCTTATCAAACTTCCATACCACATCCTTTCCCAACTCAAGTTAGCTCACAGTCTGCCAGCATCCCAGATGCCTCTGTGGCTCCTCTGCTCCCCACCTCACATGAAGATGTGTTGGAACTTGGCTCTGCTGCTCTGAGCTGTCAGCCACTGGCAGGGGAGGGGGTGGGAAGGGAGTGTCTGTAGCTCTGTATTTTTCTCTCTTTATACAATTTCCCTAGGTAGGGGGGATGGTCTCTGCAGAAAGAAGAATTGGTCCCCTGGCCAACAGCAGGTGCCTGACAGCAGGGCAGGGCAAGGCAGGCAGAGAACAGCAAGCAAGGGCAGCTGCAGGAAGCTGTGCCCTGAGTGCGTGGGATCAGCATGGCCACAGAGTGGCAGTGGGGGTGGGGAGCAGAGCTGCAGGTGCCATCTCCCCATGCTACTGCTGCTTCTGGTGCTCAGCAGGGCATAGGTCTTTAAGGTGTGCATCTGTGTGTGTGGTGTAGAGCAGGGTTCCTTGGCAGGGTGCGATGGTTGCCACTAGGACTGCTCTGCAGGGACAGCAAGACATCAGGCTCCCTCATGGCTGCTGGTATCTAAGGCTCTGCCCAGTGTGGGTTGCCCAGGAAAAGGGTTGGTGATGGAGAGTACTGGGTTGTGTATATGTGGCTGAGGGGGTGGGGGGCAGGGGGCTCCTTGTTTCCCATTCCCCCTTGCTGAGTGATTCCCCCATCACATGTCTCCCTAACTCAGGAAAACTAGGTGCCTCTGTTTTGCCGACTGTGAGGTGGGAAAGACCAATTTAGGGAGAGTGGAGCAGCAGTCTCACCCAGGTCTGCCTTGGAGCCCAAATCTTGGGCGGAGGGGACATGCCCTGGCTTACCTCTGCAGTTGAGGCTTAGTGGAGTCTTTGTAGGGCAGCAGCAGCAGCAGGAGCATGGCTGGGACCTTAGTCTTTGTTTTCCAAACTGCAAAAAATGACATCTCAGACCGTTCCCTCTGCCCATGTGCAAGCAGCAGCCAAGTTGTTCTCCAAACTGAGGGTGGTCAACAGATGAGTGTAGAGGCCTGAAGTTGCAGGCTTGGGGTGGGAGTTTGCAGGGCTGGGGTAGGATCTTGGTCTCAGCTCTCTCCCTGCTCCATTATTTGTGAGAGCAAATATAGACTCCCCTCCAGATAGGACAGAGAAGCACAGTAGTATGCATTTCCCGCCGCTATGCCAAGCTGATGCGCTGCCTTATGGTGTCCGACACCATCCGCTGGTCCTGCGACATCTACGTGGAGCACTTCACGGGCCACCGCCAGTACACCGACCCCTCCAGACAAGCCGCCGCCAGACCAGACCCGGAGGACACCGCCGCCTAAACTGCCCCCCCTGCTTCGCTTCGCATTGAGAGGATTTTGCCGTCACGGACGACCCCGCCCCACCCAAAGAAGACCCCGCGATCGGACTTTATGGATTGAGACACTTTCTCCGAGCCACTTCCTCCAACATTGCAGACCACTGTAACGGGTATGTGTGTATCTATCTCCTTTCCCTCTCAGCGTCACAACCCCGCCATCCCCTTCCCCCTTCCCACATCTCCCCACCCCCGGGCTTAGTTGGCTAACATTGTATCGTATGTTACCTAGTCGTGTTCCCCTCCTCTCCCCCATCCCTCGATTGTTAGTCCCTCGCTCGGGCGTTTTGTATTTCCATCTCAGCTTTGTCATCTTTTTCCTGGATTCCCCATCCAAAACATCTACTAATAAAAATTTTTAGATTCACAGATGCTGGGGTTGGAAGGACCATAACAGATCATTGAGTCCAACCCCCTGCCTGGGCAGGAAAGACTGCTGGGGTCAGATGACCCCAGCCAGATGCCTATCCAGCCTTCTCTAAAGACCCCCAAGGTAGGGGAGAGCAACACCTCCCTTGGAAGCCCATTCCAAATTTTGACCATCCTTACCATGAAGAAATGTTTCCCAATGTCTAGCCTAAATCTGCTCTCTGTCAGTTTGTGACCATTGTTTCTTTTTACCTGAAGAGGCCCTCCGGTGCACAGAGCATTTCTGATTCCTTGCTGTGCTTCCCTAATGAATTTGTATGTGGCCACAAGATCACCTCTCAGCCTCATCTTATGGAGACTGAAGAGGTCTAAGTCCCTTAGTCTCTCCTCATAGGCCTTGGCCTGAAACCATCTGAGTGGTCCTCCTCTGGACCCTCTCAAGTCTATCAACATCCTTCTTGAAGTACAGCACCCAAAACTGGATGCACTACTCCAACTGCGGTCTGACCAATGCCACATAGAGCAGAAGTATTACCTCCTTGGTTCTATTTGTCATGCATCTGCTGATGCATGATAAAGTGCGGTTAGCTTTGCTGATGATTTCATCACATTGACAACTCATATTCATGCTGGAGTCCACTATGACTCCAAGATCCCTTTCCACTTCTGTACTGCTGAGAGTGTCACTTACCAGGCTGTAGGTGTGCTAGATATTTTTGCACCCTAGGTGCAGCACTCTGCACTTGTCCTTGTTGTACTGCAGCCTGTTGTGTACTGCCCACTTTTCCAACCTGTCCACATCTGCCTGTAATCATTCCCTACCTTCCAGAGTATGCACTGCACCCCACAATTTAGTATCATCCACAGACTTGGACAGAGTACACTTCACACCCACATCCAAGTACACTTCAAGCCCACATCTAAATGTGTGACTGAGAGTCAGTGTGTGTGTGAATGTGTCTGTGTGAGATTGTTAATGTGTCAGAGTGTGTGTGCATATGTTTATGTGAGTGTGTGGAGCAGGGTAGGATTCCCCTTGGGAGTGGAGGGAAGGCAGCAGGCTGCAGAGTGTGTGTGTCAGTGCTGCTGAAGTCACTCAACCAGCTCACTGATGCTGGTGCTCTCAAGCTTATTTTTGTTATTCAGAGCTCTGCATCTGACAAGGTGGCTGCTGCAAAATGTGGAGCCACGATTCCTGCCACCCTGTGCTGGGATGCAGGGACAGGGAGACACATGTGCACACACACCCTCCCATCTTCCTCAGCTGCTTAAGTCTTTGCCTTTTAACAACAGCCTTTGTTTAACAGCCTTTAACAGCAGCCTCCTCTCCTCCCCCACTCCATGAAAAAACAAACTCATGTTCTGTTTGCTCCCAAACGAATGTAGTCCACTTAGAGAAACCTGCCAAAGTTAGCCTGAATCTGCCTCAGGCTTTTTGAATGTCTGTACCTAGCCCTACTTGAAAAAATTCTGTTTTTGACAGATGTCACACTGTTTGATAACCTATCTCAACATACATCTGGGACCAGCATAAGACAAGACTGATTTACTTTTTGTGTTTCTCTGTCTCAATGTCCTTCATGTATGCAGATCAACATTTCCTGTTCAAAAGCTTTTGTAACGATCAAAACTGAGTGGCTTTAAACAATCCTATGCTGAACATACAGTTCACTTTCAAAACTTGTTGTATGGCCTAGGTTTCTGTTCTATAGGACTTTGGTATTAATAGCATGGATTACTTTCTGTTAGAAGTTTTATCCTGTATTGTTGCCCAGCTATTACTGGCCACATATTATCTGAGACAGAAATAGTCTTTTTGAGCAAGTTTATATGCGCTATATCTAACTCAGTACTGAGTAGATCAGTTCTGCAATATGCTCTATAAAGTGTGTCAGCCAATATGAAAGATTTTATAGGTTGACATTTTAACTACAGATCATACATCTGTAACTGAAAGAACAGTGTCTGCAATCTGCGGGTTGATTCTCTATCTCTGTTGACCCTTGGCCTTTTATAGGATATGCTTTTCAAAATTAAGCCTAGGACTCAACAAGAGTTCAGTCCAAGTACTGAACCACCAATCCCAGCTACAATCACAAAACTTATTCTTTCATGTTTATTACTTAGTTTTAACTCTAATTCACAGTTGCCCTTTGTTGGAATTGGTTCCTGACTATCAGATGTAATATTTCACATCTTAACTCTGTTTGTATAGTTTTTTTTCTTATAATATTAAATGTAGACTCTGGAATTACACTTAACTGTGTGTTAGTACATAGCATATAGATTATATTTGTGTTCAGTTTAATGATTCTGTCTGTCCATTGCATATTTCCTATTAAGGAATTCTCTTCTCTGAATCTGTTCTTGCAAACTTTTCTATGCAATTTACATAGGGTGACACATCCCCAGAATACAGGTCATCCACTTGATGAAGGGGATCAGTCAATCAGTGGTGAAAGATGGGGCTGCCACTTCCATGGTCAACTGGCAGTAAGAGGTGGGGCCACCACAAAAAGGCCCCCTCCCTTTCTCCTTCCCAGGCTGGGAACCCTGCTTCTCCTGGCTGTGCATTGCTCTAGTTCTAGGCACAGCCAATAGAATTGTGAGGGCAAGTGATTGACATATATTTCTACCAATGAACTGAAAAATGACTTTTTGCAGTCCAGTCTTCATTGAGAAATGGACAGGGGAAAAGGGGTTTAAAAACAAGATGGTCTGGTATAAAACAGGATCAATCGCCTTCGTAATTGGGCATCTGCTCCTCTCTGCAGTATAAGGTGTGTGTATGCTTTATCTTACCAAAACACCCTGGGCTTGCTTTTATGACACATGCAAAGTGATTCAGTTTCCAGTGTACAAGACACTCCTGTCCATAAGGAGGATTTTGGGTATGTGATTTTATGCAGAACATCTGCAGTCCTTCAGGTTTTTAAAGCTGTTTGCAGACTTTGCTTGTGGTTAGCAGGTTTATGGTGGAAATAGAAGCTTCCCTTGCCTAAATATTCATACATATTCTCTACTTTTTGCAGCTTTGTTTGCTTTCTAATCAGGTCATCAGTAGCTGTATCTTGTTTTCCCTCCAAAACTTGTGTTCTGTGCTAGGCTCAGCCTCATGGTGCATTCTATGCACTTTATTCAAATCTAAGTCTGGTTATTCTAGAGTTTTTCTCATTCTTGGATCTCTAATTCCCAATACTATCTGGGTTTCTTATTAAAGACTATGGAAGCTCTTAAAATTCCTTCTTCAAGCTTATTAAAAAGTTCCTGCCTCTGCCCCTGCACTATTTAGAAAAATGTCTACATTCTGTTCTTCACTTGTTTCCCTGCAGTTCACTTGCTTATAAAAATAATACAAATTCTTGCCTGCATCTCTTCCCATCTTCAGCTGCATTTCTCAAGAGATTCACATGCATTGGGACTTTTAGCTGCTCTATTCTGTTCAAGACACTAGAACTATTTTGAAGGACTCCTGGTACCAAATGTTACCTGTGGGTTCAGAAAGGAGCCATAGTCAGCTTTCAGGAATAGGTTAGATTTAATCCAACAAACTAAAGGAGAGGAGTATGTCTAGGAGACAATTCCACAGAATACCTGCTTTGAGCCTTTTCTCTTACTTTGGCTTAAAGCCAGTTCTGTACAATCAACATAGTTCCAACAGTGGATGCATAGGGCTGGAATCCTTACAGTGTCCCGTTAAAGTAGGGATGAGCAATTATATTGACCAAAGGACTACTTAGGTCAAAGTGGTGACAGCTGGGCAGAGGGATGCTGACGTGGCCCATTATAACTCACTAGAACTCCCAAGGTCACCTTGGGTTCAGCCGGGTGGCTGGGATGGGGCCACAGGTAGCCAGGGCTGGAATTGGGATTGCAGGGCAGTCACAGGATGGGGCTGCAGCTGGGGCAGAGCCATGATCCACTGCCCACCTGCCCCTGCAATGGGAAACAGTTCTATGGGTGGAGTGCAGGGAGTCAATTGTGGCTGTGCCCCAGCCCCAGCTCTGGTCCCAGCCTTGACCCCACAATCCCCAAAGCTGTGGAATTTATGCCGGTAACAGTGACATAGCCGAGCATCATACTCACTAGGGCAATGACCACTGGTATGTTCTGCAGGTGGTGGGCTCACAGTTGGTCTCTTTCCTGGGCCAGAGTGAGAGCCAGAGATGGGGCTCTGCACAAACACAGAGCTCAGCTGGCCAAGCAGGCAGGTGGCAAGAGCAGACAACACTCCTTAGGGCCCAGGAGCCACAGGTGCAGGCTCTTAACACCTGGTGGTGAGCACATGTGGGGGCAAGCAGGGGTCTGTAACCTCTGTTATAAAACAGTGCTGGCCTCAGATGATGAGGGAATGCTAGCAAAGGCACTGTCCAACACCATGTCTCCCCACTAGAATCTAGGATCCAGATTGAGAGCCAGGGAGCCAGCAATTCACCACAGGAAGCCTTGACTGACCCCCAGCCAATGAAGGTCAGGTACACGTAAGGGCCACATAGATTTCATAGACATTAGGGCTGGAAGGGACCTCAGAAGATCATCGAGTCCACCCCCCCACCTGAAAGGCAGGAAGTCAGCTGGGGTCATAGGATCCCAGCAAGATAAGCATCCAATTTGCTTTTGAAGGTGCTTGAACCACCTCTGATGGCAGGCTGTTCCAGACATTGGGGGCTTGGACAGTAAAGAAATTCTTCCTTAAGTCCAGCCTGAAATGGTCTTGCAGTAGTTTATAACCATTCGACCTTGTCATCCCTTGGGGTGCTCTGGTAAACAAATGTTACCCCCGGCACTGGTGGTCACCCCTGATAAACTTATAGGTGGTCATCACATCATCCCTGAACCTGTGCTTTTCCAGGCTAAAGAGCCCCATGGCTCTCAGCCTGTCATCATAAGGTCTGTCTTTCTGACCTCTGATCATGTGCATGCCTCTTCTCTGGACTCTCTCAAGCTTCTGCACATCATTTTTGAATAGTGGGGCCCAAAACTGGATGCAGTATTCCAGCTGTGGCCTCACCAAGGCTGAGTACAAGGGAAGAATGACGTCCTGAGATTTGCTTGAGAAGCATCTATGGATGAAAACCAGCATTTTGCTTGCTTTACCAGCTGCAGCATCACATTGCAGGCTCATGTTCATCTTGTGGTCAATGATGACCCCCAAGTCTCTTTCTTCTATAGTGCTAGCCAGTGTAGTACTGCCAAGCCTATAAGGGTGCTGCAGGTTTTTGCTCCCAAGGTGGAGTACCTTGCATTTTTCCATGTTAAACACCATCAGGTTCTCATCTGCCCATTTGCTGACTCTGTCCAGGTCAGCCTGGATCGCTCTCCTGTCTTCATGTGTGGATGCTTTGCCCCAGACTTTGGTGTCATCATCAAACTTGGCCAGTCCGCTTCTGACTCCAGTGTCCACATCATTAATGAAGATATTGAACAATATGAATCCAAAGATAGAGCCTTGGGGGACTCCACTGGTCACAGGGCATCATGATCATTGACTTCCGTCTATTACTACACTCTAGGTCCGACCATGGAGCCAATTTCCCAGCCAGAGGATCATGGTGGACCCAAGGCCACAATTGGCCAGTTTTGCCAAGAGGTGGTCATGGGATACCAGATCGAAGGCTTTTTTGAAGTCAAGATATATGACATCAATCTCTTCTCCCTTGTCCAAGTGATAGGTCACCTGGTCATAGAAGGAAATGAGATTGGTCAAGCAAGACCTCTCCGCAACAAACCCGTGCTGGCTATCCCCCAGGATGTTGGCATTGGCCAGTCCATTAAGGATGGCCTCTTTAATAAACTTTTCTAAGTCCTTCCCTGGGATAGAAGTCAGGCTGATGGGCCTATACTTAGCTGGATCCACTTTCCTCCCTTTCTTGAAGATCGGCACTACATTGGCCTACTTCCAGTCTTCAGGCACTACACCAGGGCCAGCTGACTTGAAGGTATCCAGCCTCTCAACGTGTTCCTTCAGGAGGTCAATATTAATGGAGGGCAGGGGATCTCCCTCACCTAGACATTTCTGTCCCATGGTGGGCGTGGTGTCTCATGGGACTGATGAAAGACCAATGCAAAGTACTCATTTAATAGGTTGGCTTTTTCTGGGTGTCTGTTGTCAGTTGCCCAATCTGGTTCAGCAGGGGTCCAATGTTGCCCTTGCTTTTCCTCTGGCTCCCCACATATCTGAAAAGGGAATTTTTATTGTCCTTGATCCCTGGAGAGCCAGGAGGGCTGCTGTGTCCTCTTGCTGCCTTTCCTCTCAAATGGAATAGAATTAGCTTGTGCATTGAGGATCCCTCGAGGATTAACCACTCTCCCTGAACTCCCAACCCCTTGGGGTCGTAGTCCATTAGGGTCTTGCTGACAAGCCTCCTGAGCTTGTCAAAGTTGGCTTTCCTGAAGTCAAGGACTTCTATGTGCTGACTGACTTGCCAGCTTTACAGCAGATGGTGAAGGTGATCAACTCGTGGTCACTTTCACCCAGTTTCCCATCAATCACTAGGTTGCTGATTAGGTCATCCCCAGTAGCCAGTACCAGGTTGAGCAGCGCTTTACCTCTCGTTGGCCCGTAGACTTCTTGGGTCAGGTAGAGGTCATCCACCCATGATAGAAAGCTTTGTGACCTCTTGGATTTTGCTGAGTGATCCTCCCATCAGATGTCCAGGTAATTGAAGTCACCCATGACAACCATGGTCCTGGAGCATGCGGCCTTAGCCAATTCTTGGGTGAACTCCTTGTCAAGCTCTTGACTTTGGGTGGGAGGTCTGTAGTAGACTCCCACTGTTGTGTCCCCTGTGCCATGTTCCCCACGGATTATAACTCAGAGGGTCTCCAGTTGTCCGCCTTGGTTGCCAACATTAGCTTGCAGAGACGTATGGCTTTCCTTAACATAGACAGCTACAGCCTCGCCCCTTTTATCTACTCAATCCCTCCTGTACAGGGTATATCCATCTATACCCATGGTCCAGTCGTGGGTGGAGTTCCACCAGGTGTCCATTACGGAGATTCGTGGTACTGATGGCCCCCCAAGTATCCAAAGGGCTTAACCCAGGACAGGCCAGCCCACTTGGACTTGGCTTATAGAAGGGGTGGTAAACCCTGAAGAGCCCCAATCACCTCAGGCAAAACAACCGAGGTATGCTGTGCAGCAAATGAGAGGCCGGAAGCAGGCACTAATAGTATTAACGGAGTTATAGTTGTGTATTTGTTCTTCTCCATTTGTGGGCCTGTCCACCTAACAAGTCCAGATGGATGCCTAATGAGACCAGGTGCCCATGCCAGACACCAACAACACCTGAGTGGAAAGCCGTGGGGTGTAGGGGAGGCATAACCCCACAGAAGACTTGTAGTTATCAGGACCCACATCATTTCCACAAACTTTGGATCATCAGCTACTGCCTCATGACAGCTTTTCCAGTAACACCAAATTATGTCAGGCAGATATAGGAACAAGAGGGGAATAGATATCCATGGAGCAGGCTGCACCCCAGTGTGGCTGCTCAGCCAGGTTCCCTCTACATTTGGCACTTTTTCACAGTCCTACTGCAACTGCCGTTGTGACTTTCTCTCATGTACCATTACCACCAAAACCATTATCACCAAAGCCATTGCCACCAGGTACCACTATTTCCTAGATTCTACTGGTCAAGATTTTCAACTTACGAGCCTTTAAAGACAGGGTACTTTACTGATTCATATATGGAATGCATTAAGGTAAGAGCAACAGCAGATCTAGGATTTTCTGTGGTCCAGATTGGATCTTTTGCCTCCAGGTTTGGCTGGATGCAGCCATCACTTGTGGCTGCCTACCTGCTTAGGCTGGGTAACTTGGCTCCAGCAGATCTGGGCATTCAGCTGATTCAGCAGGTGCCAGTGACTGCCCTCTGGGCTCAAGAAGAAGAGCCTGGCAATTCAGTTTCAGTGTGCTTGTACCCTCAGCTCCTGTGGACAGCAGAGGATAAATTAAAGGTAGCTGCAACTACACCACTGCATTCCCCACCCCACCCCCCGCCGATCTGGCCCTGGGTGAGAACAGAATTTGATGAATGTTGCCTATTTTCATACTACTACAACCTAAATGCCCTCAGAAGGCCTGAAAAAGGTTTATTCATGAGCTGAAAAGTGGCATTTACTTAAAAATTGGTTTGTAGTGATTTTAGCCTCTAGAGGTTACAGTGCATTTGGAATATAAAATGACAACCCCAATAGGTAGAAAACTCCATGAATATGTTTAAAATGTAGGTTAGACTAATATTATTAATTATTATAGTGTTTGTTCTGACTCCTTCTGGACCTTCCCTCCTACCCTGCTTGGCAATGAGAATTAATTTTGAATCTATAGCTTCTTAACATCCTCCAGCATACTATAGAATCTATAGTTTACTAACTCTGATGGAGAGTAGTAGTCAAGACTTTAGAGCACTAATATGAAGCTCATTTAAAACAAGGTGATTTCTTTTGTAGAACTGTTCTTGTTCTAATGATCTTTTTTGATGGAATACATTTTGGATTTCTGGAACTTGGATTGAAAAAGTTGAAGAATAAGAGAATAAACAAAGGAGGTTTAGTGGCATGGCCAATTTATCACTTTGGAAATGCATCTTTTATTTCTTAAGAGCTGATCCTGGGATTTAGATGACAGGGAAACTGAGAGAGAAACAATCTAATCAAAATGGAAAAAAAAGTCGTAGGAGAAAACTTGGAAGCAATTCACAAAGTAGTCATAAAATAGTTATAAAAAGTACTGCACTTATTTTATCATAGACAACTTCTTTTTATGCAGAGAAAGAACAAATACTTTGAAGTTGTGTATTTTTTTAAGCCATTGATATTTTTTAATATTCATGGGAGCCCTACATCTCATTAAGTAGTTTACAACTGTATAGAAGTTAAACCACTTGCCTAACATATATAGGATGCTGGTCCACCAAGGAACACACCAGGGATGTTTATTGCTCCATGCAATTGCAGTGGTATATTTGTGCAGGGCTTAAAGCTGGTTGGATATGAAATCAAGTAGCTGCTTTATCCCTCAGTTCTATTCTATGTAAGGATATTGGCAAGCTTATGACTTGATATAGTAGGTGCTTTATGACATTTGTTATAGACTTTCCCTATTATTTAGAATGGGTGAGCATTCTTAATGCTTCAACCTGGAAGCAGTTAGTTTCTGATGACTTGCCCTGGATCTGCAAAAGCAGTTGATTTCATTTCCTGGATGTCAGGCTTATGCTACCGCATTTTTAAAAAAATGGAACACTCATTACACTTAGGAGGTCATTCTTGGAATCATCCTCTTGGTACTGGAACAATATTGTTATGGGTGCTGTCCCTACCACTTGTATTTACTCTGCGCTAAAACAGATCTGAATGGGCACATCTACACAAGATGTTTAGTGTGCAGTTGACTAATTAGCTGAGTAAACAGAGTAAACATCTCTGTGTCTACATGTGTGCTTCTATTAGGCTAGAGTAAGCTAATTTACTTTGTATTTACAGGTAGTATCCTGATGTGGAGTAAAAAAAAACTTTGCAGCAGAGCACATGTAAACACTTCTCCACCTGGCTGGGACATGAGAGTGTTTCAGTGTGGGGGCTACCTGATGGCTCTCTTGTGACCCAGCCAGCCCCTCAACAGCACACTGAACTGGGGGAAGCAGCTCTAGGCTGGCAAGCCATCCCTTGGGGCACTCTGCTAGCTGAGGCTGCTGTGTATGAATAAACTCCAGAGTTTATTGCCTCAGAGTTAATTGCTCTTAAGTGCATGTTCAAATGGAGTGCTCGGGAACAATAAGCTCCAGAGTTTATTCATGCATAATACCAGCCCATGTAGTCATGTCCAATGAGAAGGGAAAAAAAATGAATACCACAGTCAGTTGGTATCAATGTCACTTAACAATAGGCAAAACACATCTCTGTTTTAATTAATGAGTGAAAGTTTAGAAAAAATAGGGGAGAGGATATGTGTGATAGGAGGAATGCATTTAAGGTTATGTTTTGGCTTTGTTTTAAAATTAAAAAGGTAACATTAAAAGAGAAAGAATAATAATTCTGTTGCTTATGACCAAATTATGTGCTTCAGTCTCATTAAGTTAATCCTCTATTGATGTATCTAATAATATCTTATGTGGTTAGTGTATCTTATTACAGTTGTTAAATGTTTTCCATATTCATAAGGAAGAGTTACAGGAATGATTAACCACCCATTACATATAAAGTGGATTAAGCTGTAATAGTCCCAAAATATAGAGAACATTGTTTATATATAGAAATTGTGAGCAAAATGGGCATTTTAACTGATTTTTTAAATTGAGCTCAAGAACATCTGTATCATTTGTATGACCCACAGTCAGTTACACTGCAAATGGTGCATAATACTTTTAGCAATCACTATAGCAACAACCTAGTAATTACTTTTAAGTACAAAAAAAGGTGCCTCTGTTGAAGTGATTTCAAATAGTCTCAGTTAACTGTATCTCAATGAAGCTGTGTTTCTCTACTGTGAAATTCTAATAAGACAACAGCTTTTGAAATTACTCTTTTTAAGTTTCAAGAATAAAAAATTAGCTGGAACTGAAATATGATATGCTAGAGTTCAAAAACAGCATGCAGTTCACCCAGAAAAGGGAAATGACTGGCACTAAGTTAAGCACTCTGTAGTCTTAATAGATATTTAATTGTGTATGTTTATCAAAGGAGTTGATCTGGTAAATACTATTATTTCTTTTTTGCATTGGGAACTGCATTATCTAAGGAACAATTGTGATAGTAAAATTTACATACATTAGCAACTACTCATTAGCAACTACTCACTACACACCATACATGAGGTGTATTTATATTTTCTGTTTATATTATCATAGCATCTGTAAACTGTATTAGTCACAGGCTAAGACTTTGCTGTGTGAAGCACTGCACAAAAAGAAAAAGATATCTTGTGCCCCAAACAGCTTAGAATGCAAGTGTAAGACAAGAGGCAACAGACTGGGAAAGAGATAATGAGACATCATCAATCAGCCAGCAGTGTTTACCTGTTGTTGTTGCTTTTTTGTTGATGTTTTATTTGTTCTACTTTTTAATATAGGCATGACAAAGGAGATTTTAATGAGAGAGATAATACAGTGAAGTGGCTTTGCAGGTGTTTGTCCAGAGCTGCTCTTAAGTAAAAGGGATTCTCAAAAGCTACCCTCAAGCAAAATGGTAGAATGCATCATTAGAGGTTGTAAGCATTAGCTGGAGGCAAGAACTGCCCTCTTAATACTAAGTGAAAGAAGGCAGGTAGATAATAGATCATCATGAATAACCTTGAAACACTATTTATACTTCATACAAAGAGATGGGTGAGCCAACCAGTAGAAGGCTGAGAGAAAGTTTACATGGTCAAAAGAATGACTAGGGCCCCTGGCAGATGTTACACTTAAGGCATGATTAACTGGTTAATCACAACTTAAGTGGCCACACGTTCAATCAATTAATAATGTGACAAAAGGAGGAATAAGCCCCAGAGATATTACACAATATATGTGTAGTAACTTTCTAGCCAGTTCCTATCACATCTTTAGTTGCATGTATAGACAGTGCCTTTTCAGATGCCTGTGTGCACCTGTGGCTGGGAACACAATAAGCTGATCAGCACTTCCCATTGGGGGACTGCCCAGTGTGCTCCCACAGCTGGAAGCCCTGGTCAGATGGTCAGAGTTCCCAGCTGGGGGAACATATTAGGCAGGGGGAAGCTAACTCTGGTCATTTGGCATGGATTCTCAGTAGGGAGCCAAGCATGCCACTTGCCAGTGCAAGGGGAGCCTGGGCTCCTCCTGCACCAGTGATATGGCACAAGGGGATCTCACAATTGCAGCTGCTGCTAGTTAGGAAAAAGATTGGGGCAAAAAGAGTTTCAAGTTAGTATGAAGAGTAAAAGTTTGATGGGACAGGGTCTAGAATGGAATTAAAAAGGCAATTTTAGCCTTCAGCTGTGAAATAGCAAATTCAAACAGATTAGACATGAAAGAACATATGAGTAGATGGAGAGAATAGTGTCCAAAGATGGTAGAGACAAAAACCATATTTTTTATTTTGAGGGAAAAAGACAGAAATTAAAAATAATTACAAAGGCATTAATGACTGCAGGCAGGAGGAGAAACAGCAGATAGGGTAGAGTAATTTGGACAAATGAAAGTTTAGAACAGGGGTGTCAAGGTCAGGCCAAACAAAGACCCCAGAGATCCTCAGAGGCCAGATGATACACACTATTCAGTTCCTTTCTTCAGGTCTGAGAAAGAAGCAGACATGACCTAAGCTAAATAACAAAGGAGAAAAAAGTTTTGTGTTTAATTATATATAAATTAAACCAGCCATTTAAGGAATGAAAATGACAGTGAAGTGGGAACAGAGTCAGGTTATCAGAGGAAATGCAGTTGAATAAAAAAACCTAATCATAGAAAGTTAGGGTTAGAAGGGAACTCAAGAGATCATTTAATCCAACCCCTTGCTCAAAGCAGGACCATCCCCAATTAGATCATCTCAGCCAGAGCTTTGCCTAGCCAGGTTTTGAAATCCTCCAAGGATGGAGCTTCCGCCACCTCTCTGGCAGAAAACAGTGTTTTACTACCCTCCTAGTGATAAAGTTCTTCCTAATATCTAACCTAAACTTTGCTTGCTGCAACTTGAGACTATCGCTCCTTGTTCTGTCATCCGCCACCACTGAGAACAGTCTAGCTTCATCCTCTTTCCAACCCCCTTTCAGGTAGTTGAAGTCTGTTGTTAAGTCTCCTCTTCTCTAGACTAAATAAGCCCAGTTCCCACAGACTTTCCTCATAAGTCATGTCCTCCAGCCTCCTCACTATTTTTGTCACCCTCTACTGGGCTCTCTCCAATTTGTCCTTCATCATTTTTGTAGTGGGGGGCCCAAAACTGAACGCAGTACTCCAGATGTGGCCCCAACCAGTGCTAAATAGTGGGAAATAATCACTTTCCTTGAATTATTGGCAACACACCTACCAATGCAGCCCAGTATGCCATTAGCCTTCTTGGCAACAAGGGCACACTGCTGGCTTATATTCATCTGACTGTCCACTGTAACTCCCAGGTGCTTTTCTGCAGAGGTGCTGCCCAGTAGGGGTGTGCGAAATGGGCTGTATTCAATTCAGATTCGGATCCAGCCAAAGCTAGGGGACAATGATTCGATTAGTTGATTTGGATCACTGTGCCAAATGGATTTGGCTGAATCTAAACCTGAAGATTTGATGCTGATTCAGAGAATCAGCTATTCAGCCATAGACACAGATTTAAATGTTTTTTCTACATACCTCGAGTTACCAAGTGCAGCAGGCCCCCTTCATGCTTGGCAGCAGACCCGGAAGTGGACCAGAAGTATGGGGTCATGATCAGCCACAGGGGGATCCCAGGTGCTCCCCCAGACCCAGGAGGCACCAGTTGTCAAGCTGGGGGTGGTGGGATCCCTGTCGTACTCCACGGTGTACCCAAAAGTGGACCAGAACTGCTTCTGGTCCATTTCCAAGTCCACTGCTAAGCACACTGGGGACCCCCCCCATGCTCCCATGGGACACTCCATCTGCCTCACCATCACAGCATTCTACGTACCTTGAGGTATATAGAAAAAACAGTTAAAGCTGTGTCCATGTCCAAATAATCGAATCTCTCTGAATCTGTCCAAATTGATTCAGAGGGTTCTGATTCGATTCAGAAAGATTAAGGGGTCTCCTGATTCAATTTGGATTTGGAGATTTGGCTGCCAAATCAGGCCGAATCTCTGCTGAATTGAATCAGTGACCAAAGCTTCACATAGCCCTACTACCCAGGCAGTCAGCCCCCAAACTGTACTGGTGCTGGGGTTGTTCTATTGTAAGTGCAGGACTTTGCACTTGTCCTTGTTGAACCTCATGAAATTTCTTTTGGCCCAATCCTCCAATTTGTCTAGGTCACTCTGAACCCTAGCCCTATCCTCCAGTGTATCTACTACTCCCCTCAGCTTGATGTCATCTGCAGACTTGCTGAGGGTGCACTCTCTGCCATCTTTCAGATCATTGATGAAGACTTTGAACAAAACCAGCCCCATGTCTGACACCTGGGGAACTCCACTTGATACCAGCTGCCAAATAGACATTGAGCCATTGATTGCCACTCTCTGAGCCTGATGCTCGAGCCAGTTTTCTATCCACCTTACAGTTCATTCATCCAGTGCATACTTAATTAATGGACCTAACAAACCATATTAGCCTATACGGGGAACCATAACTACTGCTCAGGGAATAGCGCGCAGGCAAGACTTCTAGTATTTGCTCATAACTAATGTTATAGAGACTTTCAAGACCAGATGAAGTTAATAATGAATAGAATCACTAGGGTTTTGGCACACCCTTAAGGCTTAATGGAAAAGTCTTGGAGGTGGGAACAGGAAATGATGTATTGTTAAAGAACAGGCCTAGTAGGATTACGGAGGTCATCCTTACACTTGACAATTTTACTTTTATATCAAAAGATACCACATATTGTCTAGATGTATCCTTCCTGCAGAGAATAAATCCAATATTTGGACTAGTCTGATGGTATATAACTATCAATGGAAATGTGTAAGTTGAAGAGAGTGCTGTTAATAATAGAAACCATTTAAAAATAAAACTACTGATTTTGTTAGCACTTGAGTCATTTATTCATAGAATCATAGGATTGAAAAGAACCTCAAGGATCATCTCATCCAATTCCTCGCCCAAATGCAGTAATGATACTCCTAAATCATTCCTGGCCAATGCTTATCTAGCCTCTGCTTGAAAACCTCCAGTATAGGAGATTCTGCATCTTCCTTAAACAGTTCCTCAATTCCACTGCCTCTCTCTTCTACCAGTAAGGAAGTTTTTGCTGGGATCTAATATAAATCTACTTTACTTCATGTTCTGCCGTTTATGAAGAGTGGACATTTGTTTCATGGAATGATTCATGGATTTCTACTCTGTTTTCTGAAATAAAAAATTGTGAATGAGAGTTATATAAATAAAAGCTGATTTGTTTTTTGCTATTTACTGGGGGGCGGGGGAAGCGGTGTTGTATGTGGAAGCACTCTAAGGAGGTCATAACAGAACATGTAAGGAAACAGAAAAAAATGGTGTGTTTTACGCTATAATCATATCAGCAATATTAATTTCAATAGCTGTTTACTTTGCTTTGGAAAGCCTAGATTAAAGATCCTATTGGGGTGAAAGAAAAGACTTTCAGCTTTTTTATGCAACGCTAGATGAGTGGGAGTGTATGAAAGCTTGATATTACTGAAGTGTTGCAGTAGACATGATGTTTAAAACCAGAACAGAAAGCTAACTGAGATATCAAAACACAAATGGAAAAAGGCACCACAGTATAGCTATGGTACAAGCAAACTAAATGTTACAGATGATCAATTTCCACTGCAGAAAAAAATCTACCATATGCAAGATGAAATAGACAATTTTTTCTACCATTTGAAAACTGAGCAAGTAAGTACCCAAAATTTCCAAGGGAGGGAGGAGAAGAATCCTTAGGCAGTCACACTTTTTTTCTTCCAGTTCCCATGATTATTTTTTCTGGTTACTTTAAAAGATAGCACTCCAGCACCTTCAGAATAAATCCATAAAGGGGTTTAAATGTCACAAAAGTTGACCATTGCCTTGAGTTAGACACTCTATCAAAGGCCTGGGAAGAGGCAAGTATCTAAGGGCATGGACAAATGGTGAAATTTTGTTCTATTAAAGGGTGGGGGGCATGAAGGGAAAGGTACTGAAGTACATATCAGGTGCTTCATGATAAGTATTGTGTGTGTATGGTCCTAAACCATAAGTAAAAGCTGAACCAGGCAGCCAACCCCTGAAGGAAACAGGACTGAGTTAAATGCTGAGTTAAATATTTAGCTGCCACTTATTGTCATTAGGGGTAGACATAAAGGGAGAGCACAGCAATCTCATTTGTCCAATGTTTTGTCTAAGAAAAGGATTCACAGAAGACATCAAACACACTGAATGAGGATATGCCTTAACTAGCTAATAGGAAGCACCAAGGAGAAGGACACTTCCCCCTCAGAGAATTAGGTACTTTCTTCTACTTGTTACTCACAGGTGTGAACCTTCTTGACATAAAAAATACTCTAAAAATGAATCTTCTTGACCTAAACCTAACTCCAAAATGGATTTTCTGGGCAATGGTGTGTACCCAGTGGTTCTCCACCTTTATAGACTCAAGGGCACTCAGAAAATATATCAGCTCTTAGTTATAATTTGATTTTTTACTACAAATAAATAAAACTAGATGATACCCACAAAACATTTGTGATTATATTTGTATTGCAAAGGTATTTCTTTAAATACAGGATTTGTAGTTATCCTTTGACTGAATACTTTAATGGAACCAAAACTTCTCACCCTTGAAAAGGCTATATAAAGCTGTCCATCTGTAAATACAGGCTTAGGAATATAAATACATATTTTTTTAAAAGTCTGACCATGTACACATTCGGTGGCATGTTGCGATTACATTTCATAACAGTGTACATGTTCAGCAGTGTATTTACATTTAAATGACTTTTTATGTAGCAAACTAAAACACATTCCGTGTATTTTAGTTTGCTACATAACAAATTAAAGTAATATTTCTCATGTGCGCAAGGGCCCTATCCAGAGAAAGCAGCAGGGACGCTCTATGGGTGCTGGAAGCCTGGGCATATTTGGGGAAGCCATCTCCCATGGCTAGGGCGTGAGCTGCCAGTGGGCTGCATGGGCCTTGTGCTGCAGGCTGCTTTCCTCTGCAGTGGTGGCACCCCCGCTGGCACCTCCCACTGGCACCCCACCCAGGTGGTCCAAGAGGGTGCCACTGCTATAGATGGAAGCACTGGGACCCCCCACAGCTCAGGGCCCGCTGGCAGCTTACTCCCCAGCTGTGGGAGGTGGGCAGGCTCCACGAAAAAAAAAGGATCAGTCCCTTCACTGTTTTTTTTTTCCCTTTGGCAGAGCCTGCCTGTTCCCCAGCAGGGGTTCCAGTGCTTCATTCTAGCTGTGACTAGCCTGTATAACTGTTTGAAATGCCTCAGGATCAATAATAATAACATGCTTATTCTGTCTGTCAGAGCACTCTGGTTTTTCAGTAAGCATTGTGATTGGCTGCCAAGACAACGAATCAGAATGCTCCAGGCAGACAGAATAAGCCTATTATTATAGATATATGAAACTAAGTGATTCTTCTGTTACAAAGAACATAGACCACAACAGTCAGAATGGTTTTGACAATACAGATTTCTATTTGAAACTCTGAGTTTATCATGCAACTTGTTGCACACCAAACAGTGCTAACAATGTCTGGAACTCTGTCTCAAGACACCCAGGTTGAGAATCACTGCCTTAAAAATAGCTTCATGATTAGTGCATTTACCTGCTGTGGTACTCAGGTTCAAATTACTCCTTTTATAGACTTTAAATACATGACTCCCAGCCGACAAGTTTGTCAACTGGAAGCTAAGGCACAACCCCAAATCCTAGGTGCCCTAATCATATACTGAAAGCTATTCCACTATGTATAAAGTACTTAAATGTACATAGATGAGAGAGTTAAATTAATGTGTTTTAGCAACTAGACTAGAGATACCATTGAGGTACTTTTACGTTTTATTAATGCCACAGCAATTTTTTCATGAAAATGTAGTGACAGTGAAGCAAGTTAATATTTATTATATCATAAACAAGAACCCTGGAATTAATAGGGGGTGGAAGATTGGATAAGAAAGAGGGTATACTCTAAAATATTAACATTAAATAGGCCTAGTTAACATGACACGATTACAATGCTCAACTCTTCTCCAGTGGCCCTGTCCTGGGAAGCATTCTCTCACTCCAGGTTTCTTCTCCCAAAAGCTTGTAAAAGTAATATGAACATTCTTTCTTTTGCCAGATCAGTTATGTTGTTTTACTCAGGAAATCCAACAATAAATCATCTACTATGTATACTTCAAGATGAATGCTATCAGTAAGTAATTGATTGATATTAATAGTCCAAACTATGGCACAAGGGAAAAATGCCTAGGTGGGGTTTAGTTTGCCAAGAAGAAACAGAACTGTAAGTAACTAGGTAGGCTTATAGGTGGGAAATATTTTGTGGTTACAGGGCCACCACACACACAAACACACACACACACACGCACACACTCACACGCTGCCTCCATCACCCTGCCAGACTGAGCCCTATACACCTGCCTGCCTGCCTCCTGCAGTGCCACTGACTTGGGGGCAGACATTGTTGAGGGATAGAAGTTGGTTAGCTGTGGGCTCAGTGATGATAAGAAGGCAATGTTGCCTGATAGACAGAGCAGAGCAGGTGAACAGTAAGCAGTGCCTACTGCCCCATGCCTGTGACTGGCTCTACAAATCCTGCTACTGCATGAGCCAGCAGCATCTCCTCTTCATGTTTCTGCTGCTCATCATCATGGACACCTGTCTGGCACCTGTCTGGCACTGCTTCTTTGCCTTGGGGTTGGTATAAGACGAGTCCCCCATTACCACCTATACTTCTCCTGCTTGGCCACCACCAGGGGATGCTGTGGCAATGCAAGTCTCCCCATCCAGCTCAATAGCTGCCCCCTGAGCTTCATATCTGATACTTTCACTAACACTACTACATACTTAAACTCAAAGAAAGGGTGCCAAAATACAAGCTTGCTCAGGGTGCCATTTTCCCTAAGGTTGGCAATGGGCTTAGCAGTAGGAAATTAAGTAACTCCATGCTGGTTGGCAGTGCTGTAGGGTTTCTGGCAGTGGAGTGGGGTTTCTGGAACTTGAAGCTGTACTACTTTTTGTGAAAATAGTCCTTACTCTTAAGTATCTCAAAACTTCAAGGTTGTAAATCCTTCAACATGAGTGTTTAAATTAAAGCCAACAATTTAATTAAAAGTTACATATGGAGACAGAATTTCTCTGTTGTCACTGCTCTTTGTAGCTGGCAGAGGTGGGAAACAGCAAGCAAATCCTAACACCTTGGTGAAGTAGTGGTAGGGAAGAAAACCAGAATGTCAGAACTCTCAGAATAATTTGTCTATTAAAGAGACATACTATTCCAAAGGTGCAAATGGAGAGAGCGAGAGAGAGATGTCTTTATTCATGTATTTGAATATTGGTATATTTTAACAAACTGACTTCCCCCTTCATATTTTATATTTTTTCCTCTAGCAGTGTAGGTCAAAATTTTAAAAAGAAATGCAATGCACTTAAAATGATGAAATGCTCAGATGATAATTAATCCAAGAGGTGCCTACGTTCCACGCACGACTTGGTTTTGCATGTGTGCAGCTGTGCGTTGACTTGAACAACACTGAGCAGTTTGATGCTTATCATAGAGTTAAGGCTAATTGGAATCAGAAACTGTGTGCCTCCATTTCTCTCCTGTGAGTGGGTTTGATCCCAATAGTCACCCTCAGAGGATGCCTAATGTATATTTACAGTACTGAGGGATCAATGCCAAAAGTTAGTGCGTTTTTTTTCTGTTTTACCTTTTCCTGGAAGAGGAAGTGGAGACATCTTCCCTTACCACCCTTTATACTATAGTCAAGTATTTAGAGTACTCTAAAATGTGGGGGACTGTTTGGAGGGACTCAAGAGACTACCTAACTATGGTTCGGTTGACTTAATTGCCCATTTCTGCATATTTTCAGGGGATGGGGGCAGAGAGGGTTAAATCAGGCTAAAAATGGTGGGCCCAGTCTAAGTTAGTTCACCTACTCATATACACTAAAAATTAGATGAGGGACAGGTTAACCCAATTCAACAAATGTCTATATGGGTTCAGAGCACAACCCTGGGCTAGGAAAGCCCAACTACTCACCCCAGCCCTGGGGCTGTGCTCTTCTTATCCCCTGACCAGACTATTTCGCCCCCTTCTCCCTTCTCCCCCCCCCCAGATAGACAACTCCGACTCCCCCACATCCCAGTGGTCCTGCTCCCCCTCACCGGATCTCCTAGTCCCTCCTGATCCTGCCTGCCCCTCCACTGACCCTGAGTTACCTACCAAGCTCCATGTAAGGCTTGTGGCACTGATGAATGCCTGTACAAACCACTCCTGGTCTGTAATCACATGACTTAAAATATAATGGTGCAGTGAATGTTTGAATGCACCCTATAAACTATTCTAGGTTAGACGTGCTTTCCTACCCTTTCTTATTAAGCTCGTTACAGAAAAGACTTCAACATTCATTGGAGGGTGGTTGGGGGAGATCTGAGTTCTGACCCTCAGTTTTAGAACCTCTGTGGGTGAATTGATGAGCAGGTTCATTTCATCCCCATCAGGCTTCTACACAGTGTGCACTCTAAAACTGTTATAAATACTGGAAAAAAGTGAAAGTGAAAAATAAAATTTAAGCAGCAATAGTGGGTCAATAAATCATTCTGCTGTACCTTGCTAAGATTCCTCAAATCTTGAGCCATTTATTTTTACAAATGTGAAAAATGCATGCACACACATGAAATGGGAAAAAAAAAGTGATGTTAGGGTATAGAAGTGTCTGTGGGTCTCTCTAACTGGATCCCTCTGTAGCAGCGTTCTAGCTTTGGTGTGCGGACCATCCATGTTGTTGTTTTGCTTGTGTCTCAGATGTTGTCATTTTGCATCTAAATGTAATCAGTGGAGTTTCTTGTTTGTGGGTGTAGTCTGATTACATTTAGATGCAACATTGCAACATCTGAGGCACAAACAAGGACATGGATTGTCCCCACATCAGTGCTTGATTACTCCTACAGAGACTTTAATTGCATAGGTGGTAACATGCTTAGGATGCTTACTCTCTCTCTGTATTATATAGAGAGAAAAGTCTTTTTAATGAAGTGCAGTCTAACTATTAGTCAGTTTAGACATGTTTTAATACATGGCTGATGCTATATTTTTGTTGTCATTTGGAAAAGGCTTGAAGTTTTCATGGTATCGAGTTTCATAGGAAAGAGGCCTGTCATTAATTATCAAATTGTGTTCTCAACTACATATAGCAGATGTTGGGGGGAAGGTTTTGCTTCCATAGCATGGGACAGAACTCTTTGGGCATGTCCAGTTGCGTGTGGACATTTTGTTCTCCGGGGACAAGTAGGAACAGTGCACCTTGCACCACTACGTCTTGACTCCAAGCAATGCCTGTGGCACATGTTTGCAGTGCCACATACCATGTCACCATGCTTGTCTGGACACAGCCTTTCCGTCCTGGTTTGTTGCTCTCCTCTAAGACCTTCTGCAATGGACTATAAGTGACTTTATTTTGTATTTTCAGCATTTCCATGGACATAAATTTCAACGACTTATTCCTAAATTGATATGTTAAAATTATGAAAAAGTCAGATCAAATTATTTATCCATTTCCTCTTGTTTTGCATTCAGTGTACTATTTTTTCAGAAAACTGTTGCCCATGTGGTTTCCGAGAAAAGAAGGATGAAATGATCTAATCTAGTTGTAACTTTTCTGCACATTTCCACCTGCACTTTAACAAAATGGATTCTACTCTTTTCTGTGAATGTGATTAGTTCAAAGGGACTTGACTTAGTAAACAAAATTCATCCGTTGTAATTACATTTGCTTGAGAATTTTAAAGAGGAAGAATCTAGGAACATCAGCAATAGTAGAATTACAATGACTTACGATTCAATTATAATGCTTTAAATATGCTTTAGAGTATATTTATGTTCGGTAGTCATTGAGGTTTTTAATATCAGTCCCATGATTAAAATGTAGTTTGTCCTGAAGTTTGTATGGCTCTGAATTGTGCCCTCACCTTGTCTGAGTTATTTAAGCAATGGTTTCCCTTTCATCCAGTTCCTTAGCCAGCTAGGTTAATAGAAAACAGTGATGGAAAAGGGCTAATCTTTTGTCTCTTGTAAAATATGAAACCATGTAATCCATACTTAGTCAAAACCTTTAATTTATTCTCAAAGACAGATTGCTTGAATAAGGATGGCTAGAATGGCTTCTAACCTTATATAACCTATTATAACATAGAAAGCTTTACTTAAAAAACCTGCAACAGTTTGGGTTGAAGGAAGAGCAAACTTACACTGTGGAAGGACATAACTTTTAACTGTCCTGAGAGGGAAGGAAGAGTTGCTGTGCATCAATTGTTAAGATTATCTCTCTAGAAGTATACAGAGGTAGATGTTACAAGTGAGCCTAATTACTAATTCGAAACAAGAATAAAACAGGGTTAAAGTTTTGCTTCACTGCTACAACTATAAGATGAGTCAGACATAACTGTTATACTAAGTTTTACAGGTTTCTGATGATATTACTATAAACTGATTAAATTTGTCAAAATCAGGGGCAGGCAAACTCTGGTTCTTGGGCTGGATTGGGCCTGCAGTGGACTCCATTTCCCAGCAGCCCCTGCCTGCATTGCTGTGCCTGGTTTCCATGGAGCCAGGGCAGAGCTGTAATCTGCTGTTTGCATGCCCCACACAGGGGTGTGCAGGCAGCAGATCATGGCTCAGCCCCAGCTCCAGACCAGGCTGTCACGACTGCAAAATCCCAGCTCTGGAGCAGTTCCCTACCCAGCTGTGCACCGTGCCAGCGCTGTTGGGGCTGGACTTCATGGAAATCCTGACTGTGCTGTCACAGTCCCGCTGCTACTGGGTTCTCCATGAAAACTGCTGGCAGCAACATGGGTAGGAACTGCTGGAAAATGAAGTCCAGTTGCCGGCCAGATCAGACATTTTGCCCACCCTGGTCTAAGCCCTTATTTTCACCCCTATCTAACAGAATACGGTACGATCCAAACGTAGAAATATAGAAATTATGTTTGCTGAGATGTCATAACACCTTGTCACCAAATGCAAACTGGCGAGAACAGGGTTTTTTGGATTCTGAAGAGACTATTTTCCTAAGGCTCACTTGATCTTTTTTTTTGCTTTGTTATGGGGATGAAAAAAGATCCTAAAGATAAAGAAGAAAACTATGATGGAAGCACCATCATAATTTATGCTATGATGATTCACATAGAAATGTGGTATGTGATGTATCATCATCGGCAACCATCGCTCAGCATTAAAACAGCTTTGGTATTGCAGCAGGGAACAACTACATTGGCAGAGCTGTTCAGGCATATCACCGTTTTGTGGATAAACACAGGACTTCCATTTCAAGGGCTGACATTCTGTCAATTTTTACCAGTACTAATTCACTTACAAACATGTATCCTCAGGAAGTGGAACAGAAATTTAGAATTTGTGATTTAGCCATTTCCCATCCTTGGACCATGGAAAATATAGACAAACACTAAATTCAAATGAGGCAGCTTACGTACTGTAAGAACTGTTCAGAACTGCATTTTGTTGGAACCTGCTTTGGTGTGCATCTTTCCCCAGTGAAGTTGTTCAGTATGTAAATTTTGTTGCCAGGGCTCTAATTTATTTTATGTGTGTGGTTATTTTTTACTGTTCTGAAAACTTCCTTTGAAGGTAACACACAGAGTAATCTTCTCTACAAAATACAGGTTTTCACTGTAAATTTGAATGGGTTCTTTTTTGTGCACTATAGAAGTTATACATCAAATAAAAGCTTAAAAGCATGCTGTACAATGTATTAAACTCTTCAGTTTCAGTTGCCCCTTAAATTTAAGAGCACAAAAAATACTGAAATTCAAATTGAACTTGTCTATGTGAATTATATAACACTCTGGTATATCCAGATTCTGATAACACATTTGTCAGGGAGAGGGAAACAATTCCAGAAGATGAATGCTTGCAATAGTTCAAGGGGAGTACATGAGACATGGTCTACAAAGGTGTTGGTGGTGATGGTGTGGTTATGCTAGTGAAGATGGTAGGGCATGTTGGAAAGGAAGTGGGAAATGAATTGACAGTTTAGGTGTTACTGTACATTTAAATGCTTCCTAAATGGTTCTGGCAAAACCTACACTAAACCCCGGCATATATGACATAGTGTACAATACTGCTAATAGTAACTATTACAATAAAATAACACTGCATTTTCTATTTTTTGCATGGCTGTACCATGTTTCATTGGTCTAGGAATGTACAATATGAAATGTGGTGATAGCCAAATAGAAATGAGAGAGGGAAAATCATAGAAAATGAAGGTTGGAAGGGAACTCAGGTCATCTAGTATAACCAACTCCATGAAGTAGGATCATTCATATCCAAGCTATTCTATATGAATTGTTGCCTAACCTATCACTAAAATTATACAATCAGTCCTGTCACAGAGCCACAAAGCACAGCATCCTAACCCTCAAGAGGGATGATGGCAACCAGTGTCTTGCTGCTGCAAAGTTTGTTAAAATATGCAGACAAGACCCAAGGAAGAGGGCTGAGCCACCTGCTATTGAAGAAGGCAAAACCCCTTACAATCCATACACAATCTGATCATGGGGTAAAATTCCCTCCTGACCCCAAATATGGCAAATACTAATTTTTAAAAAAATCTTAAAACAACAAAGACTTGGGCTAAAACTTAAACTTAACACGCATCTCCACTCACTTGTATGTCTTCTACACATTTTTCCTTCCTATTATTTCAGCTGTTTTTCCTCTACTTCAGACTGAGCCATTTCACCTTTGGAATACTATGTCTCTTTAATAGAAAATTGTTCTGACATTTCGGTTTTCTTCCCTACCACTACTTCACCAAGGTGTTAGGATTTGCTTGCTGTTTCCCACCTCTGCCAGCTACAAAGAGCAGTGACAACAGAGAAATTCTGTCTCCATATGTAACTTTTAATTAAATTGTTGGCGTTAATTTAAATACTCATGTTGAAGGATTTACAACCTTGGAGTTTTGAGATACTTAAGAGTAAGGACTATTTTCACAAAAAGTAGTACAGCTTCAAGTTCCAGAAACCCCACTCCACTGCCAGAAACCCTACAGCACTGCCAACCAGCATGAAGTTACTTAATTTCCTACTGCTAAGCCCATTGCCAACCTTAAGGAAAAGGGCACCCTGAGCAAGCTTGTATTTTGGCACCCTTTCTTTGAGTTTAAGTATGTAGTAGTGTTAGTGAAAGTATCAGATATGAAGCTCAGGGGGCAGCTATTGAGCTGGATGGGGAGACTTGCATTGCCACAGCATCCCCTGGTGGTGGCCAAGCAGGAGGAGTATAGGTGGGAATGGGGGACTCGTCTTATACCAACCCCAAGGCAAAGAAGCAGTGCCAGACAGGTGCCCATGATGATGAGCAGCAGAAACATGAAGAGGAGATGCTGCTGGCTCATGCAGTAGCAGGATTTGTAGAGCCAGTCACAGGCATGGGGCAGTAGGCACTGCTTACTGTTCACCTGCTCTGCTCTGTCCATCAGGCAACATTGCCTTCTTATCATCACTGAGCCCACAGCTAACCAACTTCAATTTCTCTTTCTCTCTCTCACTTGTTTGGTCAACATCCCTTTATTTAAATGAAGTAATGGCATTCAAGTAATTTACCAAAGGTATGATTAAAAAGGATATAAAAGCCTAGAGAGAGAGAGAGAGAGAGGGAGAGAGAGAATACAAAATGCTGAGTGAGTGCTGTAATGGCACTCTAAGCTCCTGAAATAGGGTCTCCATGATAATGACAGTTGCATCCCAGGTTGCATCATCTTTTCCAAGAATCTCACTGGAACTGAAAATAAATACATTTTTCCAGGTTATGCGGTCTCTAACACTTATGTTCTCACTATGAAGATGTAGAGATTCCTTTGCAAGTTCTGGAAGTAGGCTTTAGTGCATGAGGATGGAGGACTGCCTGCTTCTAGAATCTAAACGGAATGGTTTAGGTCTCAAATCCTAATAAACATTGTTTAGTGACTTGATTTTAGATAGTACAGCGTGCACTCTAAATGCTACAAATAGATGGAAATCAGACAACTAATATTAATCCTGAAACAGAGTGCACAGAACAGTATGTGATACGTGTGTGCACACACATGTGTGTTTTTCTGGGGAGAAGGTGGAGAGGTTTTATTCTCTACTTTTCCCTTCTGGTTTATAGCAGTTGAGGAAATTGGAAATTCAATTGGAATTGGAAATTGGAAATTCTGAATACTGTATATCCTAATTTGAAAGAAGCAGTGACATTTGAGCACTTCTTCCAATATTTCCACTGTCACATGTGGTACTATTTAGATAGTGACTGCCTGGAGAAGATATAAAAGTTTGCATAGAAACAATCCCTAAGGAGACAAGAAAAGAAAGTATAGGTGGGAGTAGTGGTAGCTGTGTATATATATATATAAATTAATAGCACAGTCCACAATACATAATTGTTTATAAAATTATATTTTGGGAAGAGAAGAGAAAGAAAAGATACTGATCCCAATTTTATATGATCAAATTGATTTGTCTTTTAACATGATTTTATTTTTCTACCTCACTTTGCTGACTTCTGTGAAACAAGCAACATGAACTAGCATAGTTTTCAAAGTACACCTAGCCATGCACATAAATTATAGTTACTTCTGAGTATCACTAACAGATAGTCAGAAAAAGGACTTGGTAGAAAGAACTCCACTTAGCTCTTTTTATGAATCTGAGTTCTAGTATACACAGTTTAGTAGTATTCTACAATAAAATTAAGCCTATTCAGTTACTAATTACTCACTTTACTCAAAACTTGAGAAAACAGGATGTAATGTTATCTGCATTTTATTATTACTGATTAAAAGATAGTAGTATTATCTGGGGAGATATTAAATCTGAAAACTGATAATTATACAGTGAGAGAAAGGAAACAAAGGTGAGACAGAAGACTTCTCTACAACTGTGGAAAAGGAAGCAGGAAGAAAACAGACATAGGGAGGAGGATGACTTTCTGGTAGTTGAAGTTACTTTAAGAGGGGTAGGAAGTGTCCTAGAAATGGAGAGAGATATACTAAGGCTAACTGGAAGATCTATTTGTAAAAGAACTGCATACCAAGATCATCAGAGTCATGTGGAGGTATCATTCATTTAATTTGCTTTCACATTCTAATTTGTACTTGCATCCATGCTTACCAATAAATGTCAAAAATGTTGCTTATGGATGTCATATGATTCAGTATCTTTTAAAATCTCATATATAATGGATTGCAGTATCATTTACATGATACATTAAAACTAGTTTAAAATACACTTATGATTGAAATTTGTGATTGGAATTGCATTATCATGAGTTCTGAAGAAAAACTGAGATGTATATATGTTTTTTTTAAGTTCAGAGCTGGTTTGCTGCTGAATTAAGACACTTTGTTGCATTTAGACATGAACATGGGCTGATGAGGTGTGCACAGCTAAGTAAACATGTTGATGTTTCTTTTCCTTTTTTAATTTTTTAATCATTCTAGTAGTATTTAATGGTACCTATAGATGAACGAGATAGATTACTAGAGTTATGCAGTTGGCTACAATGTAAAGGGCAGAGGCAGCCCATGACCTCTTCCCATCATACATAAAGGTATTGGTTTAATTGAAGGTGGTATTTCAGCACTCCTACTATATAACCAATAACTCAATATAGGCAGCTTTCACCCTAACCACTAGAACTCGGATCACTCTTGAAATTGTTTTCCTTCCCTGTTACAACAATATACATTTCCTTTTCCTTATAGGAATAAGATCCAGCTGTGAATTCCAAGGTCTTGTTTATTTCTGGGAGCTAGACCTTTTTACCTTAATCCCATCAGAAGATATTATCTGAAGAGGGAGCATACAAGGGCAGAGTGGGTCAGTCCACAGTCCCATAGCCCCTGCTCAGTCAATGAAAACAGTCAAATACTAGGCCTGTGTGAAGCAGCAAGTATTCACTGATTCAGATTTGGAGATTCAGTGCCAATTCAGAGATTCAGCCATAGGCTATGTGGCCGGGTGGGGTTGACTAACGGAATCTCTCTCTCTTCTTCCCTGATGTAATGGAAGAATAAGAAGTTAATTCCCCAGTGAAAGAGGGTATAGTAAATCACCCCCCAAAACATAATAAAAGAAAATTGGTTTATTAGTTAATTCCCAGCAGGGTCCAGGCAATCCCTGCCATTATCACAGTACATGGTCTTCCTTCTCCCTTCACAGTACAACCCACTCCCCTGAGTCTGTTGGCTTGCCTCCAGTGTCTCTCTCTCTTTCTCTTGTAGGCAGAGCCATCCCTAGGGGTGTGTGGGG
This sequence comes from Crocodylus siamensis, assembly GCF_052110815.1. Taxonomy (NCBI): domain Eukaryota; kingdom Metazoa; phylum Chordata; order Crocodylia; family Crocodylidae; genus Crocodylus; species Crocodylus siamensis. The sequence goes on from NC_143395.1 coordinate 50,376,415, forward strand.
CCTGGGGCATATCAGCCCATGTGGGGCCAGGGGGTTGTGAGCGGCAAGAGCAGTGGGGAGAGGGTGGCATGTGGCAGCAGTGGCAGAGTTGGTGGCACATGGCAGCTGATGTGGGGCCTGTAAGGCACTGTCCACAGGGTGCCCTAATGCACAGGGCCTGGGGCAATCACCCCGATTTGCCCCACCCCCCAGGGATAGCCCTCTTTGTAGGTATCAGCAGATTCTTCCTCCATGGCGCTGTCTTTCTGCCAGAAGATCAACCCAGTAAATATCTCCCCTCTCACTTTTTCATTTCGCCGGCCACTGTAGTTACCTTGACCCAGTCAGCTGGCCTGATTGTCGATCTGCTCCAGTGCTGGGTTTGCCTCTCCTGGCTTTCCCCACAGATTCATCTTACCATCTCATGCTGTGAGAAGAATAGCACCCCCGACCGTGGTCTTTAATAGTTGCTGGTCCTTAATCAGGAGAAATTCCCGTCTGGTGCAATCCTTCCCCCATCTGTGCCTATTAAGTAATTATTCTTGCCCTATCCATGACCTGACTTTCCCGTGCACTCACAACTCTGTAGCATCAAGGGAACAGAGCTATTCCTTGCTCAGTTATAGACTATAATGGGTAATCACTACAATACCTATAGCTGTCATTTTTTTGCAGATTCAGATAAAAACATCAGGGATGGTAGCCTCTTCTGAGGGCATGAAACTTGCCACATTTTAAGGAGATAGGTGCAGGGGTTTCTGTGAATGTGTACCTCAAAAAGTTGAAAGCAAAACTCATATAAAAAAAAATCAAGCCTTTCGAATCTCCAAATCTTTCTGAAATGATTCAGAGGCTTCCAATTTGATTCAGACCTTTTAACCTGGGGTCCACAGATCCCTTAGATTTCAGGGGGTCTGTAAACTTGCATGGGAAAAAATTACATCTTTATTTTCACTAACCTCTAACTGAAATTTAGCATTTCCTTCAGTTATGAATGTAGGCAAAATGAATGTATTTTGATAACTGTGTTTCATTATAATTGGTTTCCTTTTTAATCCTATGTATTTTATTTTATGCATTTAAAAACATTATTCTGAGAAGGGGTCCATAGGCTTCACCAGACTGCCAAAGGAGTCCATGGCACAAAAAAGGTTAAGAACCCCTGTTTTAATGGGTCTCCTGATTCAATTTGGATTTGGAGATTCAGCCACCGAATCACGCTGAATCTCCTCCAAATCAAATTGGCTACTTTTGGAAGCTTTGCACAGCCTTTTTAAATACCATCCTCTCTTATGAGTCTATGAACAAGTAAAGAATGTGTCTGAAAGTCAAGCTGGAAGGGACCTCACAAAGTCATCTACTCCAGCCCCCTGCTCAAACCATCCTAGCCAAGTGGGCGTTCCATCTGTTCTTGAAAATTTCCAGACACGGAGATTCCACAGCTTGTCTAGGTAGCCTGTTCTAATGTTGGGTCACCCTCATAGAAATCATATCATGGAAATTAAAGCCTGGAAGGGACCTTGAAAGATCATTGAGTCCAGCTCCCCTGCTCTGGTCAGGAATCCTGCTGAGATCATATGATCCCAGCAAGGTGTCTGTCCAGACTCCTCTTCAAGACTTCTAAGGTTGGGAACTGAACCATCTCCTTGGGAAGTCTATTCCAGATTCTGGTCACCCTTAACATAAATAAGTTCTCCCTTACATCCAACCTGAAACCATTCTCTAACAGTTTATGGCCATCACCCCTTGTCCTCCCCTGGAGCACCCTTGTGAACAGTTTTTCTCCCAGTTCCTGATATTCACCCCTTACATACTTATAGACAACCACCAAGTCCCCCCTCAGTCTTCCCTTCCCCAGGCTGAACAGTCCCAGCTCATAGTCAGAAAGTTCCTCCTACTCTCCCAAACTAAATGTCCTGTGCTGAAGCTTGAGTTCTGAGTCATATACCCTACAGTCACAGAGAAAAGTCCATCTCCATCCTCTCTGTAATCACCAACAGTAATTTTAAGAATGTTATAGAATCTGCACCGCCACCCCCAGTCTTTTCTTCTCCAGACTAAAAGAGCCCTAGTTTTTTCAGCCTTTCCTCATAAACCATACTTCCCAGGCTTCAAATCATCTTTTCTGCTCTCTATTGGACACTTTCCAAACTATCCACATTATTTTGAATTGTGAGACCCAGAACTGGACACAGTAGTTCAGGTAAGACTTCACCAGTGCTGAACAGGAGAAAGATGCCATTGGAGTTGGCTTACCCTACTCTTTACTTCCCACTGGTGCCACTCCAGAGTTCCAGGTCACATCCAAATCTGGCACTGAAATCACCAAGGAGAAAGATCTTATCCTCCTTCAGACTATTAGTTAGTACATGGTCAAGGTTGGAGTAGAACTGTTCACATTATCAGCAGTATCAAGCTTTGTGGGGTATGGACTGATAACAGTGGCATACTGATTATTGCTGAGCTAAAGGGAAAATACTGTAAGATGCTCATTAATGCCCACAGGGAATTCTGTAAGTTGATTGACAACCTGATTCTAGATTGTGCAACTGGCACCATGGATGCATCAGTTGGGAGAGGATAAGGAAGCCAAGGGCAGTGACCGAGATCAGGTTGGCAACCAAACTCAAGGACAATAAGAAGTCCTTCTTTCTATACATAGAAGCAGGAGGAAGACCAAAGGAAATGTGGGGCCCTTGCAGAATGGGATGGGGCAGCTGATAACACACAGTCAAGAGAAAATGGAACTTTTTAATGCGGGGATGGGCAAAGTCTGTCCCATGGGCTGGATCCAGTCAGCAGTGGACTCCATTTCCCAGACAACCCTGTGCATGGCTGGGGCTAGTCTCCAGGGAGACCCCAGCCACAGCTGCACTGTGAAAGCGCAAGACTGGGGTTGCCATGGAGACCAGCACTAGTATGCTGGCAGGGAGCGTGGCAGAGCAGAGCAGGGCAAGGCAGGGGGCTGCTCTGGAGTGGCTGGGAGCTTGTGAAGGGAGCAGCTTGCTCTGGAACTAGGGCAGAGCTGCAATTTGTAGCCTGCATGTGCCAGGCAGGGGAGCACAGGCGGGGATCATGGCTCTGCCTTGGCTCCTTGTAGCAGTGACAGCCTGGTCTCAGCAAGGGCAGAACCATGATCCCCTGCCTGTGCACCCCTGCCCAGAGCAAGTGGGCTACAGATCATGGCTCTTCCCTGGCTCTGGAGCAAGCTGGCCACATTGCAAGATCCCAGTGGCTCCAGAGCAGCCCCCTGCCCTGCTCTGCCACACGCACTGGGGTTGGTCTCCATAGCAACCACAGCCTTCAGCTTTTACAGCTCAGCTGTGGCTGGGGTCTCCATGGAGACTGGCCTCACCCATGTGGGCAGGGACAGCTGGGAAATGGAGTCCAGCTGCTGGCTGGATTGGCCATTTTGCTCATCCCTGCTTTAATAAATACTTTGCATCGGTGTTCCTACATGAAAATGGTGGTTACCCACCCGGTCAGATACTGGACAGATGTGGTGAGAGGGGGGTGGTGATTGCCAACTAACGGTCAGTGTCAAACTGCTAAAGAAGCACTTGGAGTGGCTGGATATTTTCAAGTTGGCAGGACCAGATGGGCTACACCCGAGAGTGCTGAGGGAATTGGCTGGACTCATTGTGGTACTGTTGGCAAAAGTATTTGAAGACTTGTGGTGCTCAGGAGAGGTCCTGGAACACTAAAAAATAGCGTATGCAGTGGCAATCTTTAAGAAGGGGAGGAGGGAGAATTTGGGAAACTATAGGCTGGTCATTTTGACCTCAATACTGGTTAAAATGTTGGAAATAAATTATCAAGAAGTGCATTTGTAAGAGACTGGCAGAAGGCATGATGCTGAAAAATAGCCAACATAGTTTCATTGCAGACAGGTCATGTCTGAACAACCTCATCTCCTTCTATAATCAAGTAATGAGCTACTTAGATGTGGGAGATGCGGTTAATGTCATATACCTGGGTTTTAAAAAGGCCTTTAATATGGTTTCCCATGATGCTCTTTTAAAAAAACTGGGAGATGGTGGGCTGGAAGAGTCCACAGTCAGGTGGGTTGGGACCTGGTTAAGGGGTTGAACCCAGAGAGTACTAGTGGATGGGTCTGTATAGTCTTGGATGGAGGTGGCCAGTAGTATCCTGCAGGGTTCTGTTCTTGGCCCAGTGCTATTCAACATCTTTATCAATGAGTTAGAAGAGGTTATGGAAAGTGTGCTGGCCAAATTTGAGATCAATACTAAGTTATGGGGAAAAGCAGTCATGCTAGAGGATGGGATATGGATCCAAGCAGGCCAGGAAAAGCTGGAAAGGTATGAGGAGTGGAATCAAATGCAGTTCAATAAGGATAAATGCAGAGTGCTTCATCTGGGGAGAAGAAACCAGCAACATGAATATAGGCTAGGAGGAGATGCCCTGGACAGCATGATGGGGTTATGGTTGATTGCAGGATGAACATGAGCCACCATTGCAACACTGTAGTCCACAGAGCTAATAGCATACTAGGATGCATTAGTCGATCCATCATGAGCAGGGCTAAGGAAGCGATACTTCCTCTCTACTCAGTGCTGGCGAGACCCCAGTTGGAGTACTGGGCACCACACTTCAAAGGAGATGTGGACAATCTTGAAAGGGTCCAAAGAAGGGTTACAAGAATAATTAAAGGCCTGGAGGACAAGCTGTATGATGAAAGACTAAGGGATCTAAGACTGTTCAGTCTGGGGAAGAAAAGACTGAGGTGGGAATTAGCAATTTATAAGTATTAAAGGGGTCAATATCAGGAGCTGGGAAAAAAAACTGTTCACTAGGGCATCCCCAGGGAAGACAAGGAGCAATGGCCATAAACTGTTAGAGGATAGTACCAGGTTAGAAGTAAGGGAGAAATTCTTTGAAGTAAAGCTGACTGGAATGTGGAACGGCCTTCCCAAGGAGGAGGTGCAGTCCCCAACCTTGGAAGTCTTCAAAAGCAGAGTGAACAGACACCTTGCTGTCTGTCTGGTCTTCTCTCAGTCTCAGAGGAGTATTCCTGCCCAGAGCAGGGGAGCTGGATTCAATGATCTTTCAAGGTCCTTTCCAGCCCTTAATTTCTATGATATGATTTCTATGGCCTTCCCTGGGCCAGTTTCTCTTTCCAAAAGTAGATATAGATTCCACCCTTTTCCCTCCACTGACCCTCATCCATTCATTTTTCTTATTTAGAGTTGCAATGTTAATGTTGTGTCTCACTTGTTTCCTGAAGATGATGACAGCTCTTTGTTCTAGTCATTCCTTGTCTTGGTTATCCATCAAGGTGTGAACATTCTACATTGAGAAAAACCACTGTCTTCTTATGATGTTTCTGACTGCATAGAAAGTGAACCTGCTTGATGTGGTTATCCAGACAGGAGAAGATGAGTCAGCCTAGGTTTAGGGAACCTTTTCTAGTGCCCTCCTCAGGTGGGGTGAGCAGAGGGGATCCTGAATAGGACTGCACAGTTACGGTAGAAGCTGCTGAATTGCACCTGTGTCTCAGCCCAGGTGGAAGACAACCATCAGGCTACCACCACATTCAGATTCTTGGCTGGAGACGGCTGGAATCACTGCTTCTGGGCATTTGGAGGTTGTTACAGGAGAGAGTGTTGTTTCCTGTGGTGGAATCCTGCTTGTGACTTTGTTTAATATAAGGAAGCTGGCATATGGAAATAGCAACCACATAATTTTGACAAGGTAGAGATCTGATCCCAGTGGCAAGAGAGAACCCTAGATGATAGGAGACCCTCACCTCAGTGAAGTCTTCTTTCATCTTTAAAGTCACTGAGAACCTGACATCTTCTTGCACCTGATCTGCTGTTGAGGACTTGGACTTGGACCACGGTTTGTCTGGAACCTCCCCTCAGGCCTGTTTCCCATGAATGATCCTGCCAGGTGTCAGACTTCAGATGATATAGCCTGAGGGTGCCTCTGACACACAAGCCTTCTGACCACTACATGGTATGGGTCCTACCACCTTTTTCTCAGCACAGAGACACTCTGCACCACTCATACATGTGACACCTGGGCATTTTTAATTAGCACGGAATACATGTAAAAATGCTCTATCTTGAAAAAGGGGCCCCAGAGGAGCAGTCCATGGAGGAGTAGTCCATGAAATGCAGGATCACACTCTGCCTCATTTGAATCATATTGTCTCAGAGATCACAATATAGAAATACACACTGTAACTTTAGTTATTATGTGCATGAATTATACATAATATGAATTAGCAAAAAAATAAATTATGTAATGAAATTTGAATAATATAGGGGGTTTAAAAAAATAAAGAGTGTAGAAAAAGACTATGACCTTGGCTAAGCCATGGGGCAGTCTATAGCTAATCAGACATAATCATCTTGAGAGCATTGAGTAATCAACTGTATTCTCATCAGGAAGTGACCCATGTGACATTAGGAAGAGTGTTAGTTTATGAAATTATTATGCATTATTCAGCACTGCATAGAATGCTTTAGGAGCAATATAAAATGTGATAAAACCTACCCATTTTGACCCTTTTAGCCACAAATCTGACAATGGAGCCAAAAAACTATTGTCGGAGGTTATTTGGAGGAGGTACAAAAAAAAAATCAGTAACTCTCCTGAATAAGTCTTGTATCTTTATACAATCCCACCAGGAGACCGTGAAGCATTCAACCTGAGTTCTTCCAGTCCATACAAAAAAAATGTAGATGTTATTTTTTTTAATCCATGACCAGCCCCTTTTGTAGTTGTCCATATTTTCTATGATAAAAGGAAATAAGTTTCTCATAAAAGGATCTCCTGTAGAGATTTTTGCAGGTTCCTAAAATGCATTACCTGCAATATTTCTTTCCATAACAAAAAATTCACATAAGCAAACAACAGTTGACCAGTCTCCATATTACAATACTGTAGGAGTGACTCTGTTCATAATTTAATTTGGGTATTTCTACTTCACAGCAGCCTGCTTATATTTATTTCTTCTTTCTGTAAAGCTCATTCCATGTGAACACAATACTTAGAATCGTTTATATAACAAGGTATCATATTTAATAGTTTTATATAAAAAATCATTTGCCTAGGGAATGTCTACTGTATTCATTTCAGATGGTTGGGTTAAAGTAAGTAAATAAGCAAAGACAATTGTACCCGCCAGGCTTTGAACATTCGGTCATGGGCGGCCTTGCTTTGGGCAGCCAGTAGAGGGCATCCTATGGTCTCCTGTAGGACAGTGGGCAGCGATTTATCACCTGGGTGGCCTCCCCCAGTCTCACCTGCCATGACTTTGAGTGTTATACCAGTGGGGGGCCCAACCACCCAGGGCTCTGCTGCAGCAGGGAGTCCATCCGGCAGTCATCTGTGGGGCTCCACCTCCCCTACATCCCCAACCTCACACCAACCTCCGGCGGGTCACCAGATGTTCTCAGCCATACCTCCAATTATGTTGTATCCCTGAAACTCGATGGTCTTTGTAGCCCTATCATGTTCTAGGCCCTGCCTCCTGAGATAACTAACTCAGGCAGTAGTAAGGCTTTGGAGAATCACTTCCTCCTGTCTCCCAGCAGTCCCTTCCTGGGACTCTAAATTTACCCTGCACTCAAATGAAAGATGGAGGACTGAAGAAAATATAATACAAAATATAATGCTATTCTGCCTGCATTGCCTCATCCTACCTCTCAGCCCCTCCAAAAGGGGGAAACAAAAAGGAAAACCTAACACAAACTAAGTGTGGAAGGACCTGTCCAGTCCTTTCCCCTGCCCTTCTGTTAGGGCAACAGAGCAACCTTCACTCCCTGTGATCCTGCTGGGGTTTGGCCCTTCGTATGGTCAGTGTCGACCATGGCCCTTTGCCCTGGGTCGTTTCACCTCTCACTCTGCCCTGCATGGTAAGTACTGCTGATGCCCTTCTCCACTATAGGAGACATCCAGCTTCCATCGTCCTTCAGTGTCTCCCCATGCACCCGGCTATTTCTTATGGTATGGGCTGACACCCAACCTCTGGCTGTTCTGCTCCGCAGGTCCCTTTGCTGCTCCCTTGCATCGCCACCTGGAGGGGGAGCCTCCTTTGTCTCCCATGTTCTCCCAATGCTCCTGCCTCTGTTGGAATAGAGAGCCTCCTCTGGCTCTCCTATTCCTCCACCAATCCTGTCTCTGTCGGTGCAGAGAGCCTCTTCTGGCTCCTCTGGCTCCTCACCACGCTGTTCCCTGCTGGTGTAGAGTGTCCCTGCCAGCTCTCTCTCCCTTGGGGTATTCTGGAAGGCATCCAGCATCAAAGCCTTCGGCAACTCTGCTCCGCTGTGCCCGCCATCTTCCCCAGCGGTCCGTCTTATCACCTCTGGCTGGTGATTGCCAATGATGTCGCCAGCTGGTTTTAGCTGGATAAAGGTGCAGCTTATACCCGCACGGATTCCCTTTCTTGCTCCAGCTGTGCTGTGGGTCTGGCTGCCAGTAAGAAATTTCTTTGCGTTATTTTTGTATCTTTTCCTCTTTTGATTCATGCTCCCTGCCCCAGGGGTGCCCTGTTCATTGTTTGGGGTTGTTTTCCTCACTCTCCCTCGAGACAACAATAATCAACCCAAACACTCCCATGTCAGGTGACCCACTGAGTTTTCACAACTTTTTTTGCCCTGAAAAGCTGAGGCAGCTAATTTAGCCTGAAGGCAGCACAATTTCAGCCTCCTGAAGTAGTTGGCAGTGAACTCTCTTGAACGTTTCCACTCAAGTTTCATTGTATTATGATGGATATGAATGTTATTTTAACCAAGCACCTTGAAAATATTAACTATAGCTAATATTCCCTAAGGAACCAGAATAAACTTATTAAGATACAACTAATCAATTAATAATCTCCCACCAGCTTTTGCTATAGCTCACTGCCCCTAGAAGTAGATCAACTGAGTGCAGTGTCTAATCTGTATGCCATTATGTGAAGAGAGGCTTTTTTTGCCCCAACACTTCTCCTTACATACTTTGGTAAGCTGAATTTGAGCTGTTTACACCAGTCCTTTGGCACAGGACGCACATACCCCATTCATCAATCCTACCCCCTGCTACCTAAGGCTGCTCCATTCCTGAATCACAAATGTAGACCATAAAGACCAACTGAACTATAACAGCCACGTACATAGGATGTAATTTATGTCCTATAGTGTTCTTGGTGATCTAATATTGGGGAGGAGGGGCGGGGTGGGAGGAATGAATTGTTCAAAGATGTCAATCACAGAACAAATGTTACAGAGACTTCTTGTATTGCCTTACTATTCAAGTTCCTGTTATGTTTAATTATTGTTCAGAAGATGGGTTGGTTGAAGTGACGATAAAGTACTTAAGCGTACCGGCAGCCAGCTCAGGCTGAGGCTATTTGTATTTCAACAGTCACATAGTTCATACTGGATATGTTTAGTCTTAACAGATTTATTAGCTAATTGTTTGTACAGTAATAGCATTATTCCTATCCTTATATTGCTTAAAATGGGGACACATTTCAGATTTTCCATCCCCAAATGGTGGAGACTTTCTTTGAATAGCTGTTATGCAAGGAGGGAAGACCCTGCAATTGAGAAATAAAAAAGAATCCCTCTCCACTTGCATGTCATAGGCCTTTGATAAGTGGTAGGAGTCTGGGCTGAAATACCTCAATTCCTTAAGGCTGCAATATATTCAGCAAAGCCTAACATGCTGACTGAACAAGTTACCACTGTATTGGTTTCAACTACATGACAAATTAACTCCAAGAGGGGGCAAACCACCAAAAGATTGCAGAGGCATCAGGAGTACATCAGCTTCAGTAACATAATTTAGATTATAAACAAGACCTCAACAGAATATTATCCAAGATCTAAAGGGAACAAAACTGTCTCAGTTCAACAGCAACGGAAATCCCAAACTAAATCTACCTGCCCTGAGGGAGTTTCTGGCCAAACACTAGACCCAATTAACCAGCTCTTCCTTCAAAATACCATGTCAAAAGAACCACTGTTTCTCACAGTTTCTTCTCCAAGGAGCGAGTTGTCTCCTGGTAATTGCCCTTCCATGTCTGACACTTCTGCAGCTGAAGCAGATTGAACCTACAGGAGTCTTAATACTGGCCAGCATGGGCTTGGCACATCCCTTGCACTAGTCTGTAACTTAAATGTAACATTTATAGCTTGAAACTTCTGAAGGAGATTTGACATCCTTCTAGAATGCAATGTGTGGAACAGGAAGTAAATATCAGTTGATTTTCCATACAAATCAGAGAGGAATTAATTTTTTGCCTCCCCATGGGTTTTAGGAAGCAATATAATTTCTTGAATCTCTATCACTTGGAAGATCAATTTCAGCTTTCACTGAAAAAATCAGGTAAGGAAGCATTCCCTGACTTCTGGAGTTCTAAATTAGAGTTTTGTATCAACAGAAAGGGCTCAAATCTATTTTAAATGTAGACAGCCTTCTTTGACTCAAAAATTAGGTCTGATCTTAGCTGAAAATAGAAAAGAAAAAAAGAGCGAAAATTTGCTTTGAATTCTTGTTTGCTTACTGCAGCATACATATTTATAAATATTAATGACAAAGTGAAGTTGTTCTTTTCATAAATAATTTAACTTGAGACTTTATTGTAAATGATCATGTATTCCTGAAATATTAAAGATTAGGGATGGCCCACCACTGCTTCTTGTTTTGACAATTTCCCTTAGTACATAGATTATATTGTGACATGAGCACAAAAGATTCACATCTGTTTCCATTTATTTACATGTAATTGAAGTGTTGTATTGTTAAGGAAAAAAAACATTACTGAGAATTCAAAATGCTAGCCTGAAAAATGCCTATGGGATGCTCATAATAACTTTCACTGCATAGTATTAAGTCCTTTTTCTTCAAGGTGGAAGAAAACCCAGACACTAGGAAAAAAGGATATAAGGCTATTATGTGCCAAATGAAGCTTATAAATATATGCTAACCAAAGGCTGAAATGTGGTATATGAAACAAGGTATGTTAACTTAATAACAACCCTCTCCACTTCAGATCATTGTACAGTGTGGCATTATACAACAACATGCATTTGTATGTTATTCAAGTTAAATGTATGTCTATATTTGATCTATGTAATGCTAGTTACTCTGCAAATAAAGATGAACAGCTTAAGTACAATATGGTGACACATAAATGCACCAAGGAAAATGTTTTGGTGTCAGATCCAAATTATTTTTATAGTCACCTAAAGAGGAGGTAAGTGAAATTAAGGCACTGTAATCACACACACACACACACACACACACACACACACACACACACTTCTAAATAAGTCCTGTTCCACTAGCAAAAAACCACTTATGTGCCCCAAATCATTAAGTGACTCCATTTTGGCTTGAAATGTTCCCTTGACATGCTGAGTTACATTTCTGTATGTTTGAAGTGATCCAGCTCAAGCACTTAGGGCTAAGTACAAACATTCAAAACGTGGAATTGATCTAAGTTCTCTCATTTTCTATATGTAGCATAGTTTAGATTGGTAGCAAACAGAACAAACATTTGTCCTTGCATCTGGGAGAAATCTTAAATCAGGTTGGACCATTTTTAAACTAGCCTATGCGTGCCAAATTTCTGTTCTGTTATGGGTATAGACTGCCTAAGTGTGCCAAACTTATATGTGTAAAAGTATACTGTCTGCACCTGGCTGAGTGCCTAAATCCCACTGTGAGACACTTAAGCCTGAAAACTGTAAGCATCTGTAAGTAAGGCTAATGACTGATTGATACTAGTAGCACTTAATTCAGTATACTGTACCTAAACCATAATCACTCTCACTGTAAAACAGCTACTACTACCAAGATTTATGCAAGTCTACCCACCTAAGTAGGAGAAATAAGGTTCTAAGCCAGGGGTGGACAAAATGCAGCCCACGGGCTGGAAGCGGCTTGCCCGGCCATTCTATCCTGCCTATGGGACTCCTATAAAATTTAGAAAATTAATATTTATCTGTCCTTAGCTGCCTGTCATGTGGTCCTTTATGGCTTGCCAGAACTCAGTAAGTGGCCCTCCACCCGAAATAATTGCCTACCCCTGTTCTAGGCTCTCCTTATCCCACTTCTTCCGCATGCAGAAGGGTGCTTTAAAGAGCAGGCTGTAAAAATAAGTTTAGATAAGGGACATTCTCCATTCATACTTTTGACGCTAGGTCATTGAGCATTCAAGGGTACAAGAGTCACAGAGCCACACAGAAGAAAGAGACTTGGGGGTCATCATTGACCACAAGATGAACATGAGCCTCCAATGCAATGCTGCGGCTAGTAAAGCGACCAAAATGCTGGTGTGCATCCATAGATGCTTCTCGAGCAAATCCCAGGACATCATTCTCCCCTTGTACTCGGCCTTGGTGAGGCCGCAGCTGGAGTACTGCGTCCAGTTTTGGGCTCCACAATTCAAAAAGGATGTGGAGAAGCTTGAGAGAGTCCAGAGGAGAGCCACGCGCATGATCAGAGATCAGGAAAACAGATCTTACGATGACAGGCTGAGAGCCATGGGACTCTTTAGCCTGGAAAAGCGCAGGCTCAGGGGTGATCTGATGGCCACCTATAAGTTTATCAGGGGTGACCACCAGGATCTGGGGGAACGTCTGTTCACCAGAGCGCCCCAAGGGATGACGAGGTCGAACGGTCACAAACTCCTGCAAGACTGTTTCAGGCTGGACATAAGGAAGAATTTCTTTACTGTCCGAGCCCCCAAGGTCTGGAACAGTCTGCCAGCGGAGGTGGTTCAAGCACCTACATTGAACACCTTCAAGAGTAAATTGGATGCTTATCTTGCTGGGATCCTATGATCCCAGGGCAGGTGCAGGGGGCTGGACTCGATGATCTCCCGAGGTCCCTTCCAGCCCTAATGTCTATGAAATCTATGAAGTAGTAAGCAAGAAAGAATGGATCTATAGGCCTGTAAGGAGACAATGGGACAGTCCATAGTCACGTGTCTCTGTACGGAGGGCTATTTATGTATTTTACCTTAGATAAACACTGGTTAAAAAATTTCTGGTAGTACAGAGAATTACCCTTCTCTGCCCCTGGGAAGAGTGTTTCTTATTGTGTTACAAAGCCATGCTTCTTGTTACTTTACTTCTGGCCCAAAAACACACCCTTGCACTCTTGGCTGTTAGATGGCCCAGCTTTACTGAAGGTGGATCCATTAGCCTATTCTACAGAATAGTAGGACACCTTTCTAGAAGGTTTGACATGTGCTCTCAGGCTGAAAATGAGATATTCAACAGCTAAGAGTTGTCTGTGTGATGAAGGTGCTTGCTGAATGCTCTGTGAAGGATTAAACCAGGTGTTTCTTGTCATTTGTTCATGTATTGTGAGCTGTATGTTGCCTCTAAGAGTTTATTTAAAGTAAATGATTAGTGAAGCCTTGAAAGTAGTAAGGCCTTGTATGTAGTGATACCGTTAAAATTAACCTAATCAGAAAAATGCAAAGGCTTGTACTGCTATTGGTCAGTCATAAGGAAAGTTCGTAGAGTAAGATTGTGAGTGGCTGCATGTCACAACAGCGTAGCTCAGAAGTTATAAATTGGCTAGCACATCCAGAAATCAGCAAAAGGAAGATGCAGCATTATAAGAGAAGCTACTAATTTAAAGATTAGCTGCTGACCTGGATTCAGTGGGCCCATGGATCTCGAGAAGCATGAGGACCAAATACCAGGGTCCTTCCTGGTACCCCTCGGGCAGTGCAAATTGGGGACACTTGGCTTCACTGAGCTTTATAGAAAAGGAACTTGTCATAAATCAGGCATCAGAGGGGACTGCCAATTAATTGCTGACATGAATTGTTGTTGTCTGTTGTCTTGTTATACTATGCGTAATTGTGTGTTTGCTAAGTCAATAAACCTTTCTTACCTTTTTTCTCCCAACCACTCTTTCAGTCCTGAACCTTCCTGCTGGCAGCTGAGACAGGATAGAATCTAGGTCTCCCATTTCTTCGGGAAGTGCTCTAACAACTAGATAAGCATTCAGCACTAGCACCATCAGCCATGTTCCTGGGTAAGACTGAATATGGTGCTGTGCTTTGCACTGAATGTTCTTTCAGTGCAGTTTAGGCATCCTGGTTAGGTAAGTGCCTCCCATCTGGGTCCTCTGGATTCAAAGATGATGGAAGGGTCTCCTTTGCAGCTTTAAGCTGTGCATGTAGGGTTCTGAGTAGGTGAGGGAAATTAGACATGCTGCTGTGCCTAGCATTCCTTATTATCTCAAAGTATCTCCTGGTTCAGCACTGAGATCCCCTTTGGAAGCAAATAACTTTTTTGTTGACTCTATGGATGTCTTTTACTTTTGATTTAGCTCAGGTGTGGGCAAATTACTGTCCATGGGCTAGATTGGGCCCATGATGGATTCCATTTCCCAGGAGTCCCAGCTCTTGGCCGGTTCCCCTGAGGGCATGGTAAAGCTGGATTAATAGGAGTATGTTCCGACATGTTCTAATCAGAACATATCAGAGTATGTGTATAGGCACCCTTAAAGACCTCTGACTTGATGATTCAGCTACTTCAGAGTGATGACCCAGCAACTGTGATTAGAAAAGGGATATAGCTACAATTTCTAAACAAGACTACAAAATCAAAGGAGTCAGTGCCACATACTCAAGAGCTCTTGTTTCCCCATTGCCCCCATTCAGGCTTCGCCTCCCTTACCTCTATTAGGAAAGAAAGCATAACTGGTACTTTTACTCTGGCCTATGTAGCATAGAGAAAATTTTTTTACACTCTCCTCTTCTTCTTTCTGTCATGCTATATTCCACACTGCTATTACCTACTGAGAGTTTACTCCAACTTTTTCTCTCTTTGATGACACACCTCCTTGTCACTCCAGCCACATGTTCAGCTCCACCTTGCACCATGCTTCCTATTTCTCCAGAAATTGTCCCAGCTGCCCTCTCATTTCATATGGCAGGAACCTCTTACCCTCATCATCAAATGTGCTCCTCCCTATGGACATTCGGGACGTGAATCAGTGGCTGGTGATGGGGACGATAGTATATGACAAAGGTGGCAGCAGTTGGCTTGGACACCATGGAGGGAGTTTGCCGGCTACAAGCCACCCACAGCTCATTAGGTTTAGGGACAGACATTCAAAAATCCTGAGCCTGAAGTGATTCAATCTTTGAAGGCTAGACTAACTTGCAAAGCTTGAGCCAATTTGGAGGTGCCTAGACATTCCCTTTTAATCCCAGAAATGCAGGCACATGCTTGTAGTGGCTCAGGCTAGAAGCCTGGCGGGGCACTAGAGCAGCCATCCCTCACTTCTACAGTGCTGAGCTGAGGTGGGGGCCAGGTCTGGGCAGGGTGGTCTAATTAGGGAAGGGTTTAAACCCTGACCCTGGCCTGCACCATCTCAGGCTCTCTCTCCTGCTTGCTACTCAAGTGGCAGGAGTGTTGCCAGCCTCGGGCTAGCACTTTGAGGCAAAGCGGGTGGGGGATGCAATGAATGCATCTGTTGATGACACTGAGCTTTTCAATCTCCCTCTCCCTGTCTACAAACCTGGCAGGGCTGCAAACCAGCAGGGGGATGATAAAAAAACACAGTGTTTATCAGCCTATCAGCAAAACAAAAGCTTCTCTCATTAGTTCAAGCACTTCTTAAACAGCTGACATACATAAAGATATGTATAGCATAGCAAACTTCTCTTCCACAAGCTCCTAATTCATATTAGTTTGCTTTGATATTTGTCTCCCCTCATCAACACAAAGGAAAGAGGTGTGTTGGGTCTTTTCAAATTAAACATTTATGCTATTCATCTTTAACAAGAATTGTGCATAGAATATTATTAGCTGCTGCATGACAGAATGTATACATTTACATTCCAAGGGCTTTTCCATTTTAGAGTGAAACAGCCCCTGCTGTAAACTCTCCCATACAATTCCAGCCCCCTTAGATGCTATAACACATATTTGGTTTCATACAAACTTTTCTTACTCTTTCTTGGTGGATGGATATACTATTTTACAGCTTTATAATATTTGTACATTGTAACTGCCTTTCTATGGGTTTTTTCTTAATTATTTAGTCTTCCATTTTACCTACTTGCAACCAGTCTTGCATTTATTGTTAAATAGAGTGTTTTCAGAGGAACATGAATTTGTCTCTATATTTCTGCAGCCAAATAGGTAAGTTACTATTCAGTTAGGCACTAATTAGCAGACACACTGAACAAGCACAGCAGTCACTGACTTCACCAATGTCTTTAATATACTTGAAGTCTAAATGTCTTTTCAAGAGGAAGAAAAAATAAAAAGAAAGGGAAAGTCTCCAACAGAACCCCCACAGTAATAGCCAGCATTTAAGTGTTAACGATCCATTCAAATTTGTTACAAAATATGTATATAAGTACCTCTTTAGACCATGTCTCTACCACCTGCAGGTATGCTAAGAAGCGTTGATATGAAAACAATTTTCTAATTAATTAATTGATAATTAATTTTGTCATACTTTCTGTATACCAGTGCTCCAAAAAGAAGTGTCTAGTATACATGCAAGATGCCATTAGCAAGCTCTTAGCTTTGAGTGTGCTTATTGGTGACTGCTCAGTACATTCTCAAAACTAGTTATATTACATTTGCTGGGCATTCAGCACATGCAAACTTTGAACAAGTGAGGTATATTTTCATGGCTTCTCAGCATGGCTGTACTTGCTGTACAGATGACCCCAGTTCTTGCATAAAAATATATTTAATTATCAGCAATGCAAAAAAAATAAAGTTATTTTCTCAATGTTTCAGTGCCCTTACTTTTCTCTCTTTCCCAACTGCTAAAGAAAATAGATGAGGCTTGTATTATGTCCTGAAGACCAGACAAAGCTGTCTGTGGGTGGTAGATGAACATTGACCCCTCCCCCTCCACCAACAGCCCCATAGCTGCCTGCAGCTCACCACTCACCACTACCACACTTCTACCACCAACACTGGCACCACCACCTGCAGGAGCTTGCCATGCCCCCCTGCTCCCGGGGACATGTGGCATTTATGTCTTGAAGTAGTCCAAAGCTGGAGCAGAACCACAATCCACTGCCTGCATGTCACTGCTCAGGGCAAGTGGGAAGCAGATTGCAGTTCTACCTCTGCTCTGGAACATGTTGTCACTGCCAGAAGATTCCATCCCAAGGGAAGCTCCCCACCCAACCATGCAGCCTGCCAGTGCTGCTGGGGCTGGTCTCCATGGAAACTCTAGCCCCATGCTTTCACAGCCCTGCCACTGCTGGGTTCTTCATGGAAATCAGCTGCAACCACATGGCCAAGGGTGTCCAGGAATGCCTGATTGCCAAAAAGGCGGCATACAACTGGTGGAAAGGGGGTGCTATCTCCAAAAGGGAGTATACCACCTTTGCTCGGGCCTGCAGGGGGGCTGTCAGGAAATCTAAGGTGGACATAATGCTAGGACTAGCATCCAAACTTGAATATAATAAAAAGTCCTTTTTCAAATATATAGGGAGGATGAAGAAAGCACTGGGAAATGTGGGGCCCCTGCAAGATTTTCTGGGCAATCTGGTAGTTGTGCCAGAGGAGAAAGAAGACCTCTTTAACCAATTTTTCACCTCCATTTTCTTGGGCAGGGACTGGGACTTACCCACCGTGATGCAAGACAGACTCGAGGCGAACGCCTCCACACCTCTGGTTGGCGAGGACCGGGTGTGACTGCCGGATTAGGGTCCCCACCCACAAGTGGTTCCTTCAGTGGAGGGTTGACCCTTCTCCCACGGGATTGCTATGGGATAGGAGAGGATTTCTTTCAGCCCAGTCCCCGCCTTAGTTCTCGCCTGCCATGACTTGATGTTACATTCAGTTTAAGGTCGGTTCATGGAGTGCTTCGTGGCCCAGGATCCCTCGGCAGTCATGTCGTGGGGCTCCGCCACCCCTGTACCTCGGCCTCACGCCACCTCTAGTGCCTTCACTTCTATGGGTCAGATCTCTTATTCATGGGATGGTAGTTCCCCTTCACTTGTCCTGCCCTTGTCGGGTTACTTGCAACCCAGCCTGTCCCCATTCCCTCCTTCCTCCGCCCTGTTTGACCCTGCATGGGGTCGCAGCACAGGTTCCAATTCTCTAGCGCACCCTTGCCCTATTCCCACGAATATGCCTCCACAGCTGTCCCTGCTAAGGTAATCCTTCAACCAGAAAACAAATATATAATCAACTTAAAGACCAGTTTCTCAGCCCTTCTACCGGCTGAGGATCCTATCCAGACCTCCCTGGGCCCTCCTGGGCTGTATCCAGCCCCTGCCTCCCTAATGCCCCCTTTAAGTTTCTAATCACGGCCGGTTGGCGGCGACCTCTGCCAGACTCCACCCTCTCAGGGCTCTCCCGAGTCTTCGCCCCCTTTAGCAGGGATGCGTCCCAGTGCTGTTGCCCTAGCACTCAACCTGTGGATCTTGCTGGCTTCAGGTCCGTATCCTGAAGGTATCTCATCAGCCGTTCTTTGGGCTCCCCTTCTCTCATGAGCCACCTCCTGCCACCCTGTCTGCCTTCGTTCGTCCGGAGCCTTGCTGCCCGTCGTCGATGCTGCTCTCCTCCCTGGCGGGACTGGTCGTTGCCCTTCCCTGGGGCTCTCCATCCCTCTTGCTGCCAGCGCTGCTGCCCACTGTGCTCTGGGGCTCTCTGCCCCTCCCCTCATCGGAGCTGCTGCCCGCTCCGCTCTGGGGCTCTCCACCCCTCCTGTCGCCGGATCTGGTCCCGGCCCTTCCACGCTCCCCCTTCCTTCTTCCACAGCCGCTTTTATCCCCACTGGCTGCCTGCCTCTGCTGACATCATCTTCCAGGCACGTTAGTATAAACAAGCGGCGGGCGAGTCGCGCGGGTCTCTCTGGCAGCGCCGCGTGCTCCTCTTCCTGCTGGGCTGGTAAGTCCCTCTCTAGCTCCCCGGGACACCGGGTTAGACAGCTCCTGGAGGGGCTGGATGTGTTCAAATCAGTGGGTCCAGATGCTCTCCACCCCAGGGTGTTGAGGGAGCTAGCTGGGGTTATTGCAGGGCCTTTGGCATGGCTTTACTAGCACTCATGGTGCTCGGGCCAGGTGCCAGATAATTGGAAGATAGCCAATGTGGTCCCCATCTTTAAAAAAGGGAGGAGGGAGGACCCAGGCAACTATAGGCCCGTCAGTCTTACCTCAATCCTAGGGAAACTCTTTGAGAAGATCATCAAGGAGCACATCTGCGAT
This sequence comes from Crocodylus siamensis, assembly GCF_052110815.1. Classification (NCBI taxonomy): domain Eukaryota; kingdom Metazoa; phylum Chordata; order Crocodylia; family Crocodylidae; genus Crocodylus; species Crocodylus siamensis. Next base: position 50,395,565 of record NC_143395.1, read on the forward strand.
GGGCTGGCTTCAGGGATGATGCTCAAGGGCAACCAGCATGGTTTCATTAGGGGCTGGTCATGTCAGACCAACCTGATTGCCTTTTATGATCAGGTCACAAAAGAACTGGATGCAGGCGTCGCCGTGGATGTAGTCTTTCTGGACTTCAGCAAGGCCTTTGACACTGTCTCCCACCCCATCCTCATTAAAAAACTAGGTGACTGTGGCACTGATGCCTACACAGTCAGATGGATTGCAGATTGGCTGAAGGGTCATACTCAGAGGGTGGTGGTGGACAGGTCATATTCAACCTGGGAGGAAGTGGGCAGCGGAGTCCCCCAGGGCTCAGTCCTTGGGTCTGCTCTGTTCAATCTCTTTATCAGCAATTTGGAAGATGGGGTGAAAAGCAACCTGTTTAAATTTGCTGATGATACCAAAATTTGGGGTGACGTAAGCATGCTAGTAGGGAGGGAAAGACTGCAGCAAGACCTGGATCAGTTGGGATAACAAAAACAGGATGCGTTTTAATACTGACAAGTGCAGGGTGCTGCACTTGGGCAGTAGTAACTAGTAGCACACTTATAAGATGGGAAACTCCCTTCTTGAGAGCACGGAGGCAGAAAGGGAATTGGAGTCATTATTGACTCCAAGATGAACATGGGCCAACAATAGTCAAGGTTGTCAGGGCTAATCAGATCTTGTCGTGCATCCACAGGTGCATCTCAAGTAGGGCCAAGGAGGTGATCCTCCCCTTCTATGTGACACTGGTCAGGCCACAGCTGGAGTATGTGTCCAATTCTGTGCACCCCACTTCAGGAGGGATGTGGACAACATTGAGAGGGTCCAGAGGAAGGCCACCCACATGATCTGGGGACAACAGGGCAAACCCTACAATGAAAGACTGCAGGACCTGAACCTGTTCAGACTTCACAAGCAAAGGCTGAGGGGGGACCTGGTGACAGTCTATAAACTCACTAGGGGGGACCAGAAGGGTTTGGGAGAGACCTTGTTTCCCCTAGCACCCCCTGGCATAACAAGGAATAACGGCCACAAGTTGTTGGAGAGTAGGTTTAGATTAGACATCCATAAGAACTACTTCACTGTTAGGGCGGCTAGGATCTGGAACCAACCTCCTAGGGAAGTGGTGCTGGTTCCTCCCCTGGGGGTCTTTAAGAAGAGGCTTGATGCCTACCTGGCTGGAGTCATTTGAGCCCAGCTTTTCTCCTGCCCAGGCAGGGGATTGGACTTGATGACCTACAAGGTCCCTTCTGACCCTACTTCTTTGATTCTATGATTCTACTAGAAAATCCAATCCATCGCAGGTCCAAACCAGCCTGTGGGCTGGATTTTCCCTGCCCCTGCTGTAGACTTTCCCATAGAATTCCAGACCCCCTAGATGCTATAACACATATTTGGTTTAAAACAATTATTTGTTTACTCTTCCTTGGTGGATGGAGATCTTAACTATTTTACAGTTTTACAATATTTGTACATTGTAACTCCCCTTTTCTGGGTTTTTTCTTAATAAAGAATGTAGTCTTTCATTTGACCTACTGCTAACAGTCTTATGTTTATTGTTATATAGAATGTTTTCAGATGAACATAAATTGGTCTCTACATTTCTGCAGCCAAATAGATAAGTTACTATGCATTTAGGTTTTAATTAGCAGACACACTGATTCAGTATGTCTTCTAACTAATGCATAGTATTACTGAACAAGTACAATACTCACTGACTGCACCAAGGTCTTTTATATTCTTGAAATTGAAATGCCTCTTTAAGAGGATAAAGAAGAAAAGAAAGAAAAGGAAAGTCTCCAACAGAAACTATAATGTATGGTTCCTCTATATTATTCTGCTTCACTGATGTTTCATATAGTATCAGCTCACTCAGCAAAGAGAAAACCCCTAAAAATGTAAAGGTATAGTGTGCAATGCTAAAATTACAGGATAATAATTAGATAGCTATATAACCATATTTTGCAGGCATGTGTTGCTCTCCTGGACTGAATTTTGCAGTTTTACCTATCCAAAATTAGAGACTATTTCTGAAACAGTGTCTCTGTGTTTTATTTGTCCACAACACCTCATCTCACATATCTCCTAACTCTGTATACCTGTTTACTACCCACTTCAAAATGTAGTGTACATGCTTACAAAATAGCATATCAACCATTCATCCTCCAAAACATGTAGTCATGAGCTCCTAACCATTTCTTCTGGAATTTTTGTTCTTTCTTTAATAAGAACCTCATTCCCTAAACTTACAGTTTTCCTTGAACTCAAACATTTGCCAAAATAATTAGCTAGGACACATCTCTAGTACAGCCAAATGATAAGTAGATGCTAAAAAACAGATGCTTCTTATAATACTATAGCCTGAATAATTACTTGTTTTTCCAATCTAAACTTTAACTAGTTGCAAAACATGCTGTGATGTTTATGGTATGAATCAATGCTCTAAAAAATAAGCTGTATTAAAATAAAATGCTGTATTTTCCAAGAAGGTGTAATTTAAGAATGTGGAATTATACTGGTAGCTAAATAATACTTTATATTGTATCCTTCTGATACAGATGCAGTTGTATTATCTGATTGAGACAATAACTAAATGTACACAAAAGGTTTTGAATAGAGCACCACAAACAAAGGCATATACTTTCAAAGCAATGGCTCCATATGAGTCCTTTCAATTATGCAGTAGAATTACAGTGATGAAGGTAGGTCACAGTGTGGTCCAACCTTTTTTGGCAGGAATACCCCCTTCCTCTGCTCAATCTGTCACTCTGCCTTCAGCTCTGTACTGTGTGCTCTTTGCCTAATATCTTGCTCTGCCTTCTGCTTCCTGCCCTATCTATTGCTATGTTACATGTCTGTCCTCTCCTCTGTCACGTGCCATACAGAGGCTACCTATGCCATGTGTTGGCCACCCCTGGAGTAGGACATCCACTGTAGCATATAAGAAATTAAGTTGGGGTCTAAACTGAGACTTCAAGTTTTAAATATACTTACTGGTACTATATGCATTAATCTATTTACTGGGCACATCTATGTGAGATGCTTTACTGTGCAGACTAATCTACTTCACAGTAAATCATCACCATCTACACATGCATGGCATTTGTTGTGCAGTAAATTAGTCTACTGTGTGGTTGACTACTCCCTCTAGTTACAGGTAGTAGATAAACACATATAGATGCTGATCAGGAGCAATTTTGCTCCTGGTTAGCCCAGGTAGTAGGGGGCCACTGCTTTCTGGCTAAGTCCCCAAGGTGGGGGGAGCTGTGCAGGCTGCAGGGACAGCTGTCCCAGACCTGTGCACATGGGGATGTATCAATGTGTGTACAGGGCTGCGAGAGCTGTGAGGTTCCAGGGGCAGTTGTCTCCATGCCCCATGCACATGGGGACACATCAGCATGTGCATAAGACTGGGAGAGCTCTGTGGCTGCAGGAGCAGATGTCTCCCAGTTCCCTGAACATGTTGATGTATCTTCATGTGCAGGGGGCTGGCTGGGAGACAGCAGTCTCTGCAGCTGCACAGCCCCTGCAGCTGTAGCTGGGAGACAGCTACTCTTGCAGGTGGCACAACTCTTCTAGCCCTGTGCACATCAGGACTGGCCCCTGTGCACCCTGCCAGCCCCTGGTCTGGCACCTGGGGGAGCTTGAAGCTTCTCCTGGCTGATGCAAGGGGGCAGAGCAGGAAAGGAGCAGCCCTGGACCAGCTGTTATCTTTCAGCTCTGTGTTCTTGGGGAACCCTGGCACAGGACTCAAACTGTCTGGCTCACAAAGAATTCCACCCCCCCCCACACTTAAATAAAACTGATTCAAATGCAGTGGGAGACATACCCAAAGCCATCCAGATAAGGGAGCAACTGCCCTGGGTCTCATTTGCATCTGAGATGGAACCGGATGACCATTCGTTTACATGAGAGATGGCGAACAGAATGCCTGAAGCAGAGACTACGGTGAATTCTGGTATCGGAGAAGCAGGGGAGCACTGCATGATGGGGATTGTGTGCTCCAAATGCTAATCAACCCACATTTACACACACCCAGCTCAGCATTTATCATGCCAGTTCTAATCTGGATTTACAAAGGACTTCCCCCTCCCCCCCCCCACACACCTTTAAGCAGAAGTAAAGTTTAATAAGCATCTCGGGCCATACATTCCCCGGTCCCACTATGGGAGGCCTATTTAAACTTGATTGACTAAAACTCAGTTGTCGGGTTAGGGAATGCTGAGGCAAGAAACCGAGTCAGAGGGGATATAAGCAACATATGAATAATGGTTAAGGGTTCATCACAGCATCCAGCCCGTTGGAGTCCTGACCACAAGTGTTGTCATACTTTTCCCAGGATGACTGGTGGAATTCCTCCCATCCCACAAAGGTTATGAACACTCCAATAATTACCTTAAATCTGTTAAAAGACTATAGTAAGATCTGGAATAGTCATGCTAAGTTGAGGCTTGTTCACAACAAGTAAAAATCCAAAACCCTGATGCTGCAAGCTATCTATTGTTTCTGAAGAAACCATGAGATATCCCATCAGTATATCTGCTATCCATAGGAATTTCAAGCTGGCTCCTAAGTGTCTGGTTACTCCTGAACCTTATGTTTCCCTGATTATCAATCAGTTTTTTTTAGATGTTCCAAACCAGATAACCCCTTGTCAAGAGAAAAGACAATGATTTACACTATTAAGAATGCTTGGAAGAAGCTGAACTGAGGGTATAAAAATCTGTAAAAAAGCAGCAAAAGTGTGTGTGTGCTTCAAGAGGAGAAGTCTATCTCACACCACCTGCCATTTTCTCCTGTCCAGGAGTGTGCTAAGAACTTTACCTGTCAGCATTGAAACGCGAGTGCCTTGGACTGGTGAGATCCCAGCTCTCTCTCTCTCTCTCTCTCTTTCTTTTTTCTCTAGGTACAGTTTTCTGAACCTGAACTGTATTACTTAAGCTTGAGCTAAGTTTCCCCAAATACTTGGTGAAACCAGGGTAAAACTGTAAGTGTTTGTGGTTGTTTTCCTTTGCATGTCTATTACAACTAGTACCATTATATATTTCATATACTTAGCAATAAATAACATTTATAGTCAAACTGGTAGTAACTGGGTGTATTTTTCCTTCTCTACTTTCCTCACTTGCTCTGCAGCAACACTTCTTTTACCTAAGCTAAAGATCCCTGTGAAGCCCAAAAATACTGTAGGGTCTGCTCATCAAGAGGCTTAGGATTGGGACGTGCTGAGTTTGAAACACATAAGGGGATCAGCTTGTACATGCTGATTGACCCAGTTTGGCTCAAACGTGCCCTAATGAACTGAATGCTGGCCCATGAGGGTGTCAGCTGGACACGCAGCTGGATTCAGAGGTATTCTGTTTAACTGTGTGCTGTGCCTGACTGCAGTTTATTGTTGCTCTGATTAACTGATTCTTGGCATATGAGGGTGTCAGCCTGTCCACGCTGATCAACCCGGCCGGGTCAGGTGTGTCACGTTAATCTGCGTGTATGACTGATTTGGTGACTGGAGGAGCCCAGCCCTATTGAAAACGAGTCCTGCAAGATAGCTCCATTGGGGGTGAGGACTTGTAGAAGGGAGATATACAGCTCCATATAAAAACACAAGTAACACAAGTAGCACATTGATAGAATTACCTAGAAAGGTATCCCTAATAAATGAGCACACCCCAAAGTGATGGGCAAATATAGTAACACAGCCTACTGCTGTTGGGAGCCAATCTGCTTCCAACAGGCTGTATGCATAGATACAGTCCTAGGATGGCTTACTACATGGTATTTTACTATACAGTAAGCCTAATGCACACTAATAGCAGATGTAGATGCACTCACTGGATATTACTAGAAGTAAAAGAGTCTATAGACAGTAATGAACAATTCTGAAATTTGCAATGTAGAGAGATCCTTGTATGTAGTAGCCTAGAATATTATGCTCATTATGATGTATTAGGTTATTAAAGAAGAGTACTGCCAGATTCAATTTAGTATTTCAAAGTCTTTTTTTAAAACTAAGTACTGGAAAAGTGGTACTTGAAGTCTTGCCTTATTGTGTGATATTTGTGTATGTTTTGTACTGCTCTGATAGTATAAAACCTCCCAAGAGAAACATGAAACTAAAATATTTCTGAAGTGAAAATCAGATGACCTAATTTTACAGAACAGTTTAATTTATCTTAGTCTCCTCCAGTAAAGAGTAAATAATAAAATCAATTAAAAGGGGGAGAATTTCTACTAAGTTAGGAATGTCAGATTATTTAATTGCTTAGCTTCTTCCTTAGTTTCATTATGTATAGCCTTGAAGTGTCAGATTACCTGATTATCACATTTATTATGTCCTTCTTTTTCTCTATCAACAATTTTTTTTAATATTCCCACAGTATAAGAATGAACTTAATGACACTTATAAATGAATAGTGAGAGATGACTAAAATCCAAGGTCTTTCTTTTAATTGTTGTGGTGTAGTAGTAGCCACAATATTTTAATGTCCTTGGTCTTTTCACAGGGCATACTGAAGTATTTTCTCAAATGGTTCACAGATTTTATTTCTTCGGTGGATGGTAATTCTCTTTCAATATATTTGGTACTTCTATAATGTAATATACTAGAATAATCTGTTTTATCCCACTCCTACAATTTTTCTTAGACTATGTACCAAAAGACTCATAACAAAAAATGATTTTGTAATTGAAAGTCAACAACATACACATTAATCTTCCCAAATTTTCTGATCACTGCGCATGAAATTATGATATATTAGGTTACAAATTTGAAAGCCCAATGTTAATAAATGTTGATGGGTGATATTCTTCATTTATTCACAAATCCTTTGAATAGAATTGGAAAGTTGTTTAATATGCTGATGCTGAGTTCCACTGAGATAAATGCTAAGAGTTATTGACCTAAGAGGTATATACCGAATGAAAGGAAATGAAATTAAGATAAATATTAACCTAACAGGACAACATATTCTTCAGATTTGCCAAAATAGGGGCATGTACATATATTGTAATATGTTACTTTGGCATATATGCAACTGTAATATGGAAATACTTGTATATCTATATGCATAAACTGTGTATACATGCACACACATTTATATAAATATTCTGATCTACAAAATGAGTAATGTAGCCTATTGGGTATAATTTAGGATTCATTAGGTCCGAGTAAACAAGCTCTAAGATCTATGGGACTTAGGCCACTGACAGGCATGAAAAAGAAGGGATGGGATCTGATGTGTGATCCCACCAATTGCACCTCCTGCCATGCCACAGGTGCATAGCAGGAGACATTACTGTGGAATCAAACTCAGATTCCATCACACCATATTGCTGGTGCAGGGGGAACCTTAGAGTGTCATTGCCTCTGCACCAACAACCTTCTTTCCTGTGGCTGAGAGCCCCATCAGCTGATGGAGCTCATTGATGACTACAGATGGGAGAAACTAGAAGACAGGCTCAATATGGGTATCTATGAATTCAATTATGGTGCCTAAATAAACTGCAAAGCTTATTGCTCTAGATTTAATTGCTCCTGGGCATATCATGGCCATGTCTGCACAAGATGCTGACTGCGCAGTAGCCCGTGACTACTGAGCAATAACGTTGCATGGCAGAAAGTGTTATATGATGCTACTGCACATTATTCATGGGCTACTGAGCAGTCAGCATAAAGAAAAAGCCAATCCTCAGTGCTACTGCACAGTAACAGGAGTTACTTGTTTATACAAGTACGAAACAACTGTATAGTAACAACTACACAGTCAGCGACACGTGAAGACACAGCTCATTTGAATGTGAGCCTGGGAGCAATACGCTGTGCATTTTACTCAGATGCAGCATGTGGAGCCTGGGCAAAGCAGCCCTGGCTGGCAGGGGGCCCTACAGGTCAGCCTGCCAGCACAGGGCTACTCCCCCTGCTGCAAAGGGGCTGGCTGAGGCACAGGGGAGCTAGCCAGTGGGTAGCCCCTGAACTGAAGCTCACTCATGCGCCAGCCAGCTGGGCAGCATCTATACATGCGCAGCTGCAGCTTTTTACTTCACAGCAGGATAGTACTGGTATTTAAATTACTTTACTCCACAGCAGGAGTGTGGAAGCACTGACCACACATTCTATTAAATGTGTAATAAGAACCTGCCACAAAGTTATTACACATATTTTGAGTGATAACTTTGTTGCTTATTCCTGGTTTTATCAAGACATTAATTGAACATGTGGCCAGGTCCCTACTTAAGATGTGATTAACCAGTTAATCATGTCTTAAGCATAAATTTGTCAGGGGCAGCAGAGATATAACCTTGAGTCCTTGGGTTTGACTAGACTAAGCTTGGCATAAGAAGGCTTGGCATGTGCAGATATCTGACACATAAACTTTGTCGTATAATTTCAGGGTAACATGCTCCCTTGTTAGAAAAGTAACTGATTCAATAGACAATTGGACAGAATGGGATATTTTAAGAAGTATTTTAGGAATTAAAAGAAGTCAGACACACAAAAAAAGAGGGACTGAATAGATGCCATAGTAATATATTATGCAAATTAAAGTGAGATAAATGCATACTCTGGAACTAAACAATGAAAGGATAAGAGGTTTTAAGCAAAACATACTTAAACTGGTTACTAAATTCTTAAAAAGCTATAATGAAGTTAACAGATTAGGCAGAAATATAAACAAAAGTGGTTTTAAAAATCTCCATTTGTTTTTCCTTTTTTCTCTATGGCCTCATATAACAACTCACATGGTTACTTTTCCGTGTTTTTCTCTTACCCAAAGAGACTGAGCATATATCTCTACCACTTCTGTAGTGCTGCCGAGGGTATTGCCAAGCATGGTTCCACATATACCAAACCTGGAAAGGAGGCCGTGAGGGCACAACTCCAAGCTCCCTCTACTGGTCACACTCCAGAACATAAGAGAGAAGTATCTTGAAAGTGATAACAGAAACCATCCTCAGAGTAGTTTCACCACCTCATTTCTGGCTTAAGTGTTTGCAAGCTGGGAGTGGGGAACATGAGGAATGCCATGAAATCAGCCTGGCATCAGTGTGTGCTTCATAATTAATGCCCAGTGTAAAAGCCTTTTCAGGGCCAGGAATTTGCACTATAATCAGAGTATAAATGGGCCAGCGTTCCACTTTGCACTTTTATGTGGCACATCATTTAGGAGGATGGCTGCCGTAAGGTCTCCAAATTTATCAAGTTCAGGTCATCTAGTTATCTTACAGAGCAGAAATTCAAACTCTGGACCATGGGTCAGAGTGTTCTGTTTAATGAACTAGAGTGCTAACCTATACTGTTAACATTTTTAAATGCTGAGACTATTTACTCCCATAATGTAGCATATACAGTAAGATTCAGTTTAAATCAGCACATGACTACTGCTCCTGGGAAGTGTGAGACTAAATACCAAGGGATGAATAATAATGACATATCTGGCAGCATTGATAAAGACAAAGCCTAAAGTAATAATGAGTGTGATAGCAGCTCTAGTGAACACAGCTGACAAAAACCTGAGTGATAAAACAGAGTTAGAAGGCAAAGGTGTCACTGAGGCTAAAATTCACTCACGATCCCCTGTATAGAATATTTAATGTAAATTTATAGGATGTGAACAAAGAAAGACTGCAAACCATTTTATTATTGTAAGATACCTGTTGTAAAAACAAAGGAAGGTTCATAAATTCTCTCTCCTCTACTTGCCTCCAGTTAATGGGGAGTTAAATGTGAGAATCAAGGGAAGAAGAGAAAATAAAATGTTAACTAAGGTAATCTATTATTCAATAGAATAATGTAACGCACAAGACATTTGTTGCATATGTCAAATATACTTACTGCTGATTATGGTGCCTTCATGATAGGCTAGGTACTCTACCAACAGGCACCAATGCATAGTCCATATTGCAAAGAGTTTAGTCTGTAGTCTGGGCCTGCTCTGTCCTTTTACCCTGATTAAGGTTACCCTGTATACAGAAATGGTAGGTGGTGCAATATATTGGAAAAATTCTGTCAGGATGTCAAGTAACTTTATAATATTTATTTGCCATACAATTATATATATAGATCAGATTCTTGTTAGTGTAGAGCAGACTCTTGTCTTACAGTAATTATAGCTTTTTGAGCTAAGTAGTCAACTTAGATTCTAATGCTTGCATTCTACCCATGTGCTGGTAAAAGGGCAGAGCAGGCCCAAACTTCAGTTTCTGTGTCAATAATATATCTCAGAGAAGTAGTATCCCACAGCTGTAAGGAATGAGATAAGGTACCAAAATCCAAGTAACCAACATCTTCCAAAGAAATTGCTACTGTTTCTTTAATTGTCAATGTGGGTTTTACTCATGAGGTGATATTCTTTTCTCTCCTGGTTGTACAAGTAGCTGTTTCTCGATTATCTAAATTTACCTTCTACTCATTTTAAGGGATCTGGGAATATAGAATTGGAAGGGACTGCCTAGGTAAGTGAATGAAATACTGAATCCAATGCCTACTAGTGTAGAAATATAACATAAACCATTTTATATATCTATAAAGCTCCATCCTAAAAGTAGATTTTTCCTTTTCTTCTTTCAAGTATTTCAGTGGGTAGACTCTTCCAGGAACTGACTGATCTAATGGTTAGGAGCTTTCTTCTGATTTCCAACCTGAATTTATTGAACTTGAGTAATGTTTGGGGACAAACACGTAAGTATATATGTGCACCCTCCTCCCCTACAGTGATGAAAAGGTTGGTTCAGGTAAACTTTGAAACAATCTATATAAGGAATTTGGGCAAAGGTGTGAAGGTAGTTTTGTCTTTATAACACATGAGTTACACTGGTCTGCCATAAATGGATTTTTTCCCCCCAAATGCGAATAGCCATTTTTTACTACAAATACTGGCACTCATCTGGAGACTGTAACAGGTAAAGAATTCTGCCAGACAGATACTGTCTCTTGTGGGTTCCCCACTTTTGTGGAGGTCTTGTTGCTTTTTTCTTTATTAGATTAATTAACAAATGAGATGTACGAGATGCATATAAGCTTACTCAAATGTTTGGAGGAACTTGTGCAAGTTAGTAATTATGTGCCCAGAGTGCTGAGTGAATTACCTGAGGTAATTGTGGGACACCTGGCACAGCTTTACAAGCACTCGTGGTGCTCTGGTGTGGTGCCAGAGGACTGGAAGAGGGCCAACGTGGTTCCCATCTTCAAGAAAGGGAGGAGGGAGGACCCAGGAAACTATAGGCCAGTTAGTCTTACCTCAATCCTGGGTAAGGTTTTTGAGAGAATTATCCTGGCGCATGTCTACGAGGGGCCAGCGAGGGCGGTTATGCTTAGGGGGAACCAACACAGGTTCATTAGAGGCAGGTCCTGTCAGACCAATCTGGTGGTCTTTCATGACCAGGTCACAAAATCCTTAGATGCCGGGGTAGCTGTGGACGTAGCCTTTCTGGACATTAGGAAGGTGTTCAACACTGTCTCTCACCCCATTCTCATTAAAAAACTAGGGGACTGTGGTGTCGACACCTACACAGTCAAATGGGCCAAACCCAAAGAGTGGTGGTGGATGGGTCATTTTTGACCTAGAGGGATGTGGGCAGTGGTATTCCGCAGGGTTCGGTCCTCAGGCCCGCAGTGTTCAACATCTTCATCAGTGACTTGGACGAGGGGGTAAAAAGCACCCTGTTTATATTTGCTGATGATACTAAGATGTGGGGGGATGTGGACATGCTAGATGTGAGGAATAGGCTGCAATCAGACCTAGACAGCTTACAGGGGTGGGCGGATGAGAACAGGATGGGTTTCAACACTGACAAGTGCAAGGTGATACACCTGGGGGGAAGAACCAGTAGCATACCTACAGGCTGGGGAACTCCCTTCTTGTCAGTGCAGAGGCAGAAAAGGATCTTGGAGTCACTATTGATTCCAAGATGAACATGGGCTGGCAGCATGGGGATGCAGTCAGGAAGGCCAACCATACCTTGTCATGCATCCACAGATGCATCTTAAGCAGGTCCAAGGAGGCAATTCTCCCCCTCTATGCAACACTGGTCAGGCCACAATTGGAGTACTGCATCCAGTTCTGGGCACTGCACTTCAGGAAGGATGTGGACAACATGGAGAGGGTCCAGAGGAGGGCCACTCGCATGATCAAGGAGAGGCTATGGACCTGAACCTGTTCAGTCTCCACAAGAGAAGGCTGAGGGGGGATCTAGTGGCTGTTGACAAACTAGTCAGATGGGACCAGCAGGCACTGGGGGAGTCCCTGTTCCCCCAAGCACTACCAGGAGTGACTAGGAATAACGGTCACAAGCTGGCAGAGGGTAGATTTTGGCTAGACATCAGGAGGTGCTACTTCACAGTCAGGGCAGCTAGGATCTGGAACCAACTTCTAAGCGAAGTGGTGCTGGCTCCTACCCTGGGGGTTCTTTAGGAGGAGGCTAGATGAACACCTTGGTGGGGTTGTTTGACCCCAGTACTTTTTCCTGCCCTGGCAGGGAGTCGGACTTGGTGATCTGCTCAGGTCCCTTCCGACCCTACCAACTATGAAACTATGAAATGAAAAAAAAAAAAGCACAACACATTTTACTCTCTAATCACTAATGCTAACTGCAAGAAAGTTGCAAAGACACAGGCTGACTCTGGGAGGATTCCCTCTTATTACCGTGAACAATAAGAAATAATTGATGGTAGGGGCCATTTTACCTTCACAGGGCCAGTAGGTACTGTGGGCCAAAAGAATATGGTATTTTTACATTAATGAGATACATTCAAACCAAGAGTGGAATCCACGTTGATAATCATTCAGAATGACTGTTCTTTATCCAGATTGGAAGAAGAAAGTATTCAAAAACAGAAGAGACAATATCTGTCCATGTCTTTTATCTTCAAGAAACAATGTGCAATGATTCTATATCATTCAGAGCCAACACAAGGAAACTCATCTAGTTTTCACATTGTAAATTGCCAAGCAATGGCAATGCCTTTCCCAGGCTTTGCACCTATTCATTCTGCAGAAAATGTATGTATTGAATATATTCCAACAAAATCAATATTTGAAGTCATCAATTGTTTTTCCAAATATTTTCTCCAATTTTAAAATTAATTAAAATATTATTTTCTACTTCTCTTAACCTCATTTCTGAAAAAGCTACAACATTCTTACAAATGGATCACTAAATATTATTTTTAATAAAATTTTAACCAGTTTATCTCATGTTTTAGTTTTAAAAAAAAAGGCAAGATAGTGATCATTTTGTATATAAAAACAGTTTGCTGAGAAATTAAAAAACCTAGGGTACTTAGGTCTTTTTTTTATTATAAAAACAAACCCTGAAGAAAAAATGTTAAGAATAGTACTTCACATTCTATGTGCCCACTTACCTACTGTCATACAACTTACACCTTCAATAAACGTAACCTGTTTAGCATCTGATTGCATACAACAGTATAGCAGTCTCTCACCTTCTCCTATATTGATCTGGGTGCCTATGTGACAGTGCATGAAGAATAGCCATCTGTGTTGGGTATAGCAGCAGGTGTCATGTCCATTGAACTGGCTGCTGCTTTGATTACTGCCAATGAACCTGTTTCAAGCACCCAGCAACCCTGACAAGATCTTTCATCTTCATATTAAAACAGTCCCTCACCCCCAAAAGTTTACTGAATGGAAACAGGAAACTCACCAGATGCTAGAATATGAAGACCAGGAGTTGAATCCATTGAAGACACACTATGACTTTTGGGTAAGAATGTGTTTAGATTTGTAAACAATTCCTTATCATGCACATGAGTATTGAGCAGCCATCTTAAAGGTTCCACTGAAGCAATGAGAGGCTCTTGCGAAGCAGTTTTTAAAACAAGATAATCAGTGGGAGATAGTAAATTCTCTGTTGCTAAAATTTTAGGAAAATCATGTGTGGGTGGTGATTTCTCAGATAAAATCAAGTAGGATAACATGTCACCTGAAGATTCCAATACAGCATACTTTTCCGGGTGATCTGCTGTTAAGTTTCTAAATGGCACTTCTGTAGACGGAAAGTATGTTTCAAGAACACTTGATTGAATTGTTGTTGAAAATATTTCTAGATTCGCATCTAAACTGAACTGTAAATTTGTTTGGTGCTCAGAAGAGCTATCGGATATGTATCTGGTAAGTGGCTCTTGAAATACACGATTCAATTGAACTTCTACCAAAGAATCTTGACTCTTTAACTGAGAGATCTCCATAATTGGATCATCCAGTTTTGATTCCAATGGCTGCAGAATTTGCTTTGCAGTCAGCTGCTCAACAGGCGTTAATTTTCTTGTCAACTCTGTAGTTACTTCTTGAGAGAATATAGTTGTTGAAAATGATGATTCTAAAGAGATGGCTTGTGAAGGAACCACGGTTATATAATCTGAATCAAAATTTGGAAAATGAGTCTTCAGTCCTTGTAAGTGTATAGCTGGAATATCTCTTTCTTTTGTGGGATATGAGGGTGACAGTTCTGTGAACTCCACTGATGATATTATTTCACAAGCAGAAGAAAATGAATGCGCAGAAGTAATAGCAGTAACTTCCATTAGTGTGTACCAGCTGCTTAATATCATTGAGTTCATCCAGAATGTCTCATAAAATGGGGACTGTTTGCTATGCAAAACTGGATCTGAGAATTCATCAGAGGGTTTTATTTCAGTCATAGAACATGTTGCACATATTTGGCTTAATTCACTTAAAGAATCAGCAGACTGTGATTTGATGTTTGTGAGTCTCTGGTTGATGGATGAAACAGTAATAACCAGAGATTCACTGGGAAGGCATGTTTGCATTCGTGCCTCGTGCATAACTAATAAGCTAAGGAAAGCTGCTTGTTTTGAAATAAATGTCTGAGCAGGAGAATCAAGAGTTATTGAGGGGCTCAATGAAGTCCAATACTCTCCTATTGATACTGAAAAAGCAGCTGACTCTTCTCCAGTATCCTCTTGAGGCAATCTATAGAGAACTGAAGGTGCACTTGTAGAAGCAGTTGTAAGCAGGAATCCACAGGAGAGTAATGACTGACTATTTAATTTAATCTCAGCCTCTTGAATGATACTAATTACCGAACTTATGTTTGTAGCAGATAAAGTAACAGTCTGATACTGCTCTAATGATGAAGCTTGTGCAGGAAAAATAGAAAGTTTCATTAAGGAACCTGTGATAGATGGGGTTATATAATAATTATCCTGGGAAAACCATACCGATGTTAAATCTATGGAAGTACCAATAGCCCCATATGGTATAGGTGTGATGTCAGACTTCATTTGTGCTGAGAGCTGAGCAGCAAAGCTAAGAAAGTGTGAAGAGAGAACATCTGTTGAAGATAGTTTGAATGTTGTTGAGGGCTCTCCAGTGTCAGTTAGTCCTCCTAGTCCATAGCTTTCAAAAGTTGTACTGGAGTTTAATTTAGCTAAATTACTGGTTAGAAGAATCCCATAGCTGAAAATATCTGTCTTTTTCAAACCTTTAAGGGTAAAAAATAGAAAAGAATTAGAAGAAAATCAAAAATGAACAACTTTAGCCCTGGGCTCAATCTGCAGCAAATTACTCTGCCACCTAAAATCCATTAATTCTTACCAAGGCATTATATAGCAGACAAATACAACTCCGTAAATCATATTCTTAATAAAAGTGTAGGAGAGGTTTTAGTGACCTCAAGAGCTGGGTAAATGCAAACCCTTCCATTATTCACATTCTGTGTGAGGGCCAGAGTCAGAACAAATGGCATTGCTCAGAACAGAAGTATTAAATTTTCTAAATCAAATTGCTGCTGTGGATCAATATACAATGAAGGAATTACAAATCTTTTCTGTTACGGATTTCAGTGAATTGGCTGACATGATGTGTTGTAAGAGTTGCAAATATATTTACTAATTGGATTTCATAGAATTTGCTTATCTACACTAAGTAGTAATATTACGTGCATAAAAAACCTTGAGATAAATCCTGACAAGATTAGTCTTCACACACAAAAAAGACAACTGCTCAATAAAACTGCTCTACCTAAATAAAACTTAGGACTTACAGATCATTCACTTATTTTCCAAGTAATCATTTTTAAGGACGCTTAATATATGGACCAACAATTTTAGAGTTTATTGTACAGTGTCCTACAGAATGCTTACTAGTATTAGTTAAAAGAATAGTTTAAAATTAGATATGTGATACTGAAAAGATGTCCTTGCACTTACACTGCCATTCACTTTTTTTAAAGGTTACCAAACTAACGTCACTGACATTTATTCTTCTGCATCTGAGAAAACATGACTATAAACAGTTATCATGAACAGGAACCTTTAGAAGATTGTTGCACCTTCCTTTGTATAAAAACTATTTAAAAGCACAGAAAAGGATGCACTGAGAAAAAATATGAGAACTGGGAAAAAAGTCTAGGATCCCCTGGGAGCAAGGCCTATTACCTGCCTCCTACTGACAAGCCATAAAAGAGGGGTAGACTGGTATTAGGGGCAGAGAGAATTAAACATGATATGAAACATATGAAATTGCACACACCAACAGAGCAAAATGAAAACAAAAATAAGAGAAAGTACAGTTACCTTCATTATAATAAGGTGAAGGGAAAACAATTTTTTTCCCAGAGAAGAGACTCAAATTCCAAGGTTGAACACATAATTAACAAAGGAAGGAGGAAATATTCATATTCAATGAAATATAATTTTTTTAAAAATGAAAAAAATAGAAGAGTATGAGGGAAAGTATATTTTCGTCCAGTTTTTACCATTTAATACATTCTTATGAAATGTCAAAACGTCTTTCTTTACATGTAGATGGCACTTAAATTGATTCATAGTTGATCACCATCTTACCTTCAATTGCCTGCCTTGTATGAACATCACAAGTAGTATGAGTAGCCCAAAGCTTAGCAGAAGCAGACCATGCTAGTGTAAGGCTACTGTGAGAATCCTCAGTTAGGGATACTCCCTCTATTTTAGTGATGGCTGTGTTGCTTTGGGGGATAGCAGGTAAACAGGTGATATTGTTTATTCCATCAGTGCAAAGAAATCCAGCAGAGCAGGTCTGTAGAAGGCAATCATTGTAATTAAGCTCACAGCTTCGTCCCTGAAAAAGAATTTTTAAAAGCCATTTTTGAAGGCCATTTGCATTTTCATAGCCACATTAGGTACTTCAAATTATTACCTTCTTTTGAGTTTAAAATTAAGCTTGTTTATATGATGCTCTTTGTACTTTCCAAAAAATAAAAACAATAATAAATAATATTCCAGTAGTAAATGTTGTGTAATTTTATGACAGATTTAGTTTCTTAATTTTAAAGCAACAATATTTTGTTATCCACTTACTATTGACAACAATTATTATTAAACTGCATACAGTTTAAAAAGGGCCCGGCAATGGAAGAAGCTGCATTCAGGCCCCACCTCCAGTGAGAGATGAATGGGCAGGACGTGGCCCAGCTGTGGGGCAGCTGAGTGGAACCAAGGAGGGTCATACCCTCCCTCCTTCCAGCTCCTACTTCACCCAGCTCCCCAAGGAGCCATGCAACCGGAGCTTCATGAACAGGACACACAAACAGGACATGGAAACAGGTGCACTTCTGGGCCTGCTGGGTAAGTTTAGTGCGGGAGTTTGCACAGGAGGGTGAGCGGGAGGGCCTGATGCCCTGCCAGTGAGCCCTAGGGAAGGTAGTTCCATCAGTATCAGGACTACCAGTGGCACAATGCAGATGGGCACATGCAGAACCCCAAGAGTCCCCTCGGAGTCTGAGGCCTCCTTGTCTGGGGCCTCAGAGGTCTCCACTCAGATGGAACCCATGGTTCTGGGCTCCGTGAGGTAAGCAGGAGATAGACTTCTACTGCCAAGCCCTTCACCCCCTGGGGGCGGAGGATAGACCAAGGTCACCTTCTAGGACAAAGGAGGACTCAAGGATCTCCCATACTATCCAGCCGGGGGATTGGACCAAAGTGGTCAACAGCCTAAAGGCCTGCTGCACCAGGGTCCCCTCCCCTCTGAAGCTTTGCAACAGGTATGAACCTCTTGCAGCCCCAGTTGAGCCTGCAGAGCTGCCAGCTTCTGCAGGCAATGCAGGCTCGTGCACAGCTATCACCCCTGCTCTCCCCAAGGCCATTCGTAGAGTGGTCATCATGGGAGACTCCCTACTGAGGGTGCAATCTTCCACCCTGATCCCTTAGCCTAGGAGGTCTGCTGCTTCCCAGGAGCCCATATCTGGGACATAGCCAAGAGGATGCCAAAACTCATCCAGCCCACCGACCACTACCCTATGTTCCTTATCTTTGTGGGCACGAATGACACAGCTCAGAGCAATCCCAACTGGGTCATGAGATGCAACATGGCTTTGGGAGTAGGGTTTAAGGGGTTGGGGGCACAGGTGGTGTTTTCCTTGATCCTCGTGGTTTTGGGCTACAAATGAGGAGGCAGAGGAGGATCAAGGTAGTTAACCAAAGACTGAAGTGCTGGTGTCATTGTGAAGGCTTCAGCTTCCAAGATCACAGTCTGCTCTTTGGTGAGAAAGGCAGGGGTATTTTGGGAAGAGATGGCCTCCACCTTATTGCACTGGGGAAGAGCTTCTTCTCAGCCAGACTGGCTGACCTGCTCAACTAGGCTTTAAACTAATCCCTCTGGGGAATGAGGGGTCTATCATCACAGCAAGACCACTGGGCTTCTGCAAATCCAGCAGGCTAAGGCACTCAAGGGAACCCACCCCTACCCCAGCCCTGGAATGATGTGTGGGGAAGACAAGGGCCCCCATTGGGACACTTACCTGCCTGTACACCAATGCCAGGAGCTTGGGGAATAAACAGAAGGAACTGGTCCTTCTTCTAAACAAGAATGACTAAGATCTCGTAGTGATAACGGAGACCTGGTGGGACTTCACATATGACTGGGCCACAGGTATAGACAGCTATACCTTGTACAGGAGAGATTGTGTAGAAAAAAGGGACAAATGTGTAGCTCTCTATGTCACAGAAAACTACACATTCCTGGAAGCCGACATTAGCACCCAGGGTGGATGACTGGAGACTCTCTGGGTTAAAATCTATGGTGAACATGGCACAGGCACACAATGGTAGGCATCTACTACAGACCTCCTAGCCAGGATCAAGACCTCAACCAGGAATTCACCAAGGAACTGGCTGAGGCTGCATGCTCCTGCTGCATAGTTGTCATGGGAGACTTCAACTACCCAGACTTCTCATGGGAAAAGGACTCAGCCAAATCTGAATGGTCGCAAAGCTTCCTCATGTGTGGATGAGCTCCATCTGACTCAAGAAGTCTATGGACTGGTGTGAGGCAAAGTGCTGCTCAACCTGGTACTGGCAATGGGGGTGACTTAATCAGTGACCTAACGATCGAAGGGAAGCTGGGAAACAGTGACCATGAGCTGATCACTCTCACCATCTACCGTAAAGCTGGCAAATCAGTCAGCAAAGCAGAAGTCTTTGACTTCAGGAAAGCTGACTTTGACAAGCTCAGGAGGCTTGTTGGTGAGGCCCTAAGGGACCACAATCCAAATGGGAGGGGAGTTCAGGATGAGTGGTTGCTCCTCAAAGGAGAGATCCTGGAAGCACAAACAATGTCTATCCCATCTTGGAGGAAAGGGAATTAGTGGACCTCCTGCATCTAAAAAGAAAGACCTATAAAGGATGGAAGACTGGATCCACCTCAAAGTAGGAGTACTCTGCACTGGTCCAGACCAGTAGGGAGTGGACCAGGAAAACCAAGGCTGCGACTGAACTCCAACTGGCCACATGTATCAAAAACAATAAAAAGACAGTGGTATCAGAATTGGAATGTCCAAGTTTGCCGATGATGCCAAAATTTGGGGCAAAGCATTCACACCTGAGGACAGGAATAGTGATCCAGCCTGACCTTGACAGGCTCAGAAAATGAGTGGATGAAAACCTGATAGCATTCAACACCAAAAAAATGCAAGGTATTCCACCTTGGGAAGAAAAATCCACAGCATGCTTATAGTCTCACCAGTGCTCCACTTGCTAGCACCATGGCCAAAAGGGGCTTGGGGGTCATGACTGACCACAAGATGAATATGAGCCACCAATGTGACGTTGCAGCTGGTAAAGTGAGAAAAACTCTGGCTTGCATCCATAGATGCTTCTCCAGCAAATCCCAGGATGTCTTCCTCCTGCTGTATTCAGCTTTGGTGAGGCCACAGCTGGAGTACTGTATTCAATTCTGGGCTCCACAATTTAAAAAGGATGTGGAGAAGTTTGAGAGAGTCCAGAGGAGAGCCATACACATGGTCAGAGGGCAGGAGAACAGGCCTTATGAGGAGATGCTGAGAGCTATGGGACTCTTCAACCTGGAAAAGCGCAGGCTCAGGGGGGACCTGGTGGTTGCCTGTAAGTATATAAGGAGTGTATATCAGGATCTGGAGGAACGTCTGTTCACCAGAGCGCCCCAAGGGATGACAAGGTCAAATGGCCACCAACACCTCCAAGACCATTTCAGGCTGGACGTAAAGAAGAACTTCTTTAGTGTCTGAATCCCCAGGGCCTGGAACAGACTGCCACCAGAGGTGGTGCAAGCACCTACTCTGGACTCCTTTAAGAGACATTTGGACATTTATCTTGCTGGGATCCTTTGACCCCAGCTATCTTCCTGCCCCTGGGGGAGAGGGCTGGACTCGATGATATTTCAAGGACTCTTCCAGCCCTAATGTCTATGAAATCTTTGAAATAAAAGGAAACATTTCTTCCCCATATATACTATATGGGGACAAATATGCCACCAATAACACTGCTGCCACCAGTAATAAAACTCCTTTTAAGATTATGTTCTGTGTAATGGCACGATATCCTGGGTAGGAAGTAGCATTCAATAATTTAGAAGGTCTAGTCAAAACATATAAATTTACATCATCCTACACATTTTGTTCTGATTCCATAATTTGTTCCACTGTCCATCAGCACTGATGTTCTTTTTATAACTCAACTCATTGTAGCCTGTTGCTGTTACATCCTCAAAATGAAACAGTTAGTAGCACAATGAAAAAATAGCTGGTAACATCCAATCCCTGGGAGTTTTAAATATCTCACAAGAAAATGTATTAAAAATGTTCATCCTCTGGACACAGGTATGATGTAGGGAAGTAAGAAAGCAGTTTCTTTTACAGTAATAATTGTGTGAGGATATATAAAGTGAAAATTAACTACACATTGGTACACAGATAGTGAAACCTGCTTTGGCTTTCATTTTAATTCAGCCAGCTTTCCCTGTTCAACATGAAACAGTCTTCCATGGTTATTTTAGCATGTGAGAAAGCCAGATACTGTAAAATAAGTATTCTATTTGAGAAATATATTCCTCATCACATTTCACACATATGAAGGTACAATGAAAGCCCAATAACAGATTATTTTGCAAGCACAGAGGTAATTAGCCATGGTAGTCTGAAGTCAGGTAGAAGATAGGCCAGTGTGGCATGTTAGAGACCACCTGGTTCAGAGAGTATGTTGCTGCCTCTGAAACTCAGGTTTCTCTGAATCAAGTAGTCTCTAACATGCCAGCCTGTCCTTCCTCCTGCTTCTTGGCAAGCAGTGTCCATTAGGGCTGTGTTTCTGGTTTGGACACCTTTGCATGCCTCTTCCACCCAAGGACATAAAAAGTTGAGCAGGCAGATGTCCTCATGTTTCAAAATGGTGAAACATGGGGGACATGTTTATCAGCATCCCCATGTTTCAAAATGGTGGCTGGAGCACTTGAACTAATTGAATGAACTTTAATTAAAGTGCCTCTGCTGCCATTTTGAAGTGTGGCGATGCTGATACACAAGATGTGGAGGCTAGCTGGAGCGTCCTAATTGGCACACTCCAGCAGACTCAATTAATCGAGCTTTCTCTGATGTGCTGTAATTACAGTGTGTCGGAGCAGCCTCCCAGCATGTCTGCAGGCACCCTTTGGTAATAACTAAATCAGAGCTGTATAGCATAAGCTTTAATAAGCAGGGAGCTTAATAGATCATCCTTAGGATGTGTCTAGTTATCTCCTCAGCCTCTAACACTTTTGATTAATATTGCCCCCAAGGCAAGATGCCTAAATTTTAGGCATTATTCATCCAAAATGAAAATCCCTTAGATGTTGAGTAAGATCTAGCCCACAGCCTTCATGGACAGTTTAAAATGAATGCATCACAAAGAACTAATGGATGATACTTTAAGCCTATTATTGCTGTATTAAGACCCCAGGGAGGCAAAGGATCTTGAGCTCCTGAGATCTTTGAGGAATTTAGTATTGTAGAATGAGAACGTTGATATGTAGACCTGATCAGAGGGATGGAAGAGGTGGGGAGAAGGGTAACATTCAGCAGTTGTTGCTAAGTAATCCTTTTACAGAGATGATGGAAACTCCCAGTTGTGTTAAGGCCAGCTAACAGACCAAAACAGAAGAAATAAGACTCCCAATGGTGACAGGTGACATTAATATGTTTAAAGAGAAAACCTGTTTCATCTTGCTTTGTAACTCAGACTTACTAAAGGACATTTTTTGAGCTTGAATGTAATGAATTTTGGATTCTTTTTCTGTGATCTTTAACTACATCAGCCTCCAAAATGTCAAATGCAACCATACTGCATCCAGATGCAGACTCTGGCCATGCATTATGTTGGATAGAGAAAAAGATGTGGTTGGGGACAAATAAGTTATGAGATCCAGGTACCAGAGTTGTTTAGCAAACCCTGGGTTTACTATTTTATAAAGGTTTCTTCCCTTCCTCAAGTTATAGACAAGTGTAACAATTGGTATACTGGTATCATTTTTTAGCTATTATGAAGTAACAATTTCATATGTATGTTTCTATAGCAATACAAATGTAGTAAAATCATTGCAGCTTAAACCATATTTGGGAAGGGTTTCAAATACCTGATCCAAATCAAGGTAGGAGGGAATGGACCTATGTATCCTACATTTAGGGTTGCCAACCCCCCTGTGCCCCCCCCCATCCACAACCTTTTCATGACATTTATTTTTATTGTTATATGTTTTGCAATATGTAAATGTAACTCTGCTGCCAGACCCTCCTCTTCTTTCAGGCCCCAGTTAGACTAGCTAGGTTCAAATTTACCAATTTAACATCAATCATAGCAAAAATTCTGGTTGTCAGTAAAGCATTTACAGTAATAAATAAATAAATAAATTATTGAGTTGGCAACCCTGATTGACTGCAGTAAGCATTTCATTTTGTGCTACCCCTACCCACCAGGGCCCCCCTACTTAGCCTAACCCCTTGATGGCCCTGACTGCACCATGCTGCTCAGGTAGCTCCCACCCCAGCCTTATTCCTGACAACCTCATTCCCCCCGTCCCAGCATAGACCCTGAAAGAAGCTTAATTCCTATCTAGCAGTATTACAGGCAACATGGTATGCAACAGCAGCAGCACATAGCTAATAGAATGCTCCCAGCAGGGTGCTACACTCTTGTTCAGATACCACATGTCTCTGCTGTGCTCTGTCTGTCAGAGCTTCAGTCAAACTATGGCTGCTTAGTAATTTTACTGATGGCTAAAGTTTGTTTGTTTGGGTTTTTTTTCCATGAACTTTACTGACCACAATTTTAGTCAGATTTTTTACTTACTGTTGGTAAATTAACTGACAGTTGGCAACCTTGTCAAGTGAGGAGTACCGTAATAACATCATTGGATATTGGGTGGGGAGTGGTGGAAGGGTCCTTCTGTGCAGAGTTTGGCAGAGAGTAGAGTTTGGCCTAGTTTGTGAATTCTGTAGAGGTTAAGGCACATGGTAGGCATAGAGCATTTCAATGTTTTCAAGAATTAGGAGCCTATGTGGATGCCTGTGTGTGAATTTAGGCACACACTGCCTGTGTGGGAATTTAGGCATGAAGAGAATTTTACCAGCAGATTGTTAGGCACCTAGACTGAAGAAATTTATTCCCTGTGTACACAGTAACGCCCAAGAGTCTAAGAGTATAGAAAAAAACAAAATGAACAAAAATATAGTGAATTAATGAAAGGTGGGGCTACATCTGCTGCTCTGCATTAACTGTCTACCTGATTCTACCTCATGGTAAGTGAAAGCTAAGGTGGAGAAGATTAATTTGGTTTCATTCAGGGTTATAGTACTCTAGATAGCATACTTATTCATTTTGCCTTTCTAATGACCTTAAATTGATTGGATGAGAAGTTTGTAAGAAGTACTGCTATTTCATTTAAGTAACTCCTCAATGACTTCTATTAAGTAACTTCATTCAATGATTTCTTCATATTAATGACCACTGCCTGTTTATAACATTTATGTAATCCAAGATAAATCAAACAGGATTCACCAACCATAAAATGAAATTCCCTTGTTTATCTATAAAATCATTTAGTTATCTCAGATACACAAGGGGTCTATCTGTACAGTGCCCTATAGAAATAGCTGAGCTATCTTGGATACTCAAAGCAGAATAGCTGTGTTAATACAGCATGACCCCTAAGCTAATTCTTTTTAGCGAGGTAAATTATCTTGAGTAAAGCATTGAGCTAACATGGTTAGGCTGCTTTCAGAACTAAGAATTACTGTAACCCCCAGATCCTTCTCTGCAATACAGCAGGCAACTCAGTCATTCCCCAATTTGTTTTTTGTGACTAGTATACTCTTGTAACTAGCTTAATCAAAGTCACATCTTTGGTTTGGTATTCAGAGAAACAATTATTAAAAGGCAAAATGAAAGATTTTAGATTTTACTTTTTTTTGTTTCTCTGTACTATAATTTAAAGGATAAAATTGCCTGGCAGCAGATACATTAAAATGGGCCTTTTTACTTCATAGCAGTCCCTGATTTTAAACAAGATTCAGTTCAGGCTAATCACCCTATTGGTTAATTGGTCCCTGTAACCACCCAGTAAATCTCTGCCCGTGAAATGGGGAAGGAACAAATATGGGTATTACATCAGCTTCTCCCCATCCTTCTGGGACTTGTCCAATATTCAGAGATTTGATAAAAATCAACACCAGTGTTCACAGATCTACTCAGCCAATTAATTTAATAAGCTTGGAATGCAAGTAATTTAGTCTTACTCATTTTGCAAATGTTTAATTATAACTTCTAATATTTAATATCATCCCTAGGTACTAATAGAACAGAAGGTATTTCCTTATGGATGTGAGATATGGATATATCATTATGTTTCTTGCCTAAAACAGAACAGATTTTTTGATGAACGTTTGTAAATATTCTGTATCATAACTGGTCATGTAGAATAGCATTTTTTAATTGATACCTTTAACTTCCATTCACAATGGAAGCTCTATTTCTTAGATGCATGTCCTAAGTGTAAATGTGTACTTATTATTATCAACTTTCCCATTTTTCATTTGTTTGTATATAGCTAGCTAGATATAGCTGTGTAAAATAGTGCAGTATAGTATGTTGTGACAGGGGGCAAACTCCCAGGCCCAGTCACAGTGCCAGCCCTCCCACCTGTCATTGGTCATGCCGCCCACCTGCCACACCTTGTTGTTAAATATGTGGGATGTTAATTAAGCGGGAGACTGCCCTTCATGCACCCTGATGCCCAAGGGTGCTACACACATGACTCCAACCTTCCCTTTATCATGTCCCATGCCTCACAGATGTTTCCATGAGTTGTACTATGCAGCTTGAGGCTGGGCCATACTCAGCACACTGTTAGGCCTCTCTCATACTGCCCTGTGCTGGACCTTACACATACATCCCGCTCTCACTGGTGCCTCTACCACTCTGCCAGCTCTCACCAGACCTCTCACACTCTTTCCCTTTACTGGGCCTCATTCACCCCACCCTGCTCCCTTGAGCGACCATGTGGGGCTTACCCCTTCATTCCTTGGCCAGCCCTGGTGCAATCTTCTGGGCATCTCCCATGACTCTCACCTGCATGGTGGCCAAACACTGGGCTAACTCTGCCCCTGACCCCTCATCAGCTAACACGCCCCATCTGTTCTCAATCTGGGGCTAGTGACTTGCCCCTTCCACTCACAGCTCCCTCTCTGCCACCTCACTTGGCCTCAAGCCCACTTGTAACCTCAGGTGCCCAAAGACTTACCTGGGTCTCCCCACTCACCCATCTCCCTGGGGCCTCAACACACTCATCCCCTCTCTGGGGCTCCACATAATCGTTCCTGCTCTGGGGCCTTCAATGCATTCACCACCTCCCTGGGGCTCTGGAATCTTCCACCCCTATGGGCTCAGGTGTCACCTCTATGGGCCTGCCTGACCACACTATTCTTATTGGGTTCAGGTGCCTCCAGTCGGGCATGCTTGGCCCCACTACCCACTCAGGGCTCAGGCGCCGCTCCCTGGATGTGCCTGGCCTACTGCCCTCTGATGCCGTTAACCCTCTGAATGGTGGGGGCTGGGGTTTTAAGGTGCCCCTTCTCACCTTTCAACAGGGAGGTAACTCACCTGGCATTTCTGGGGGACTGTCCCACCATGACCAGTCCCACCAGGCCTCCCTTCCCCATCAGGGTACAGTTTTCAATCATACCCAGGACCAGGAGCCTCCTGCCATCCCCGATAGCTTCTGCCCTTACCTCCAAGATGTTCCCTGAGCAGCAGCTCAGCCGGGTGTTGTTGCTCCCTCAGCTGCTGGCAGCAAACTGTGCTCCAGCCCTGAGAGCTAGAACCTTAAAATGGCTACGTCACCAGGGCTGGCCTGCACCTGTCTGCTGCCTGCAAAGTGACAGACAACAAAGGTGCTCTACCACCTCCCTTTCTCCTTAAAATGGTTCTTGGAGGAGGCTTTCCTTGCTGCTCACAAAGCAGGCTCCCTCATAGCCTGCAACAGCCCTTCAGTGACAAGCACTGTTGGTGCCACATGGATTTATAGAATGCTATTTAATTTTCAGTTGTCCTCTTAGCCTTTATTGCTTCATAAGAATGACTTTTAATCAAGTATCCGTTCAATTATATATCTGTGGAGTTTCTTGTTTCCAGTTTAACACCACCCCAATCATTATTCTTTATCATAATGATTTTTTAAAAATCTTCTATTCAATTTACCTCACCATTCTTTTCAAAATTAGGATATTTGCAGGTAAAAAATGAAATAAGATCAAACATCAGTTATAGTTCTCAGTGACAGCAAACTCTTCACTAGCACCAACCATGTAAATCTGTCAATTTGTTCTAATTCAAATTAAAAGAAATAATTCTTGAAGGACTACAATGAAATTTTAAGTTGAAATCTCACGTTAGAAGTTATGACTTTTTTTAAAATGAAGATTGGCCATCGTCTATATCTTGTATCATTATTATGCCAATAATATTTTTCTATGAACAGTTTAAATTGGGGTTCCTAAAATCTAAAGGTGAAGTAATGGCATCTAGTATTATTTGATATCTTCAGATAAATATATTGCATAAAAAGAAAAAAAAATAGTTGTTATATAACCTAGTTGAATTATTGGGTAGTCACATACTGTAAGCCATACAGAGATGGATACAGGGAGGGTGAAGTGGTACAGTTGTACCTCCCTTTGTTTCCTGATTTACCTGAACTTTAAAATCAGCTGCCTGAGAACAGCAGCATCATTTGTATTCAGGCAATGCTGTTGGGAATAATTGACTTAACGGCTCATTGTAATCTATCTAAATCTTGCTAACTGCTCTTTAGTCCATAGGTATCACCAAATTCTCCTTTTCAGCAGTCTTGATGTTCCATTAATCAAGCTATCCTTTCCTCTGCAGTTATGCTATTGGTTAGCTATTCTGGTAACATCTATTTTACAGCCCTACACACTGTTTTTAGTTCTAGCTAAAAATCTTACTTTGGGTGCAGTAGTTTTAGATCTTGTAAATATTAACTCAGGTATGGAAATGAAGAACAGTGACGTGTCGAATGCTTGAGAAAGGTAGATTTGGTGTTAATGTCAATGAAAGATGTATATACCTATTCTGACTACAGGACAAATGAAACAATAACTTTTAACTGGTTTTGCCCAGGCTTTTTTTTCCTTATTTTTGCCTATGCTTTTTGTCTAGGATTAGACGTAATGTATAATCTAGCAAATTAGTGCACATTCCAATAAAGTTGTATGCAGTTTTGATCTTAAACTGAATCATGTAGTACTTGACCCTTAGGATAGTACAACTTCTAGTTTCTCTATAACCAAAAAAAAAATGTGTTGTCTTGATGCGCCACACCATCTGCATCCCCTTTTTCAAAATTCTAGATCTGCTCATGAAGCCATATTGCTTAATCTCTTCATTGCTACATTGTAATAACGATTTGTTTACTTTTGGAAGTATTTTTATTTTCTTATAAAGTTACAGAAAAAGCTTCAGTGTAGAGTGAATATAATACTTTAATTTTTGTCAGGGATTTTGTGAGGAATACTTCTTAATAGCTGTAAAGACTTTGAAGTTCATATGCCAAATATATAGTAACAGTGTATATTAATTCTATATAATGTTATATAATATATAATAGGTGATGCTTGAATATAATAAAATATTCAGGCATAAAATACAAAATATGCATAATTCTTAATTAGCTGATGATATTCACAAATATCATTACCATCATAAATTAGATTCCTGTAGTACCTATATTGTAGCTTAGTTTGTATAGCTCTTTCAGACCAGTGGATGTTGGCACTACATTTGGTTATTTGTTTTTGAAATGTAACAACATATGATAAATAAATTCTTATTGAAGGCCCTGAGAATGACAGCAATTTCTACTGCTTACAGTCATGCGAAGAAAGCCTGGGCTAAAACTGATAAAGCGGAAATGGTTTTAGACAAACCCTTTCTTTAAGCTCGATAAGATCATTGTAAATGGTAACTGTGCTCTGTACTAAGCTGGGAATAATGAAGAATACTATCTATGCCTTAAAACATGATTCAAACAGGCTAAGCATATAGAGTTATTTGCAGAACAAACCTTCCTTTAAATCTAATTCCTACAACAAATGGTGATTTCTGAATTTTCAAATGCAAAACTGTAGTGTTTGAAACCCATGCTTCAACAAATGTCTTAATGAATTCAGATAGCAATGCTCAATAGAAAATGTTTAACTTAAGGATACTTAAATAAATAAATGTAATAGATATATGATGAATATGCTTGTAACTATTTGGGTATTGCAGGAACTGCTTGTTTAATTAAGCTGTCTGAAGTTTAAAAAATTCACGTGGCTCACACTAATGGAATTCTTTTAGCTGAAAACAGTACTCTAACTTTGAGTATTTAACCCAGTGTAGACAATCACTTCTCCACTTCTCTTAGCCAAGTTTGGCTTAGAATCTGGAACTCTATGGCCCTGGACTGACAGCTGGGGACAGCCAGGCAAGAGATGAGTGGTGGATGATGAGCTGCCAGGCAGCTGAAGGCATCTCCCTGCATGCCTGGGTTGGGTTTGCACCATTCCCACAGGTCCCATGGGTGCCCCCCCTCCCTCACCAAAGGGAGCTGCTGGGCAGTCACTGGGGCAGTTGGTGGGTAAGCAGACAGCCATAGGGCCTGGTAGGGACATGTGACCTGGTTTCATGTGCATGGGGATGATATGGGCTACAGGGAGACTGAGAGAAACCTCTTCTCACTGCCGCTCTTCGACTGATCAGAGAGGCAATTGGGGGAAAGGGATAGAGGGCAATTGCAGAGAAAATTGGGGGATGATTCAAGTGTCTTAGAGGGGCTCTGCCTCCCTTCATTCCCTTCTTCCTTCACCCTCTTCCCCATTCCACCCTGGCCAATACTGTGTCTAGAGATCTGGTGAGCCAGGCAGGCATGGGGCAGGCTTGGCAGATTCTAGCCAGGCCCTTGCTCATCAGACCTCTAGCGGTAGGTCAGAGCTCTGCACATTAAAGAGGGTACTAACTCTTACATGCAATTGCTCACAGTATGTGGTAACTTTAATACAGTCTAACATTCCTTAGAGTAAGCACATGCCAGAGCCACTAGGTGTTGGCTACATCTAAGGCTGGGGGCTTCAACTGGGATTTACTGATTCTTCTGCTACGAGCAAAGCTGGAATTTCCTGGCTAGAGGGTCTTGCTCCTCTGCTAAGGGTCAGACTAATCACCACATTTAGCATCAGGAAGGAATTTTACCTAATGGTCAGATTGGTTTCACCTTCCTCTGTAGCAGGGGGCATGTCCCTCTACCTTGGATCTCTTGAGCATATATTGACAACATTTTATAGAAGCAGGACATTGGCTGTAGCGGTTCCCCTGCTTTACCTGTGGCAGGTTGAGGGTAGTTTTATGTAGAGTTTAGATTATAGTTTTATGGGATAGTTTGGATAGAAATGATCCTGCCTTAGGCAGGGGGTTGCACTAGATGCCCTCTGGAGGTCCCTTCCAGGCCTCCTTGACTATATAATGTGTAACTGCACCTTAAGAATTCATGTTTCTGATGGTATCACATTACCTGTGCTCTACAGGATCAAGGAGAGGCTTGCTGATACTCAATCTCAGTTTCATTAATTAAAAAAATAATGTCTGTTCACTCTGGGTTGCTCTTGTTTTCAATGTGATGTAAAAGAAGATGTTGCCATATAGTAGATACTATGCTGAGGGTGCATCTACATGTGTGCTTTACTGCGGAGTTGACTTAACTCCGCATCAAAACATCACTGTCTATGCGTTCACTGGCATTGGGGAACAGTAGATTAATTAGCTTTGACATAGGATAGTACCATTAGGGATAGTACTGTCCGATGGCAAAGTAACTGTATGCCCTGAAATGCACATGTAGATGATGACAGGAGCTGGGTGGGGCACAAGGGTGCAGTGGCTGCCTGTTGCCTAGCCCCACACTTTGTCCTGTTTGATTTTACTTGGGACTTGTAGGAATAATGGAATTGGTAAGGAGACGAACACAAACTGTTCAGAAAAAGAACCCAGACTAATAATGTTTGGAGGAAAATCCTCTGCCACTTTTTTTGAGAAGGATAACTCAGAGGGATGACTCTATCAAAATGTTATCTGTTGCTGACTCAGAGCTCCCCCACACAATCTCTGGAGAAATGTCTGCTTAGACTGTCAGCTAATGAATTCTTTAGCCCTAATAAGTTGGGTATTGATAGGATGATCTGGTGGCATATGCCACAGTCCCAGAGCCTTATTATTTCTTCATGCTTCTGTTTATTTGTTTATCTAGCAAACTGTCATCATATAGTCTGGCATTCTCCATGTGGGTGGTTTTCAGCTGGATGGCAGGAAAGGGTTGCATGCCCTGCCACTGCTTTAAGCTTGAGAATAATGATATGAAGCAATGACTCCTGTGGAGTTCAGGTGTCCTGTTTCTATCATTCCATATGAGGTTCCTAGTTTACTAATAATGCCTCTGTTTTCATTGGCATAGAAAGGGAGAAAGGGACTTCTCTTTAAATAATTTCTACTTTTCTGCCAATGAAAAAAGCACAAATGAACTGCAGAATTAAGACAAGTATCTGTATACTGACTCTGTCAAGATATATATTATCCTTATTGGAGATCCTGGTTTTCTCTATTTAAAAAATCCCAAGTTCTCTGATTAAAAACCCCAAACTCTGCATTTTTCCACAATTAAAATGAAACACCACTCATATATACAGATCTATATCTATGTGTATAGATATATTTGTGTGTATAATGTATCAGTGGTGTTTCATTTTACTCATGGAAAAATACAGATTTGGGGTTTTTTAATCAGAGAATTTGAGATTTTTTACTATATTATCTCTCTCTATAGTATTATTTGAACATAATATTTTATTGATATGTTTACTAGAGCTGTGCAAGGCTTTGGACTGCGCTTTGGATCTCGAGAAGATTTGGACACTTCAGACACTGAAGCAGCATGTCCGGATCAAAGTGCTGGTATCTTTAGGCTTGCTGAAGTGGTATGGAGCTTCTGAACCACTTCGGAAAAGCTTTGGAGCTGCTTTGGAGATCTGGCCATCGGGTATAATGGGAAATCAATGAAATATCTATAACTTTGTTTTTTGTCTGATTTGGATGAAACTTGCAGAGGCAGTAGCCTCTGCTGCGAGAATGAAGCCTGCCATGTTTCAAGAAGATAGGTGCAGGAGTTTGCGGGGAACTGCACCCCCAATTCATGAAAGCAAAACATGTCACGCGTATGTGTCACACCACAGGGGTGTGAAAACTTGAGGGGTGGTAGCCCGTGGTGAGGCCACAAAGCTTGCCAAATTTCAAGAAGATAGGTGTAGGGGTTTGGGAGGAACTGCACCTCAAGCTGCTGACAGGCAAAACTCGTGACATAGATGACCCTGTGTGTGTTAAGGCAGAGCGGGCTGAAAACTGCAGGGGTAGTGACCCCTGCTGAGGCCATGAAGCCTGCCAGCTGTCAAGGAGATAGGTGCATGGGGAGTCTGGCTTCTGGGGCTCTACATCTCTGGCTGCTAATAGGCAAAACTTGTGATGTGGGTGGGTGCTTGTGCGACTGCATCTGTCTTGGAGCACGGGGGGGGTGACATCTACTGCAGGCCTGGGTGCTGGGCCCTGCCAGGCCACGAAGCCTGCCAGCTGTGTGTGTGTCTCACTGGGGGTGTCTGGCTTTTGGGGGCCTGCACCTCTGGCTGTTAACAGGCAAAACTCGTGATGTGGGTGGGTGACACTGTGTGTGTGTTAAGGTGCACCCTTCCTGGTGCTGGGGCCTCTGCACAACATGGCAGTGTGCTCCAGTGAGGCCACCTCCTCCCCTACTTGGCAGGCTTCATGCTCTCGGCAGAGGCTACCACCCTTGCAAGTTTCATCCAAATCAGACAAAAAACAACAAAGTTATAGATATTTCATTGATTCTCCATTATATCTTATGGCTGGATCTCCAAAGCGGCTCTGAAGCTTTCAAGCCACTTCGACTGAATCAAAGCAGGAAAGCAATCCGGATCTCCAAATTGGATTGCTGGCATTCAAAGCAGCTGAATCTGAATCTGAATTGAATAGCTGCCTATTCACACAGGCCTAATATTTACAATTTTAAAGCAATTTGGAAGTGCCCTTCACTAACCAGAACATGGGTCCAGCTGCTACTTTGTGGCACTAAGCAGCCCTGATATGCTGATGTCCTGTCCTGTCCCTGCTGGTGCCCCTCACTCCTGACCCACACTCCACTCCCAGCCCTGGTAATGCTCCTCACTCCTGACCCACAGCCCCAGCTGCTCCTTGCCCCGCAAGGGCTCAGGACTCCAGCGAGGGAAAGAGGAGGGAGGTCCTTCAGGGGCTTTGTGGCTGGGCCACTTGGGACTTGTGCTCATGCTCTTAGGGGCAGGGGTGACCTTATGCAGTGGGGAGATTCTGCCCATGGGGGTGGAGAGCATGGCCAAGCCACCTGGTGTGGGAGCCCCAGCCTGGGGTAGGGAATGTCACAGGTGTCACCTCCTTCTTCCTCCAGCCCATGCCACGGCCAGACTCATTCTGTGGCCACCTACATGAGAAGGAGCCATTGCAGCCACTGTGGGAGAGGCAGAGACCACCTAGAACCTCCAGCTGCCTCCAGCATGGCCCAGGCCAGAGCCACACTCAGCTACACACACTCACCCCACCCCTCCTGACAGTCCCCAAGCCCTGGCCCTCCAACACCCACTTAACTATATTCAGCGTGTGGAGCTGCTCTCACCACCCCACTTGCTTGTAAGCTGGCCACATGTGTGTATGCAGTGGGGCTGCCCCATGCCTCCCTGCCTGAGGGTGAAGGAGGGGATCACAGAGGCAGCACACCCTGCCACATAGCCCAAATGCCCCCCAGAACAGCTGGCAGGGAGGGGGAAGCAGCCAGCAGGGAGAGAGGGGAGTAGGGAGGCAGGCAGACGTGGGTCAGGTGGACCCAGAGTGGCAGGGGGCAGAGAGTGGGGCAAGACCCAAAGCAGCGGGGGAGTGGGGGGAAGAGGGTCAGAACCAAAGTGGCAGGGGAGGAGGGAGGGAGTGGGGCCAGACCAAAGTGGTGGGTGGGGGGAGTGGAGCTGGATCTGAAGTTGTTGGGGGGAGGGGGAGGAGCGGGGCTGAACCTGAAGTGGTGGGGAGTGGGTTCAGACCCGAAGCAGTGAGGGGGAGGGAGTGGAATGGGGTCAGACTTGAAGCAGCAGGGGGAAGAAGGAAAATGGGGTTAGACCTGAAGTGCTGGGGGGGAGGGAGGGTGGAGCAGAGCCAGACCCAAAGCGGTGGGGGGAGGGGGGAATGGGATCAGACCCAAGTGAAGCAGCAGGGGAGTGGTGTGGGGGAACAGGGACAGACCCAAAGTGACATGAGAGAGGAGGGGGTAACAGGGCTTGACCTGAAGCTCTAGGGGGGACTAAGAGGGTGTGGGGTTGGATCCGAAGTGGTGGGAGGGGTCTGGGGGTGAAGCGGGGCTGGGCCCAGAGCAGCAGAGGGGTGGTGTGGGGCTGGACCCAAGAGCGGGGTGTGGGGTGTGGAATGGGTCCAGATGAGAAGTGGCAAGGATGGGAAGGGGTAGAGCGGGACACATGCAGGGCTCTGTTACTGCTGCCCTCCTCCCCCGCCCCATCATTCTTGTTGGATATTTGCTGTTAACAAATAAAAGTTCTTAACCTTCTGCAATCTAAAATGTGTCTCCATCCCATTTTCTATTTAGCATTAAGAAAGCATCTAGAATTTTTTAAAAATATGTTTAGGAAATATATGGTCCATTTTCTCAAGTAAAACAGGAACTCTATTTTCTGCATAACAAACTTCACATGAGACAGACCCCTGAAAAGTGGGTTAGGGGAGATAAGGCAGGATAAGTGGGTATTTAGTAAACCTGGTAATTATTTTCAGATGTTATAGAATCCACGACCTATTTATAATTTTTATAACATTCCATATTGTTAAAAATAGAATGGGTGTCCTCCATATGGGAAGGTATGTGGGAAAGGAAGCTAAATCCAAAGGAATGGCACTTACAGCTCTTAGTAATCTCCTCAGAACAGGAGTTTGGTAGATCACAGTAACTGAGGTAAAATAAGAAAAAGGCACAGTAGATCTTATCCTCTGTGGCCTTTCATCTTTTCATGTTAGCTCATAAGAACATTGGTAGTTAGTAGCTGTCATCTAGCTTCTCTCGTAAGTTCTAAACCATCTCTTTATTGCAAGGTTATAAAATTTCTTATGATTAAAGGGGCTGCAAAAGTGACTTTGAATAGTTAATCTTCACCACTGCCTGAACTTCTTTTGGGATGCCCGAATGTTCAAGCCAGGAACAGTATTTGTATATATGGTTGTTGCCAAATGCTGCCAGGAAGTATCTGCTGTGCCCAGTGCTGTTTGTAATGAATGCCCTGCTAACAGTTTCCCTTCATTTATAATTGCCATAAATTATTCCCTGCTTTCCTGAGGCACTTTATCAGTAAACTCAGTCAATTTATTGTAATTGATAAAATCATATTTCACCATAAGTGTTTAAATATAAAGTTGCAGACTTGCTGACATGTAATTCTTTTTTGCAAAAAGTCCAATCATTTAGCATCTTAACTGAAAGGATTTTCTTGTGATTTATTCTGTTTTTCCTTTCTTTTGGTTACTGTGACAGTGAGGAAACTGAGGATATGGGACAGTGAGGAAACCGAGGATATGGTACATATACAAGTATTGTAGTCCACATGGCATCTAGTAGTTTTTC
The DNA here is from genome assembly GCF_052110815.1 of Crocodylus siamensis. Taxonomy (NCBI): domain Eukaryota; kingdom Metazoa; phylum Chordata; order Crocodylia; family Crocodylidae; genus Crocodylus; species Crocodylus siamensis. The sequence goes on from NC_143395.1 coordinate 50,431,120, forward strand.
AGTTCTCTCTGAAATAACCCTATAAATCACTACTTTTGCAGGTTTTAAACAACTTTATTAATTGGAAGTGTGGTTGTATTCAGCAAAACACTTTGCAGAATTTCATGTGCTCTTCTAGGAGTATTTGTAGTGAATCTGTAATTTTTAAATTTAAAGGAATTAATGGACACTATAAACAGCACAGACAAGAGGTCATGAACCTCATCTGGTAAGAAGGATGATAGAATCTGTGAAGCCAAAATAGCTTGTTTGATCAGACTGGCTCTGATCTTCATATTCTTGCTCCTGTTAAAGTATCTAGTACCTTTAGCTAGAACAGACCTTTGCCTTCAGATGTTCCTTGTGTATCCTACATACATACAGGTCTCATCAATGGTATTATAATATCAATCAATGGTATTATAATATCAATCACTACATAGCTTCACATTTTCATACCAGATATAAAATCCCTAATAGTACAAGGCATTTGAATTAAGTAACAAGTTTACCAATACTCTGAACCATAGATAAGGGAATAAAAACAGCCTTTCCCTTGCTCAACACTGGGCACATCTACATGTGCAAATGCCCAGTACTGGTGGTGAAACTTATTCTCAACAGGAATTCTCAAAAGCAAAGCTCACTCCCTGACATTGTAAAAGTCAGTGAGGACATTTCTATTATTGATGGCTTCAGTATAGGGAAGGAGTTCATAGCACATAAGTATCAAAAACACTGGTAATATTCTCCAGAGAAAGCATGGCTGCACTAGGACTCTAGGGGTGCATCTACACAAGACACCAACTGTGCTGTAGCCTGATAATGCTGTGCAGTGGTGCATCGCAGCATGGAGAGTGCTAATATGTTACTGTGCAGTATTATTAGGCTACCATGCAGTAGCATCACTAAAAAGGTGGCTGCTGGTGCTACTGCACAGTAACTATGTATTTTGTACTTGTTTTGTTTTTCCTGGTCATTCTTTTTCTGTGGAACAGAATCTTCTTGCTTAGAGATTGAGGGAAGGGAAAGAGTCCTGGAATTGTTCAAAATTTGAAGTGATGCTCTTTCTTCCTGAAATTTAGTGTACAGGAAACCTGTGGGACCTTGATCGCACATCTAGCTTGGCTTTTAGATTGGCTTAAAAAATTCCCACCTGGCCCCAAGAGTGAGATCAAAGAAAGGGGGTTAGACATCTAGTCTCCTTATACAACCAGTCATCTGAAGACTGGCTCTTCATTATGAAGAGAGGCTGTGAACCATGGGACTCTTCAGCCTGCAGAAGCACAGGCTCAGGGGTAACTTGGTGGCAGCCTGTAAGTACATAACGGGTGTGCATCAGGATCTGGGGGAATGCTTGTTCACCAGAGCACCCCTAGGGATGACAAGGTCCAATGATCACAGACTCCTGCATGAGCGTTTTGGGCTGGACATAAGGACAAACTTGTTTATTGTGCAAGCCCCCAAGGCATGAAACAGACTGTCCCCAGAGGTGGCGCAGGCACCTACTCTGGACATTTTTAAGAAACATTTGGATGCTTATCTTGCTGGGATCCTTTGATCCTAGCTGACTTCCTACCCTTTGGGCAGGGGGCTGTTGGACCCAGTGATCTTACAAGGTCCCTTCCTGCCCTAATGTCTATGAAATCTTTAAAGGCCAATCCACCTAAACCTACCCACTGAATGTGGAGACACCCAGCACTAGCCAAGAGACAATGCTGAGTACAGAAATGTGCCTGAACTCCCATCTATCACTGAAGTTTAGGGGTCTGCCTCAAAGCTGCATATTATGCACTTCTTTTAGCTTAGGAACCCAGATTCCTGTTCTGCAAAGATGTAGCTAAGCAAGATTCTTACAATACTTCTACCATTGCTGCCCATCTTTTACATAATGATCTAGTAGTTATACCACTCAACCAGCAAGTGGGAAATCTATGTTATAGATCCCCTTCAGCCTGAACGTGTCCAAATTCAAATGTTTCATCTTGCATGGAAATGCCTTAACCACCAGGATCTGGGCTATTTAAGGTAAAACCTACAAAAAGTTCTGAAATTGGGCAGATACTTTCAGGGTGGATCCAGAGGGAGTAACCACATCTCCCCTTTTTGACTGGATCATGTTATGGGAGCCTCTGAGGACTTTTAAAAAGTCTTCAAAGCACATAACAATCCACCCTTACCCCTCTATGCTCAAAGTCAGGTCGCTTCCCCTACTCTCCCCTCTCCCAGCTTGCTGTTAATGTTTTCTCCACTGTCGCAGGGCCAGGGAAAGTTTCAAAGCCACTTCTGCCCACTCTGGCCAGGCTGTATGAGGGTTGGGGTTTCGCTGGGAACAGTTAGAGCAGCAGCAGTGATGAATGGGCAGGAAAGTGGATTTCCTCACATGTCTGGTCCCTTGGCAGTACCCCTACCCCTGCCCATCACCACTGCTGCTGTTCCCAGCTAAGCCCAGGCAGCATGGTCTGTCTGCACTGGTAGGTGGGAGGGGAGAAAGCTGGGAGTTGGGCCATGCAGCCAATACTACAGCAAGAGTAGCTGCTCCCACACTCCACTTTGCCAGATCCTGGATCTATCCCTGGTACTCTAACAACTCAGCTATTTAGCAAAAGGTGGGCAATGCCACCATAACTGCTGGTAATGGCATTTGGAAGTGGCTGTGTGTTTTGGGTTTGTACTGACCTGTCAGAATCAATCAAGTATTTAGCATGTTTTGAGGATGCCTAATGGACCAGGACTTAGGTAGACCTAGTGGTCTATCTCCAACATGGATTGCAATGGAACTTTGGTGACAGGCACATATGTGCTTGATTTGGATTGTCTATGTAAATGAACACAAATCTAAGGCTCCTGATCTGGAACCAACTTCCAAGGGAAGTGGTGCTGGCTCCTACCTTAGGAGTCTTTAAGAGGAGGCTGGATAGTTACCTATCTGGGGTCATATGAGCCTAGTACTCTCCCCTGCCCAGGGCAGGGAGTCAAACTTAAATATTTACCAAGGTCCCTTCTGACCCTACATCTATGAATCTATGATTGTTTTTGTGGCTAAGTTTGATCTAGGTAGTTCTTTGTGATATAGACATCTCAATTCCACCTCTGTCCTATTTAGGTGCTTCTAACAGTTATTCATAGTAACCTTTCTACAGATAAAGTAAAGAGGACATGAGGAGAAAAAAAGAGAGTAAAGGAACTAACTTATTTATTTTCCCCAAGCTACTGCTAGTCCAATACAAATTAAAAGCCACTGAATACCAATTCCACTAGAAAACTATATACAAACAAGATGGTAAATCTGAAGTTCTTAACATAGATAGCCTGTATCAGGCCATGGGCAGCAAGAAAGAATTACATGACATTTTCTATATTCCATAGAGTGCCCAACAGTTGCTACTTTTATTCATGCCTGAATAAAAGTATTGGCAAAAATACTCTAACCTCAGGTGCACAAGAGCACATGCACAACCTACAATTCTCATAGGAAGAAGAAAACCCAGTTGGAGTAAAACTAATAGTAATCATAATATACTTAGTTTCTGAAACACCATAATAAAAAATAGGTCTTCATATCCTTGTCTGATCGTCACGTCCTTGACATGACAAATGTTTCAATGTATATTTATATTCTTGCTGCAGTATTGGCTGCACAGCCCAACTATTAATAGAGGTGGATGGTTGGCAAATTCTTACAATACACTTAAATGGCTTTATAATACACTGTTAATACTAAACAGTTCTCTTCAATGAGAAATTTCTACAATGAACCATTAAGAGTTGCTTAACTAGCTAAGGTGTTTGGAAATTTTCAAATTATCTGAATGAGCATAAGGATGAAAGGAGTGAAATAAAAATATTATTATTTCTCATTGTTGGCAATAGTACTGGGGGGCAATAATAAAACTTTAGTTCATACCACAAATCCAGGTTTACAAAAACAGGCAAAACCATGGCTGGGTTCCCTCTGGATACAAATGCCATTTACACAAGGATTGGATCTACACTCATCTGTATCCTCCTCACAGTTGAGGCCTTCCCATCCTGTCAAGATAAAAAACAATGTTTACTCCATTACGCTATAAATCCATGCATTGATTTAGGCTAGACAGCCACCTTAACAGTAAACACAATTAGTCTTGGCATATGTCAATATATATAGAAAGAGATTTCAGTAGGTAAACTGGCTAACAGAAGTCACTGTGTATCCACAATATTAAAGGTGAAAAGTATTTATTTAGTAGTAAATAATAAATAGAAGGAAAGAAAAGTATATAAACCCCCCCGAGGATCACAGCTCAGTTCTGAGCACCTAATACACTTAGTACATCATAGAAACATTCATTATTAATGCCTACACTTCTGCTGACACATACTGGCAAGGATGTAGGCAAGGAGACTTGAACGACCCTGCTCCTTTCCCAGGTGTAACAGAATTTACTTCTGGATCCCACATCTATCCTCCAAGCTGGCAATTATGGTAGGTTCATACTACTGTATGGCACCTGTGCCATAAAACTGAAGGGGGTAGGATGTTTCCTGAAACCTATTCCTCTATACCACCTCCATGCAGAAGCTGTCAGAACCAGCCATTATAATATTCACGATAAAGGAATATGAATATTACTATCTCCTTGGCAGAGTTATTAATTTTGGCATTCTAGTTTCACTGGACTATGAAACTGGACACTCACATAGATAACGAAAAAAAAATCAAAATTAGAGTAAGGAAAGCTTTGAAAGAGGTATAAAACATTAAAGACTGCTGGGATCAGATGGCCCCAGCAAGATGGGTGTCAAGATGCTTTTTGAAGTTCACCAGGGTGGATGACTGTACCACCTCTGAGGGGAGCCTGTTTGGGCACCCAGACTGGCTCTGGGGTATTAGGCAGGGGCAGGGAGGAGGCAAGGACCAGGGAAGTCTCTAGATGTCAGCACATCACCTCTCTGTGGGCTGGGTGTGGCAGGGTGCTGGCACAGGGTCTGCATGAAAATAAACTTTGAAACACAATATTTTTTATTTCAAAGTATAGATATGGTGTATAAGTTGAAGTGGAAGTTTAAGGGTAAATATTTTGGCTTCAAATCTCGATTTATACACTGTGAAATATGGCACACATGCAGAGATTAGGGAGCAGATTTGCTGCTCTTTGCACCACGTTTTCTGCAGCCCTGCAAGCATGGGGATGGACCTGATGATCAGTAAGGTCCCTTCCAGCCTCTAACAACTATGAAACTATGAAAACTTCTCTTGTTGGTTCCTCTTTGAGACTATTTCTTTGTTGATTATAATCATGTTTTTAGGTTGAGGTGTTTAGATTGCCAATGCTCTGCACAATGTTTATTTGTTAATACAGCCCTAAAGTATGGGTCAAAATTGATCTGAAAGTGTCCTTTACATAGTAATCTGAATCTTTGTCTTCCCTTGGATAACTGGGGGAGAGCAGCGGGGGGCCACAAGTGCACATTTTAATCCAAAACAATGAACTAGCCCTAGTTGAAATTATAAAGATGCTGCACTCATTGCTAGTAGAGATTCTCTATATCTGGATGTAAATGGTAATTGGGAAGCAAGTTTGGGATTGGCCAGAGGTCTTGCTTATATAGCAGTTTAGATACAGAAGGGGCCTATCTATAGGTGCAAATACTCCAGGGAGGGTTTAATCCAGAGTAATTTACTCTGGTGTAAAACCTACCCCAGGAAGGCAGCTACATGTGCAGGGAAGTGGGAGAAGATTTTCTGCTCAAGGCAGGGTCTGCTTCGACCCTTGCTGGCCCTGCAGCAGCCCCCTGCAGCAGGTAACTCTAGGCTCTACCCAGGTGCTAGCCCACAGGATGGTAGGGAGCAGGCAGCAGGAGACGCCTGGCTCCTGGAGAGGGCTGGGAGAATGCTCTCTGCTCTCCAGAGCTACCTGCTCCTGAGGCAGGTTTTGCCACAGGAGCCTCGGTGGGGATAATGTCTCCTGCCCCAGAAGCAGGAAGCTCCCAGTCCCCAATCCCCAGTTGCAGACCTGGGGCTAGAAGATAAAAATCTCCAAGCCCCTGCTCCCCGACCACAGGGCTGGGGCTAGCAAGGAGAAGAATCTCCCAGTCCCAGCTCTGCAATCATGGAGTGGGGGCTGGGAGCTCCCTGCTGGGGCAGGGGGACATTGCCTCCACCCAGGCTCTGGTGGCAGATCCTGCCCAGGCAGCAGGCAGCTCCTTGGGGCAGGGAGCGGTCTCCCGCCCCCTGCTTCCCGGCTGACCAGGAGCACATTTGCTCTTAGTCAGCTGTCTACATGTTCAGTGCTGTTCTGTAATGTCTCCTGAAAACGTTTGCTATTTGTATTTACAGGTAGAAAATTTACTTGCAATTAGAGCAAATTATTATGCAGGAGTAAGTGTCTGCACACGTAGACAGTGATGCTTACTGTCCAGTAATTTGCTTTAATTTCAAGTAAAGCATCTTGTGTAGATGTGCCCAAGCAGTATCAGAGGGAGGAGTTAGTGGGGCTTTTAAGTTTTAGGGTATTGTTTGAGAATCATATCAGTGGATTTGTACTGTTTATTGCTATTTTTGGAGCTTTTTAGATTGGGTGGGGTATAGATCTATTCAATACATACCTAAATAAAAATTATTCTTTCCATTTTAATCCCTGACTTTTTAAAAAGCAATTCATTTCTTTTCAACTCTCCAGCTGCCTCATACTTAAATGTCCATGTTCTCCATTTGACAAGATGCATCCAGCCAGCCATATGTCAGTGCTGGGTTGTATACTTTCTATAAGTGCTCCTGCCTTGCTCTAAAGACTCTAGCGCTTGCCTCTAAATTTCAACAACAATGATGAACAGATGGGTAGATATAATATATAAAGAGGATATGAATGTATTTAATTTTTTTTTAAAGAGATCACTATGTCTAAACAATACCAGACAGTGCTAATGAATGAAGGAAGTTATTAAGCAATAGAAATTAGGAAAATAATGATCAGTGCCTTAAAACTAGGAAAATTATATTAAAAATGCATTTTTAAGCATTAGAACAGAGTTGTAGGATAGGATGGGTAATTTTGAAAGATAAAGTTCTGATTAGATTACTTACGTCATTACCTTATGCAGTTCAACAGAACTGGCATTCCTTAACAAAAACTAAAATTTTACTAAAACCAAGTACAGATGCAGAAGTGACAGTAGTTCTTAGTTCCTGAGAATAGTTACTCTACCCATCAGCCCCAATTTAATGATACTTTTCAGGAATACCTCTGCATCACTTCCTATGACCTCAATCTTTTAGCAAAAAGAAAAAAATCATTTGAGCAATTTGTTGCAATTACCTAGATATTCTTTGTCCAGTTCAACAGTGAAGCTAACTTTTCAAAACACATCATAACACAGCACCCAATCAATAGGTTTGTAAATGCACTGTATTGTTAATCAAGATAATAACTTGTGAGTCAAGTAAAGTGATGTTCAAAAATACCTTCTTGAGAGTTCATTCAAAATAGTAAATTGATCTGGAAATATTCAAAGTATTAAGTGGATCTGACATGTGATCAAACAAAAGGAAACTGTGTTATAATGGTCTTGTTTTTATATACAGCTGGTCAAAGACATCATTTAGCTTAAGATCAGTACATTAGACTCCAAATTACAAATGAAACCCTGACTTAAATTAGCTAACTTACTTAATAGTGATAACAATGAAATAAAATATTATGCTTGAGAATGATCTGTTGCTAATTACCTTGTTGACATTTGCAAGTGTATCCATTTATATGGTCTTCACAGGTCGAGCCATGTAGACAAGGCAATGAATTACACTCATTAATTTCCATTTCACAAAACCGACCAGAAAATCCAGACGGACACCTAGAGCAAACAAGAACCCAAAAGGATACACTATCTTTGAATATATAGAATATACAATGTCTGCAAATGTTGTGACATTTACATTAGCAACACACATGTTCAGATCTTTCTTTTCTTTTCACTGGTTTCTATTATTCTTGTAGCTTAAACCTTTGGATCCATTGTGGTTTTCCTGAGGTTTTAGATAGCACATGAATTCTATCAAATTTCTTATCTAAACTATAAAATCTTTTTCATAATCAAACCCAAAGCAGTCTGATCAGTTTATTGCCTCTAGAAAAGTAGATAAACATGATTGCTTAAAAACATGCTTCTCGATGTTTTGGAAAGACATACATCTATTAAAATACAGTTCAGGTATTTTAGGTAACAGTAACCTAAATACAGAAAACTAGCTCTCATTAAATATTAAAAAGGTAAATGTAATTATAGTGTACAAACTAGCTCATAAGAACCATGCTTTGGCTGTCATCTTGAGAGAATCAAATAATAGATATGTGTCAAAAACCTGAAGATATTACCGGGCTTTACTTTGCTTAAAACAACTTTGATTACCTACTGGCATGAAATAGTTTAAATAATTTCAACAACCACGTGGAAAACCATGACTTATATTGTTCTGCTATGGCCCATACTACTCCACCAAACACATATTTGAATTGGTCACCTTTGCCTTTTAAGGAGCTGTTAAAACACTTGTGTTCCTCATTTTTAATTTCAAGGTTTAAACAAACTGAAATAGCACATTTATGCTGCCTGGATACACTGCCCTGAAAGTTCTAGAATTCAGGTCTGTGTAAACCTAAAGCCTAAAGAAAATGTGGAACTAACTTGGTAGATTTAGCAGCTTTTTGATTAAACTGATGGGTTAGATTGGTTTGATTGTCCATAATACTCCATCTTTTGTGCACACAAGTACACATTCAAAGCCTCACCTCTCTTCTCCACATCAGGATCTCGTAATGGTTACTAACCTGGTTTTCTAAACATTATTATTTGGGGTATACTGTGCTGGTGTATGTTTTTACTTCATATAAGTATATACTCAATGCACTTAAGTTAGACATTTTTATCAGCATCATCTGGAACATACCCTGCTGTTGCAGACTGATTTTGCTTAGTATTTCTGAGTTAAATGTGTCCATGTTGTTATAATGTTGCATGCCTCAGCTTCCCTGACTTGCTCATACGTTGAGAAAATGCGGTTAATTATATTTGGAATCAGAGCTATAGTGATTTGCTTAAGTGCTCCATTGATGGGTAATGTGCCATCAAAAAAAAAAGAGTTAATTGGCTTATGTTGACACATTGCAATTAAATGCCATGATATGGCTGCTTGCTGGGGAGTTCTCAAGCCAGCATCAAAAGCTTAGCAGTCCAGGGGATGGGGGAAGGAGTTGCAATGGGGAGAGGGGAAGGAGAGAGCTTGGGATGGTGAAGGTAGGAGCTGTTTGCTTCTCCAGGTGGGAAAACTGGGATGTGGGGGATTAGGGGCTCTTCAGGGCTGCCTTGGCAGATGGCCCTGACCCCATGTAGGGAAGAGGTTGCTTGCTTCTCTGTGCCTGTGTTCTCTCCCCCACAACCCTAACCTCCCACACCCAAACTTTCCCACACAGAGGCTGCAATTAAACCTGGTCCTATACCTGCTTCCTCAGCCAATCAGGTGGGGGGGGGCGGGGAAGGGGAAGAGGTGATGGGAACACTAGAATCTGGGTGTTAAAATGGCAGCGTGCACCATCATCTGTTCATCATACTTGTGAACTGGGCCTTTAAATAAGGCCCTATGCATAGGTGAGGGAGGGAGAGAAAAAGAAAGAACAGCTAGGGTTTGTTTTTCCTGACAGTGAATGCTCGGGCTTCTTGGACCAAGAACTCCGCTTGCTATTGACCAACTTTTTTTTTATTTATTTAAAAAGATATTTCTGCTTTCGTGCATATGTCTTTGCCTAGAAGAGGTAAAGTCCCTTGCCACATCTTTTACTGAGAATATAAAAGGGGTAAAATTGCCCCAGTTCTCTTAGCAGTTCCACAACCTTCTCATATACTCTGTTCCACAGGTGGACTAAATTGACAGCTGGATTTTTTTTTCTAATTTCTAAAAATCTCAGTTGCATTTTAAGATCATTATTTCCACCTTAGAAATGGAGAAGTTTCTAAAATTTATCTCTGCAATAACTTTTGGCATGTTTGAGAGAGATATTATCATGTCTTAGTCTTCTCTTCCCTAAACTAAACAAACCCAATTCAATCTTTCCTTACTGGATACATTTTTCCATAAGTCAGATATTTTTTATTGCTCTTCTCCAGATTTTCTCTAAATTGTCCATGTCTTCTTTAAAAATAGTGCCCAAAATTAATCAAAAGAAATTTAGTAAGGTCAAGTACAAGGTCCTGCATTTTGGATGGAAAAAAAAATCCACAAATGCAAACTGGAGAATGAGTAAGTCAGCTGCAGTACTGCAGAAAAGGACCGGGGGGAGGGAGGGGAGGGAGGGCATGGACATCAGACCACAAATTAAGTACGAGTGAACAGTGTACTCTCTCAAGGAAAAGAAAAAGAAGAAAATGAAAATGAAAATATCAATAATATACAGACATATATCAACAGAAGTTTCACCTGCAAGTCAAGGGAAGTGACTCTTCCACTCTATTTTGTACTGGGAGTAGTGCAAGTAGTTTTGGGTGCTACACTTCAAAAAGGATGTAGAGAAAATTAGGAAGAATCCATCAGAGAGCAACAAACAACACCGTGCATTAAAGCTCTAGGGAATATGAATTATGATAAAAAATATGGAAACACTTGGACTACTTTGGAAGATAATAGATGGAGAGGAATTTTGTTAGCCATCTGTAACTACACGTGGAAGGCAGGGTAAATGCATGTGTCTCAGATTCCCCAGAACACCTACAGTCTTATACAGCCTCTTTTAATACCTGCTAAAGCCAACAGAGTTATAGCATGTAGAGAGGGTAAGCACCTTGTTTTGTGGATTCTGAGACCCAGATATTTGGTCTCAGATGTCCTTGGTTATCTGTGGCTCTTTCAGAGAACTCTGTTAATTCAGCTTCTGGTGGCAGACTTTGCCTGTTCAAGGGAACAGAGTGTTTCTGAAGGCTCATACAGTGAAGCAAGCAACCTTCCTTTATTAAAACAAAAGTAACCTTTATTGGTCAACAGCAGTGCAGTAGGCAGAGTCCTTGGGCTCCGAAAACCAAGCCGTCTTTGTCTGGAAAAACAGCCTCAGCTGCTCACTCTCAGGTTCTCATCATCTCCTTTTTCAAGATGATGTCTTTGTAGTACTCTCCCCTGAAGTGCCTTGCTGGCACCAGAAGCACCAGGGCACCAAAACCATGGTGTGCCACATTGATGCACCAGCTCTTGAATGCTGGGATACAGGCTAGGCCCAGCTGGGAAGAAAATATTGGCTTCAAAATAGAAGCAAAAGTATCAATGTGATGGCATCAAACTTCATGTTAATTACACAGTTTTTGTTAAAGGGAGCGTGGTAGAAGGGAAGATGGTAATTATGAATGGACCAAGAGAAAGAAAGTCAGGGAATGACATGGTGACCACAACCTTGATATTTTAGATTCACATGGAAAACTGCTGTTAAGAAAGTTCCTGATTTTATAGTTCTTCTCTCAAAAATATAATTGATTGGGAAGTAGTGAAAAACTGATTTACTACTGCTTGGATGAATAATTTATGAAAGGAATGAAAAAATTGAATTACTAAAAAAAGTATGAATTTTTATTTTCCTAGAGTTCTAACATACATTGCAGACTATTCCCATGCTTCAGTTAGATGGGAAAAGTCCTGGCAGTCACGTATTCACATTGCCCTGCAAAATGTCACTCTCTTGTATTGCTGGTCCTCAACCAACAGAGGGCTAGTAGGAGCATGCACCCAGCTTGCTTTATTGTCAGCTAGTGTCCAGAGCTTCTGTGGGATTTCCCAGCATAACAGATAGCACCCATAGCTGGTCAGCTGGGTGGTAGTGGTCTGGACTTACTTGTGAACACAGGTCATAATTTCAACCTGCGCCACTACTCCCATTACCTTCTCTTCAAGATGTCCCCAGTCACATGCATGAAAACAAGCATCTCTTGCTGCTACTTATATGTGATCCTTGCTAGAGAATCATAGAGAAGTAGGGCTGGAAGGGACCTCCAGAGGTCATCTAGTCCAATCCCTGACCTGAGGCAAAATCATCCCTAACCAAACCATTCCCCACAAACCACAGTTTAACTCTACATAAAAGACTACCATCAACCCTGACACAACATAGATATAACACTCTAGCCTTCCACAGGTAAAGCCTGGGAACCATGGCAACCTACATCCTGCTTCTATGAAATGTTGTCAATATATGCTCAACAGGTCTCAGGCAGAGAGGTTCAAGCCCCCCCCCCGGAAGGCAAAAACCATCAGTCCGTACCAATCTGACCATGTGGTAAAATGCCTTCCTGATCCCAAATATGCTGATTTGTCTGACCCTGAGCTCCCACACCCAAAATTTCCCAGTCTTGGCTGTAGCCAACACCCAATGCCTCTGGGAAGGCTTAAAAGCACGTAGCAGAAAAGGCAGCAGGGACAGGGGCAACCAGCAAAACCCAGAAGCATGAGAAATACCACAGTAGAATACAGGCAAAGCTACACCTAGATCATCCCTGATGAGTGCCTGTCTAACCTCTTCTTGAAAACCCCTAGTAAAGGAGAGTTCACAGCTTCCCTAGGTAGTTCTCTCTTCCACTGCCTCACTATTTTAACAATGAAGAAATTTTTATGAATATCCTATCCAAACTTACTTTGCTGCAACTTCAAACCACTAGTCCATGTCCTCCTTTCTGGAGCAAGAGAGAAAAGGTGCTTTCCCTCTTCACACTACTCCAGATGAGGCCTAACCAGTGCCAAGTAGAGGTACTATCACCTTCCTTGTCTTGTGCCTAATGCTTTTATTGATGTATCCCAAAACAGCATTTGCCTTTTGTGCAGTTGCATCACATTTTTTCTTAGTTCTGTCATCCAGCCAGGTGTCACTCATTTTCTGTTTGTGTTTTTGATAGTTTCATAGTTTCTAGGGGCAGAAGGGACCTGAGTAGATTGAGTCCAACTCCCTGCCATGACAGGAAAGAGTACTGGGGTCAAACAACCCCAGCAAGGTGTACATCTAGCCTCCTCTTAAAGACCCCCAGGGTAGGAGCCAGCACCACTTCTCTTAGAAGTTGGTTCCAGATCCTAGCTGCCCTGACTGTGAAGTAGTGCCTCCTGATATCTAGCTTAAATCTACCCTCTGCCAGCTTGGGGCCATTATTCCTGGTCACTCGTGGTAGTGCTCAGGGGAACAGGGACTTCCCCAGTGCCTGCTGGTCCCCTCTGACTAGTTTGTAATAGGCTACTAGATCCTCCCTCAGCCTTCTCTTGTGGAGGCTGAACAGGTTCAGGTCCCATAGCCTCTCCTCATAGGGCCTGCCCTGCTGCCCCCTGATCATGCGAGTGGCCTTCTCTGGACCCTCTCCATGTTGTCCACATCCCTCTTGAAGTGCAGCACCCAGAACTGGACGCAGTACTCCAGCTGCATGAGCCAAGGTCCATCTTGCTGGGCCACAGGAAGCCAGGTCAGAGGGACACTCAGGGAACAAGGTGCCAACCTGATTCAGGTAGCCAGGTACAATGAGCAAAATTCAAGCATAGGCCACATCAGAATACCAGGAATTCAGTCTGAGAAGCAGAGTAAGGAAGTGGGAAGGTCAGGTTGTGCATGGAGTCAGAGGGTGAGCCAAGTAAGGTTGCCAAGACATCAAGCCAAGAAACTCAAACTGTAAAGAAACGTAAACTGTAAAGACCAACAGAGCAGTCTGGGGAAAACACTGAACTTGTTTCCCAGACAATTCCTCTTTCAGGCCATGGGTTTATATGTGAAGGGGTGGAAGGTCAGCTGCCAGATGGCTAAGCCCAGATGGAGGTTACTGACTGGCTTACTTGCCCCAAATGGTCAGCCAGAGAGGTGATAAGCCAGGATAACCCCAGGTTGGAGGCCACAGCCTGACAGGGTCCCAAGGATGCCGGAGTTAGGGTGAAACAGAAGCTGGTGCTGAGGTCTGGGTGAACCCAGAGTCAGAACCAGAATCAGAAGCCAAATCAGGGTAGCCAGAGCCAAACTTGTAGTCAGAATATGTCAAGATTCAGATTCAGAGTATGCCAAGGTTCAAGAGTCAGAACGAAGTCAGAGAGCCAGGGATCTGATAAGTAAAGCAAGAAAGTATAGCAAGATCAGGAATGAGTGCCTAAATCTTTACCCAGACAGAGTACTGCAGGGTAAGCCTTGATTTTAAAGGCTGGAGCAGGTGCGGTCTGTTGCTTGTGGTCTTCAGGGGACTGGATTCCCTGAAGGTCCCACTAGGACCAGGGCATTGAACAAAGACTTGAAATCTGTATAAAAGTGGGATGCAGACAAGCCAAGACGGGGAATCCACTCTCTGCAACCTCATGAAACACAGACATGCTTGTCTGTTCTTCCCCCACTCCTATCACCCTCAATAAGCCTGGACCCAGTTATCCAGTGCTAGTATTGAGTAACATTTGCTGGTAACTATAACATTTTACTGAAGTAGTTTTGTCTGTAGGTCTGTCTATGTGTGTTGGTATGTATGCTTGTGTACATCTGTTTTTATGACTGGTTTGTCCAAGCTTATGTATTTGCTTCATGCCAATAAACACAGCATTTTGCCTTATCCCGTTTTTAAGGTCTCACTCTTAATTTGAGTTATTGGTAATTTTAAGTAACACAGGTAGGTGTATTACCAGTAGGTCAAGGGAAATGATTATTCTGCTCTATTCCACACTGTTGAGGCCAAATCTGGAGTACTGTGTTCAGTTTTGGGCCTCCCACTACAGAAAGGATGCGGATGAATTGGAGAGAATCCAGCAGAAGGCAACAAAAAATGGTTCAAGGCCTGGGGCACATGACTTATGAGAAAAGACTGAGGGAACTTGGCTTATTTAATCTAGAGAAGAGGAGACTGAAAAAGGACTTAATAGCAGCCTCCAACTATGTTAAGGGTTTGAAAGAGGGTGGAGCTAGACTATTTTCAGTGGTGGCAAATGACAGAACAAGGAGCAATGTTCTCAAGTTGCAGCAAGGGAAGTTTAGGTTAGATATTAGGAAGAATTTTCTCACTAGAAGGGTAGTTAAACACTGGAACAGGTTACCCAGAGGGGTTGTGGAATCTCCATCCTTCGAGGTTTTCAAGGCCTGGCTTGACAAATCCCTAGCTGGAATGATCTTGTTGGGGATGGTCCTGCTTTGAGCGAGGGGTTGGACTAAATGACCTTCTGAGGTCCCTTCCAACCCTAATTTTCCATGATTCTATGATCTGAGAACCTATATGTAATCTGGCATTCTGAGCTTTTGCAGATTGGTGATGAACAAATGCAGGTTGGTGATGGACAAGGGTATGAAGATATTGCTGTCTAACTCCAGGTCTGTCTCTATACCTGTGAAACTGTCCTGGAGAGGTGAGGGATCCTCAACCTGGCTCAGCTCCATATTAATTTTCTGGGTTGCTATTGTAGGTCTCATAACCGTGGTGTCATCCAATTGACTGCTTGAGCCGTGGAAAATTAGGGGCATATGCCTGTGGGCTGCAATCTCAGTGGTGATCCTTTTCATGACTGTCTGACTGTGGTGACTGAGGTGGAGTACACACTGGTTTTCTTCCTCTCTGCAGATCACAGGTAGGTCCACCACCTCATGTTTGCAAATGACAGTGGCTGTTGGGGGCATGGCATTGTGATGAGCTTGGAATGTCTGCGCTGGATGTCCCCGGAATGGGTGGTATTCAAGACCAGGTTTCAATGCTGACCTTCAAAATAAGGCACGTGAACAAAGAATGGCTGGCAAGTCACTGTATAAGGCAATAAAAGGTGGATGAAGCCTGATATCTTGAGACAGTAGAATTCTGCCCCCATGCTAGAGGGGCCATCACGTGTCCAAGAGTGGTAGATTTTTATAGAGGATTAGTGCATGGGATGGGATGCCTGGAGAACCACATGGTCAATTTGTTCCAGGATAACCAATCAGATGCGGTCTGTGATGTTCTGGGAGAAAGTGATGGTATATTTTATCCTGCAAACTTCAGCAGTAGTTGACCTGAGATAGACGTTCATATTTTTAAATGCACACTCACCTGTGAGACAAAGTGTTTTCTCCTAGGAGAAAAGCAACATCTGTTTATAGTGGTAGAGGCATGGAATCTGCTACGAAATTCTAATTAGAGTTAAAAACTCAGCACTTCTGAAAATCGAACTATTTATCTATAATACAAACTATGGAACAGTCTTTAGGCAAGATATCACTATACTGACAAAAAAATCTGATAGATAATTTTTTTTGCTCTTTTATAAACACTTTAAACTAGTAATGTAACTTCAGGAGGAGGTGAGTGGTATACCCATCCCAGCAACTGACTTAGTCAGGACACAAATATGGGACCCCTCCTCCCCACAGGAGTCTTTATCATGGCAGGGCCAGTCCTGCATTTCCCAGAACAACTCTATGCCCAATAGTATTTTGGGAAAAAGTGGGGGTTGAATGGCACCCTTCACCCAGAAGGCTTTGTCACAGGAGATACAACCCTGCATTGGCAGGGTGGATGGGGTAGTCAACAGCACATCAGGAGGCCTACACTGCTACCCGACCCACACAGCAACAACTGAAACCCATGCTGCTACAACAGATGCTACACTAGTAGCAGCTGCTGCTGGACTGAGGAGATCTGGGGCAGTAAGACTCCTCTCTCCTCCCATCTTCTCCCCACAGCTCCTTCCCACCCACTTCACACTGGTCAGCATAATTCCCTCCCTCACCCTCCACCTCTCTCTCCGGTACTGAAAGATCTGACTATTCCCATTTCAAACATTTTAGTAATTTTATATTGTTCTATAGCCTAAAAGTAGAAAAGATTACAATAAATAAGTACAATTTTGCCTTTGTAAAAGCTAAACCCACAACAGCATGCACATGTCCTAAAAATCAAATCCCAATCCCAATTCTGTGCAAACTGATGTACATCAGTTTGCACAGAATACCATTTACCTTTCATTATTTCCTAAATTACAGAACCATTTAATTTGAAGGAAACTGAACAATGTCAAAATAATAGTCAAAATAGCCAAGAGAAGGATTTTATTTTCCTGTAGATTCTACAGTAGCACGGTGGTCAATGAGCTTATGTTTGGATAGTATAACTGCGTCCAAATGTTATTTGATGTTTGCAGGGATGTGAACTGCATTTCTAATGATTCTGGTTACTTGCAAACCAATTAACATTAAATGTTTCCTCTCTGAGTGTTTGCAAGACACAAGACAGAGCTTACCTTCCTTTCCAGGAGCTTTGCTAAAATCAAATTTTCTACAAATAAAGCAATCTGATTTGTAGTGGAGACACGTTCTGTCACAAACATACATTTTAATTCTCAGCACTGTTCTTAATCTCATATGGACCAGAAACTGAAATAATAATGAAGAACGAACTTCTGACATATCTAGAACAGAACTGAGATGTCTTATTGGCAAGTTATTGTGAGTGCACTTGGTAAAAATTAAATACATGTCTGAGTCAGCAAAACATGTTTGGATTTTATACCTCTGAAAACTCTATAAGACTCACCTAAAACTTATTTTATAGACTCTTCCAAGCTACTACTACATTTCTTTTTGAAGCCTGACTGTGTGAAACAGCACCAAGTTTTAAAAAACAAGTTTTTTCTTCCTTAGAAAAGACTAGGACAAAAGTGTTAAAATAGGAACCTAAAGTTAAGGTTTCTAAAATATATTAAATTAACTTTTAAAAAGTGCTAAACATTCAAGAAGTTGTGATGGCCAATATGAATTTAGAAGGTTAAATAAATCCTTGGTGCTATAGAACCAGGTATCAGTTTTAGCCACTTTTGTTATTGGTCTTGAATAAATATTACCTTCTGGAAACTAGATTTGATATCCTTATACACAAAGTACACCCTGAAAAGCCAATTCATGCACAAGTATTTCAGTGGCAACGTTAATAGATTAAAGTTATAGTCAACATGAGTAAGGATATCATTGCTCTACAGTTATTGGCACAAGCCTCTACAGTTATTGGCACAAGCCAAATATTACTGGAGGGCACTGACATTTTGAACCACAGGGAATACTTTATCTTCTGAACATCCATGGTACATGATGTTCATAATTATTTTATTAGTGCTTAACATAAGTTCAGTTTTCTGTAGTTTTTGCGAGAAAGGAAATTGCTACTTCAAAGCTGTTTATTAGATAATTAGCCATGTTTGTGTGCACAGAGGAGTAACCAAGATAAATTTTAAATAATCAGGTATAATGCATTTGGTTTTATGTTTTTGTATTAGATCTAAATAGTATAACAAATGACCAGAGCTTATTTATTGTGTTTAATTGATGATAAATAAATTGCCCATCATTATAAACATGTGATAGCTCGAGAACTAGATAAATAAAAGTACCTCATTATTCTGTATAGATAATACAGGCCAAACTGCAAATACAGAAGTCACCTTCTCTCTTATCTAAAGCAAAATTTGTACATTTAAATGTGTTCACTGAAGTAATGCAAATTCAACTTCAGAATTGATTTGCTTTTAAAAAGGTGAACATTTGCCAATATTTTATATGTTAGGTAGAGGGTAATTAATTGTTATAACTATGCCATATTTGTTGGCTAATTTTCAATTTTTAAGTAAATGCTTTAAATGATGCTGCTGATCAATAGACACAACACTCTAATTCATAACATTCTGACATTAAGGTACCATAAAAGTTAGAGATGGAAAAAAAACAATCAGATTAGAAATCCATCCCCTTGTAGGTGTGACATATATTTACTCCATTGTTCAATATTAAATCAATATATTGATCTTAGCCATAAGGGCAATGAAAAAATTAACCTATAACCTTCACATTTCCAAGCATCGGAAGAGTAACTGATATATCCAAAAGTAAGGTGGCTACGTGTTACCTGCCTAAATCATCTCATAACTAAGGCATTAAAGCACAAGTGTTAACCTAAGGAGTGCCTTTGGGATCATTTACATTCAGATGACTGTTTTTATGCATTTTCAATGTCACCAGCAGAGCTCACAAATTAGTTGTTGTAACTGAAAACAAATTTAGAAAATGTTACAATAGTTTGGGGCAAGAATTCTTGTGGGTGAGATCTTTTATTGGACCAAGTGCATGGTTGGGATATTCACAGACAAGTTTTCAGGCATCACAGAATCCTTTGTCAGTTTGATCTTTCTTTCATTTTTTATTAGCAAATGTATCTGTAGAGAACGAAACCAAGATGCCCCTCCGCCTGGCTTTCCCTAGTATGTCTCCTCTCTTCTTCATTTTCTTCTGTCTCTGTTTTTTCTAGTCTGTTTACTTTGGGGGACAGGAGAAGCTCAGTAAATAAAAATGCATTAGTAATTGTACATAGATACATAAAACTGAGCTACATCTATAAATGAATTTTAATTTGGTTTGGATAGGTGCCTCAAATTGTATTGAAAAAAATTGAGAGAAACTTCAGTCATGGTGGTTTTGTAAAAGAAAAATATTACCCTTTGGTGGGTATGTACAGGCAGTGATATAATGTTTTTGTGGACAAGTTTTAATGCAAGTGTCAACTATAAGAGAAGAATTTGATAATACCAAGGTTGATCCAAATACTGAGCATTTGGTTAATATTTTATAAAAAGTAAAACACTTTTATAAATAAATATGCATACTGGGGTTTAGCAAAAACAAGCTGTATCTTTCTTAATGAAAGAAATCAATCCTACATGAGGTTTTAAACTAACAAAAGCTGTCAACAAAAGATTCCATAATTCAGTGTTGAAATGAAGCAAAAACAAACAAACCGACCAACCCTCTTATTTGCTCGCTCAAAAATCTATTCAGTATCTCATCCAGTGTTCATGGTAAGGATAAAGAATGACCCTCTCTTGCTCTAGATTTTTCTGTTTTCCCCTGCCCTCCCTTACATGCCGAATTACATGCAAGTGTTGTCTCCTGTCAGTCATTTTCAGGAACTGTTACCTTAATTCAGTATGGTTGTAGACATGGTACCAAAACAATGAATTCTATTGATGAGGACATTGAAGGAAATGCAACATAGGAATGGATTCCAACGAACAGAAAAAAAGGCTGGAACTATTATTTTTAACTATCATGAAGTAGGGTTTTGTTCTTTAAGCTCCTGGCAAAACACCAGGCACTTTACATTAGTGTGGGGAGGTAAATGGCCTCTTGACAAATAGCCAACATTTTGGCTTCCACTTTCACCTTCACTTGGCTGTCCCTTTCACTCTAAACCAAAGAATTCAAGACACACCCTAGTGTTTAGGAATGTACAAGTTACTTGGCTTTTTAGTAACATTACTTAGAATGAAAAACCTTCCTAATCCTCAAAACTGGCAACTGGACAGACTGTTACCATTGTTACCATCTTGTAACACTGATACAGTGTTGCCAGTTTTGATTATTTTATAAGGGATATTGTATCACCTGCTGCTTTCTTGAAGCTCCATTTACAGGAATCATGTTAGTAATTAAGGACTCAGCTTTCATTAAAAAAAAAACAACCCAAAAACCATCCCCTCCCTCCAAATATATGTTTCTAGCCATCATGGCTGGCAAAACTTTGAAAGAAAATTTAGAAACATCAGGCCTAGAAACTAAAAAAAAAGTGAAGCTTCTCCCCTATCACAAAGTCCTTGGCATTTACAGCCTGTATTCTACCTGCTGTGTTTTAGTTATGCAGTATGAATAGCTGTAACTCACCTGTTTAGGACTCTTCTTCAGAATCATCATTCCAGAGAGAAAGTTATCTAGGGCTTCCTTTTCAAAGAAGCATACCTTGGCAGATCATTTGGTCTAACATCAAATCTTTATAGAACTTTATCACCCTAAGGGCCTACAAAACATATGGTTTTCCAACTGCCAACAATAGTAAGACTTACTGAAGCAAATGAACTACCAAACCATTAAGTAGTGGGGGAAGGATTAAAATATATAATCAGTCATAGAAAAGTAGGGCTGGAAAGGACCTTCAGAGGTCATCTATTCCAGGTTCCAGTCAAGTTTTTATGTTTTAAAACTTAGAAGAACAGAAAATAAAACTGGGTACAGAATATTCTGCTGGTGGTATAACAGTGATGGAGCCCCAGATAAGTTGTGTATTAATGAATTAATTTTATTTTTAGTACTACATCTTTCCTCCTTCCCTCCCTTCATTATTGTAACTGACAAATCAGCCTATCTAATGTACTTGGCTTCCAGAAGATATTTTATTCCCAGCTATAGCTAAATTAACCTCTTGCCACTTGATAGATAGAAAATGATATTTAGGGGTTTGCTTTTAGGAATTGGCTTGTAGATAAAGTAGATATCTCATTAGAACCATGGTTCAGGGGAAAGGAAAGGATTAACTAATTTCTAAAAGCTTATTTGTCACAAAGTTTCACAGTATCAAGGCAGACACCGTGTCTGAGGCCAACAGACGTACAGATCATAGGAAATTAAAAACATCCAAAATATACTTTTATAATAAAGATATGTCCAGCTCCAGGTCATAGTGGCAGTTGCAAAAACCCTTGGGATTTCCAGTTTGGAATGAAATGACCAAATTAAGGTGTGTGCAATAGGTCAATGGAGATAGAATTTTGGCTGACAAAACAGAATGTGGACAGCATGGTGACCACAAGGAAACCAAACAATGGTACCCATAAATGAAGAGTCATCAGAGGAAAAAGAATACAAAAGGATGAGTTTTCCGAACAACAAGTTGGCATCAGCCCCTGACCTCCAAGGTTTCTGATGTCATACATTCAAGCAAAGAACCACAAGGTGGTACTCACATACTGGTTGGGCACACTGCTCACCTCATGTATATCTGGGCATTAGGGAACATTTTGGGTAATGTATTCTGTAATAATCTTTCTTGCTTTTCCTGCATTAATCTTATTTCCTATCACTGTGTTTCAATAAAATTTGTTTATTAACAACCAGAGGACTTGTGGTCAGTCTGAGGGTTGTGCTTGTCTGAAACAAGGTATCAGGACAGGGTTGTAAATCTAGTGCCAACACCACTCACACACATACAAATACATTAGTCATGTATACAGACTGAAAATAGATCCTCCTGAATAGTAGAAGGCCTGTACTAGAACCATGAACTGAGTCATAATATTATTATACCCGTCAATGTGCAGGGTATGTCCAGAAAGGATGGCTTATCTAGTAATATCCCTTATTGGACCAATTATATAGTTGTGAGAGAAGTCTGACAAACTTTTGGGGCACAAAACACTCTTCCTCAGGTCTAAGTAATTTATTAAGATTAAACTGATATTGTAAGAAGTTAGAAGGAATTGCACTGTTTATGGCATACTGTTTTGGAAGTAAAAAGGTCAAAAGCTGATTTCTGTTACATTTCATAAACAGCACAAATGCAAATAGAAAGTTCCAAAGAATCAAACTTCTACTAAATAGTTAGACAAATCATTGACACAAAAACAATTTTGAGGAATTTACAGTATTGTATAGAAGGAAACCAAAACATAACTATTAATATTTTACATCTCTAGGTGTAAAATATTAAAACAAGTCGAAAACAAATCCATCCTTTTCCCCTTCCTTGGAGAGAGATTGTCAATATTTGAAAAGGATACATTAAAGTAGTAGTTTGTTTTTGTTTTTATGATAGCAGAGTAATAATAAAGTTAATTCTTGTTATTAGACATGAATGCAGATAGATACAATGTATCTCTATGAGATACACTGTTTTCCTCAAATTTGATCTGAATTCTCTCTCTAAGCAGAAATTGCCAATTTCATAATTAACCATTTTGTGAACTGCTCTCGGTGGTATACAGTAAACCAACTGGGCCTCAACTCTGCCCCAGTGTGGCATACAGGCAATGAGTAAGCAAATACTTAACACAAATCAGATTTTAAAGAAGTTTTCACATGCCTTGGATTAAGAGGTTTATTTTTTTCCCATGAATCCTCCTGTTTTTTCAGCAAGGTTTTTCACCACATTGTTCATCTCCTCTTAGATTCTGCAGTGCATAATTCCCACTTAAATGAATGGGAGCTATTTATGTACATCTGCAGGGACAATTTGGTCCCGCCAATTCATTTTGTGATTTCACTGGTAGACTATATCACCAAGACTCTCTTATGCACAATTGCAAGCACTCACAGGACCAAATGAATCTCAGTTCAGACATAAAGGACTAGAAAAAAGTTTTACTGTAGGTGATACCAGCTGCTTTAAAACCTTGTTTATGATGTAGCCAAAACTAAGGTTGTGTTTAATTGTTCTACCAGCAACTAGACTGCTCTAATTTCCATTTCCATTTAACAGCCCCCATGACTGTTCTGCCAGACGAAACTTTTTAGAACTCAGGAGTCGTACTCTGCAATGTTCATCTAGAAAAGGCTACCACTATTCTGACCACTTAGAAACGTATAGTTTAATAGTTTCATAGCAGGTAGAATCAGAAGAGACCTAAGCAGATCATCAAGTCTGACCTCCTGCCATGGGTGGGAAAGAATGCTAGGGTCAAATGACCCTGGCTAGGTGATTATCTAGCCTCCTTTTGAAGACCCCCAAGGTAGGAGCCAGCACCACTTCCCTTGGAAGTTGGTTCCAGATCCTAGCCACCCTGACTGTGAAGTAGTGCCTCCTGATATCTAGCCTGAATCTACTCTCAGTAAACGTATGTCCGTTATTTGTCATTACTCCCGGTAGTGCTCAGGGGAACAGGGACTCTCCCATAGCCTGCTGGTCCCCTTTGGCCAGCTTGTAGGTGGCCACCAGATCCCCTCTTAGCCTTCTCTTGTGGAGGCTGAACAGGTTCAGGTCCCATAGCCTCTGCTCATAGGGCCTGCCTTGCTGCCCCTTGATCATGCGAGTGGCCCTTCTCTGGTCCCTCTCGATGCTGTCCACATCCCTCCTGAAGCATGATGCCCAGAACTAAATGCAGTACTCCAACTGCAGGCTAACCAGTGTTGCATAGAGGGGGAGGATCACCTCCTTGAACCTGCTCATGATGGATGCATGACAAGGTGCGGTTGGCCTTCCTGACAGCGTCCCCACATTGGCGGCCCATGTTCATTCTGGAGTCAATAATGACACCAAGATCCTTTTCTGCCTCTGTGCTGACTAGAAAGGAGTTCCCCAGCCTGTAGGTGTGCTGCTGTTTCTTCCTCCCCAGGTGCAGTACCTTGCACTTGTCAGTATTGAATTCCATCCTATTCTCACCTGCCCACCCTTGTAACCTGTCCAGATCTAGTTGCAGCCTGTCCCTCTTCTCCAGCGTGCTCACTTCTCTCCATATTTTAGTGTCATCTGAGAACTTGGACAAGGTGCTTTTCACCCCCTCATCCAAGTCACCAATGAAGATGTTGAACAATGCAGGCCTGAGGCCTGGAGGACCCCAGTGTCCACATCCCTACAGGTCAAAAAAGACCTATCCACCACCACTCTCTGGGTGCAGGCCTCCAGCCAATTTGCAAACCATCTGACTGTATAGGCATCGATGCCACTGTCACCTAATTTCTTAATGAGAATGGGGTGAGAGACAGTATCAAAGGCCTTCCTAAAGTTCAGAAAGACTATGTCCACTGCAACACCTGCATCCCAGGATTTTCTGACCTAGTCATAGAAGGTCACCAGGTTGGTCTGACAGGACCTGCCTCAGATGAATCCATGTCGATTGCCCCAAGCATGATATTGCCTGCTAGTCCTTCACAGATGTGCTCCTGGATAATTTTCTCAAAGAGTTCCCCAAAGACCAAGGTAAGACTAATGGGCCTGTAGTTTCCTGGGTCCTCCTTCCTCCCTTTTTTGAAAAGGGGGACCACATTGGCCCTTTTCTAGTTCTCTGGCACCTTGCCAGAGCACCATGACATATTTGTGACATACAATCACAAATGGCTAGAACAGTCATCTTTTAGTCTACTAATAAATTGATTTCCAAAAGCCTGAACACATTTCACGGTCACTTCTTTATAAACATATATAGTAGTAAGGTTCCAATGTTTTGTACCCATGATGGTCCAAGAAATGTCCAAAAGGCAAGGATTATTATTATTTTTTGCTGGCTTATCTGCATAGGTGGGAGAGCTGTTGAACAAGCTTTTGAGCATGGAGTGGCCT
Source organism: Crocodylus siamensis (assembly GCF_052110815.1). NCBI lineage: Eukaryota > Metazoa > Chordata > Crocodylia > Crocodylidae > Crocodylus > Crocodylus siamensis. The sequence goes on from NC_143395.1 coordinate 50,456,161, forward strand.
TCTTCAGGTCTGTGAAAAGACATTGCTGAGCAAAATATCAGGGTGTTGTTACAGGTTACTTTTAAAACATGTTAAGTATGTGGAATGTTATGCCATCATGAAGTTAGAACAATTTCAGAGAAGTCACAGGTTAAGGCTTAATGCCACCTCAGACCTACACAACTGTGACTTACCACTAGAGGGCCTAGTGAGGAGGAGTGTGGATATGAGTCAGGACTCTATCCTTTCTCTGGGGTGGGAGAGAAGGAGGGAGGGTTTTAATGTAGCTCAGAGGTAGAGAAAACACTGTAGGTGCTATGGCTTCCCTCTCACATCAGTCAGCAGGAGCCAGCCAAAGACATGGGTAGGATGAAAAAAATCTTGGAAAAAAACCTGTTTGAAGTGAATGAGCAGGGGGTAGAAGTAAAGGGAAGTAAAGTTAAATGAGTGAAAGTAACAACAACAACATTAATAATACAAAACAACATCCCATGGGGATGACCTGGTGAGGGGACTGCAGGTCCTTGACCACCTGGGAAACAGTGATCATCACCTGCTGGATTTCACTATCCAATGCAGGGTGTCAAGGGCTTAAACGAAGGCTAATGCCTTTGACTTCAGAAGGGCCAACTTCAATAAGCTTAGGAGACTAGTGGGGGAGGCACTGAGGGCCCAGAAGGTAAAGAAGATGGGAGTCCATGAGGGATGGTTGTACCTTAAGGGGCTGATCCTCCAGGCCTAAAGGATAACAGCCCCTGAGAGAAGCAAGGCGGGGGGGAGTAAGAATGCTCAGAAACTGCCTTGGCTCAGCAAGGGCATTCAGCAATCCCTGAGGACTAAAAGGGGGGTGTACAACTAGTGAAAAGGAGGAGCTATCACCAAGGAGGCGTACTCCTTCTCGGCCCATGAATGTAGGAGGTCTATTAGGAAGGCCAAGGCACAGATGGCACTCAGGCTAGCGTCCAGGATAAGGACAACAAAAGTCCTTTTTTAAGTACACTGGGAGCAAGAAGAGGGCACCAGGCAACATAGGGCCCCTGCAAGACACAAACAGTAATCTTGTGACTATGCCAGACAAGAAAGCTGATATTTTAAACAGTTCTTTGCCTCTGTTTTCTTGAACAGGGACTGGGACATCCCACATACCAGAGGTAGGAAGCATCTCGGGGATAGCTCTGGCAGGCCTTCAGTCAGTGCAGGTGTAGTTAGGGATCTTCTGGAAGGGCTAGACATTTTTAAATCTGCAGGTCCAGATGCCCTCCACCCAAGGGTGTTGAGGGAGCTGGCAGGGGTCATCATGGAGCCCTTGCCCTGGCTGTATGAGCATTCATGGTCATCTGGCCAGGTGCCAGGGGATTGGAAACTGGCTAATGTACTCCCAATTTTCAAGAAAGGTAGGAGGGAAGACCCAGGTAACTATAGGCCTGTAAGCCTCTCCTCGGTGCTCTGGAAGAATTTGGACAGAATCATCAAGGAACACATCTGTGGGGGGCCAGCAGGGAGATCATGCTCAGGGGCAATCAGCATGGGTTCATTAAAAGCAGGTCCTGACAAACCTGGTTGCCTTTTATGACCAGGTGACTAAGGCCTTGGATGATGGTGTCGCCGTGGATGTAGTCTTTCTAGACTTTAAGAAGGCCTTTGACACTATTTCTCACACCATCCTCATCAATAAATTAAGTGACTGTGGCACTGATGTCTACACAGTTGGATGGGTAAAAAGTTGGCTGATGGGGTGCACCCAGAGAGTAGTGGTGGATGGGTTGTACTCAACCTGATGAGATGTGAGCAGTGGGGTACCCCAGGGCTCAGTCCTTGAGTCCACACTGTTTAACATCTTCATCAGCAACTTGGATGAGGAGGTGGAAAGCACACTGTCCAAGTGTGCTTATGACACTAAGAGGTGGGGTAAGGTGGACACACTTGAAGGGAGAGAGAGGCTGCAAAGAGATTTAGACAGACTACAAAAGTGGGCAGATTAGAATAGGATGGGGTTCAATGTAGACAAATGCAGGGTGGTGCACCATGGGAAAGTAATCCACAGCATACATACAGGCTGGGGAGTTCCATCCTTGAAAACACAGTGGTGGAAAGGGATCTTGGTGTCATTATTTACTCCAAGATGAACAGGAGCCACCATCCTCCTCTAAGTGACTTTGGTCAGGCCGCAGTTGGAGTACTGTGTCCAGTACTGGGTGCCACACTTCAAGAGGGCTGTTGCTAGTCTGGATAGGGTTCAGAGGAGGGCCACCTGCTTGGTGAAAGGGCAGCAAGACAGGCCCTATAAGGAGAGACTGAGGGACCTGAACCTCTGCAGCCTCAGCAAGAGGAGGCTGAGGGGGGACCTGGTGGCTGCCTACAAACTCAACATGGGAGATCAACAGCAAATAGGTAGACCCTTTTCTCCCCAGGACCACCTGGGGTGATGAGGAACAATGGTAATAAGCTGATGGAGAATAGGTTTAGGTTAGAGATCAGAAGGCAATTTTTTTTACAGTTAGGGTAGCCAAAATCTGGAACCAACTTCCCAGGGAAGTAGTCCTTGCTCCTTCCTTAGGCAAATTCAAGAGGAAGTTAGATGATCACCTGTCTGGGGTCTTGTGAATCCAGCATTCATTCCTGCCTGTGGCAGGAGGTTAGGCTAGATGATCTGTTCAGGTCCCTCCTGACCCTAGCTAATATGAAACTATGAATAATAACAGACCAAAATCTTGCACATTTCACTAAATTAGGATTAGGCTGGGCAGAGTTGGGTTAGCACTCACACTAGAGTAGATCTAAGGCCCAGCAGACTCGCTGCATGCCACAATATGGCAAGAGTTAGTTTAGCACTCACACCAGGGTAGACCTGAGACCCAGCAGGCTCACTGCATACCATACTGGGGCAAAGCTAAGACTCAGTTTGCAGCTTTCCTGATGGTTTCTATCTTCTGGCTCATTCTCTTCATGGAGGCATAATTAAAAGTTTGGCCATAGAGAAAAGGAATGGCAAGGACTTGGAATGGTGTATCTTGGGATGCTAAAGCATTGGTAGTAGATGGTTTTAGTATCCTTGAGCAGACTAACAACACCTTGGAGAGACCTAGGCAAACAAATAAAAATAACCTTCACCTGAAATAGCATAACTTGAAAATGTTTAGAAAAGGGGCAGGCAATTATTTTAGCTGCTTAACAAGTAGTGGTGAGCTGTCAAAGTCTGCAAGAGTAGCCCCACCCCTTGACAGGTAAACCATCCCCAGTCACCAACTTGGGACCAGAAATCCTGCCTCAAACCCCTGACCTTTGCCACTGGAACTTTCTCCCTTTGGGAGGAGAGATTTGCCATCTTGGAACTGGGAAAAAAAGAATCATATACTAAAAATCAAACATCTATTAAACCAAACTTTAATTTTATTTTAAAAATATTTTTGTTCTGATTTATGTGTTTGCATAGTGTATATAGAAACAATTGAGTAATAGCTCAAAATAACGTCTTACTCTTGTATATTGTGTGTGTGAAGTGTGTGAGGGGGAGTGTGTGGGGTATGGTTAGGTGTTGGTGTGCATGTCGGTATAGTGGGGTGTGCGTGTGTGCTCCTCTCCCACATGCCCTCCCACTGTTGGTGCTTGCCACTTTAAGGGCTGAGCCAAGCAGCCAGCAGGTGTTTGATTGTGGTGGCCATTTTAGATCTCTGGCTGCCTAGATAAACAGGGCAGTTCGCTGCTGGCAAACAGGCAGAAACATTGCCTGGGTGCATGCAACATCCTGGAGGTAAGGGCAAGAGCTTAAGAGGATGGTTTGAAGGCTCCTGGTCCTGGGCATGACCTAAAAATGCACCCTGCCAGGAGTGGGTGGCTTGGTGGGGCTCCCAGTGGTGTGGGTGTCCCCAGGAAATACCAGGTCAGGTCAGTTACCATCCTGGTGAAAGATGGGCTGGGGTGCTTTAATAACCCCAGCTCCCACAACTGGGTGAATTGCCCCATGGTAGGACCAAGAAGATGCACCCAGGTTAGAGAGTGGACTATAGACTCAGAAGCTTAACTTAGAATACCCTCGACTGGTCAATGCTGGGGCCAGGACCAGAATGGTCAAAAGAGCCAGGGGCTCACTACAAGGGATGCCCAGAGCTGAGGGCCTTGGGTTTCTTACTGGCCTTGGAGGTGAGGCCAGGGCCTGTGTGGCCATAGGTCCTAGGGGGACCATGCCTGAGATGGGAAAGAGTTCAGGGAGCTATGTAGCCCATAATGAGGGATGAGCCTGACTGGAAGGATTCTGGGGCCCAGTGTGGGGTCAGTGATGATAAGAGCTGTGAGGCTTGGGCTGCAGTGTAAAGGAGGAAAGGAGCTGCAGATAGTGCCCCCTAGCATAGGGGCAAGAAATGGGCAGACTCCCACCTAATTAATATCATAATGGTATATCATCAAGGCATGGCAGGTGGGTGGTTGGTCCAGAAACAGGTGGGCGGGCCATTAGTAGACCAGCCCTGAGAACGCCCTCTTGTTCCAGCTCCATCACATAGGTCTCCCTGCCACTCCTAGCCTAGTCCTGATAGCTGCATGTTGTGGAAGTGAACAGGGCCAGGACTCTGCCTCCTCATGTGAGACTCCCTCTGGTGGTGCACAGCTTTGGCTGAGTCCTGGGAGTTGCATGTGAGCCCTGGGGAGCCCCATACACCCACCAACCCAGGCTCTGCTGTTACAGCTCTGCCAGGCTCGGCCCTGGCACAAGCCCCACACTCCCACCAAGCTGTAGCTTTTGCTGTGCCTACTGCCACTTCCCTACCTGCTGCCCAGAGTGCTGGAGGAGGGACTGGAGAAAGAGCTGCCAGAGGCCAGGGGAGCTGAGTACTTCCCCAGCTGGCTGCAGCAGTGGCAGCAGAAGCACTGCCTGGAAGCTGTGCATGTTGCCCTTGGCCCCCTTGCAGGTGAGAATGGGAGCATAACAGTGCCCCCATCGAGTGGGAAGGGGTCGGCCCCATGTTGAGTGCAGCAGGGACAGCCATGAGGTGAGCCAGATGCAATTAATTGGTGGGCACTCACCTGTTGACCAGATGGAATCACAGACTTAGCCTACGGGCCATATTTTGCCCACCCCTGGCTTAGTAGGTACTTGGCATTGGTTAACATCAATGGGTGAATACTCTGATTTTTTTTTTTTTTTTTAAAGCCTTTAACACCACCCCCAGAGAAACAAAGTCATGCAAATGCAAAGAGTCTGCTTGGAGGGGTTAAGGATGGCTTTGAACTAGGAGTGAAAAGATATTAACAGGACCCTTTATAAGACAAAAGGAGAGCAGTAGACTAGACAATATAGTTAGTGGCAGAGGGAAACAACTCAAGAAGGGGACTGTAAAGTGCAGGAAGATTTACTGTCTGGTAGAGTTATGAATTTCTGCTTTCAGGGCTGTTTTCTGGAGGTTTTGGGTACTCTTTGAGTTCAGAGGAGATGTTCTGTGAAAAATACAGTGCTAGTGGAGTATGTGTGTCCCCATACTTCATATTTTTTCTGTGGATTTTCTTCTTACATTGGAGTAGAGCCAAGGCCCAGTGGACTCCCTGCATGCTACTCTGGGGCATGAATTGGGTTGGTACTCTTACGAATGCAGAACTAAGACCCAGCAGGACCACTACATGACACACCCAGGAAAAGTTGAGACCCAGAGGATGTTTAATTCCTATCTAATTTCAACTGCATAGTTCTTATGAGGGTATCTGGTACTCTTGATAAAATATACCACAATCTGTGAGCTGCACATCTAGGATTTGTGGAAGCTGATGGTTTTGTTGTGAGGAGTGTTCATCCTTGTGGTGATGGAGATAAGCCTATAAGTTTTGCATTTATTGTTCTGCCACTGGCCTACCTAGCAAGAATTCTGGGGTTTCCTTTTGGAGAAGCAGTGCTGGATCCCATTTGGTGTCTGTTGATTGGAGGGAAGTTTGCTTGAAGATGAGGAGTCAAGGAGTTAGGAATATGACCCTTCAGGTTTGTTTGTTTGTTTTAATGTAATTGTTTGATCTGTTGTAGGTTCTAGTTTGAGATGGTATGTAATAATAAAGGGTATGTAATCCATATGAGTATTCTTTTGATATGGTAGTAGGTTAGTTGTTTGGGGGCGGGGTTTGTGGGGTATCTGCTGGGCTCATTCAAAGACTAGTGCGCATGTGTCTCATGCCCCATCTCAAACCCCTATGAGACAGGGTAAGAGGCATGTGTGATAATGAAAAAATATTCCCTGTGCTGCACGTTTGCAGCATGGGGAGAAAATTAGACCCCTGGGTATTCAGGGGTCTAAAAAAATTAAGTTTTAAAAATGTGGGGCAAGGTGCAGTCCCAGATGATGCTCTGAGGAAACTGGAAGCTGGTTGCTCCATGGGGAAGCTTTGGCTGCCAGAGCATCTCTGTGGTTGCCCCTGACCCTGGTGCCAAAGCAGCTGCTTCAGCACCAGGGCTCCAGTGCTGGTAAGTAAAGGGTTGGGGGGGTGGCAGGGGGAGGGGCCTATGAAAGGACCCCCACCAAGCCCCTCCCCCCAAACCTCCTTGATTTCTGCAGTGCCCAGTTCCATCCTCCCATCCCTGGCATGCCTGGCCCCATCCTCTTGAGGCCCCCACCCCAGCATCCACAAGTTTAAAAAACAAAGGAAAAAAATGCCCAGCACTTACCAGCAGTTTGAGCTGCTGTCAGGGTCACTGGGGCCCCACCCACACAGCACAGGGCAGTGGAACAGCCCCAGTGGCCCCAGCCTGGGCCCTCCTGCCCTGTGCTGCCCAGCAGGACTCTGCTAGGAGGCCCTGGAGCCCTGCTAGCCCCTGCTTCTAGGGTGAGTAGAGGCTTTTTTCCCCACTCTTTTCTGTTTTATTTATTTATTTATGTATTTATTGGCAGTGCCTGGGGTTGCGAGGCCAGCCATGGAGGCATGGGGGGTGCAAGTGGGGGGTGGGGCCAGGCAGGGCAGCCATCGGGGGCTGCAGCAGCTGGCAGGGGATGGGGCCAGGTGGGACAGAAATTTGGGGGCTGGGGTGGGGCGTGTGGTCCTTGCAGGGAGGCTATAGCCCCCGCGGGGGACATCTGGCACTTGTTGGAGGGCTGAAGCCCTTTTGTGGGGGCTGTAGTCCCCCAACAGCCAGTGCTTTAACACTGTAGATATATCAATAAAACATTGCCCAACTGGTCTCTGTGCCTCTTTATAGTGGTCTTTTGTTTTAATCATGGAGGAACATGGATTTTGTAGTATTTTACAGTGACATTGGGATTTTGTTATCAAGGATTTTTCAGTTTTCCAAAAGGAAACCCCAGAATTCCTGCTAGGTAGGCCAGTGGCAGGACCCTATCCTACGTGCTTATAGCTGGCACCTTGGACCCAGTTGGCTGTGGCTGACCTCCTGGCCAAATGGGGCCAGGAGGACATGCTTTGACAGTTCAAAGCAGGCCACCATAGCCAGACCATCTTCAGGGTGATAGCTGCTAAGGTGGCCAGGCAGGGGGCACACATGGCAGTCACACAGTCACAGAGGCCAACCCTGCAGCCACAGCCCACTGGCAGGTATGCAGCACATCACAGCCAGGCAGCAGCCCCCACTGCCAGACTGCTACAGTGGGTAAAGGGTGCAGGTAACTCCCAGGTTTGCTTCAGTAGTCCAGCTGGCACAAGGGATACTGTCCCCAGGTACCAATTGGCTGGGCCCTAGAAACTCCTGAGAGATTAGCCCTGAGCTACTTGCCGGAGCAGCCTCTTATATTGCTGGGGACAGCACAGGTGTTGGCCCCAGGCTCTAGCTCCCCCTGGCTGCAGATCTGGGAGAAGCCAGGCAGGGTTATTTTGCCCCACATGGCACAATTTTCTCCACACCAAAGTGCATGTCTGAGCACGTGCACTGACACACAAAGCCCCAGCTCAAATTTACACTCCTTCTATTTTGAGCTGCTGCAAGTGCATGTGCAAGTGCATGTGTGGATGCACCCTATTTCTCTAATTGTGTCCTTGCTGGATTGGTGGGTGGGCATCACAGTTAACAACTACTCCCTCATTAAATGACCTGCCTGTGTTGCTAACTATATTGTCTAGGCTACTGCTCTTCTAAAAGCTCCTGTTAACATGTTTTCACTCTTAGTTCACAGTCCTCCATCTTTCCAGAAGACTCTTTGCATTTGCATTAAATGTTTTCTCTGATACTAAGCTCAGCCACAACTGTTTCTCTTACTTGAAGGGAACATGAAGCCCCAAAGCTTATCCAACAGCTCATCACAACTATACAGTCAATCCAATAACATTTTTAACAAAAATACCTTGCCTTTTAAACACATTTAGTCATTAATGATTCCACATCTAATTGGAGGAGATATCAAGTGGAGTTCCCAAAAAAACTGTCCCGGGACAATTCTCTCTCTAGATAAAAACCTGAGTCTGTCTGTAATGCTTTATTCATGCTCTGATTGGTTGTCTGAAACAACCTATCAGAGTTCTTCAAGAACATTCGGGACAGGAGGCAGCTGCTAGAGTACTGCCATTATGGCGGGGACAGAGCTGGGTGGGGAGGAGGCCCCTCCCTGCTCCTTGGGGGTGGCAGCAGCAGAGGAAGTGAGCCTGGACCCCAAGTGGGGGTGAGGGAGAGCAGGGAGCAGCCCCAGACCCAATGCGACACAGGGAACTGTCTGTGCCCACCCACCCCTTTTTCCTGGAGGCAGTGGCTCCCTGGAGGCCACATCCCCATCCCCATCATTCTTGTTGGGCAATTGGGTAGTTGTTTAATAATTGCATTATGTATTTGACAGACGGGACAAAGTATAAATTTAGCAGTTTTGTAGATGACACCAAATGAGGTAGAGTTGCAGACACACTGGACAGTAGGAGAAGGATTTAGAATGACCTTGATAAACTGGGGTAATGACCTGAAATAAACTGGGTGAGATTCAACAAGGAGAAGTGCAAAGTTCTATACTTAAGATGGAACAATAGCATACACAAATGCAGATTGTGGAAGGCTTGACTAGACTGCAGCACTGTAGAAGAGGACCAAGGAGTTACAGTAGACCATCAGCTGAATATGGAGTAATATTATGCTCTTGTTCCAAAACAAATGCAAACAGCATACTGGGTTGTATTAAGAGAAGTTTGATTTCGAAATCAAGGGATGGTAGAGTTCCCTGCTCTATTTAGAACTGAGGTCTCATTTCACTGGAGCACTGTGTTAATCTGCGGGCCCTTCACTATAAGAAAGATATAGACACATTTAAAAAAAGTCCAGTGGACAACAACAACAAACAGTTAGAGGCCTGAGAAACATAATTTAAGAGGACAGGCTAAAAAATCCCCAAGCATTATATAATTTGAAGAAGAAAAAACTAAGACAGGATTTGATAAATGTTCTGAAATACCTGACAGGAAATTACAGAGAAAAGGGAGATAGACTTGTGTCTGTAGCTATAGGGAACAGGACTAGGAGCAATGGTCATAAGTTGAAGCAAGGGAAATTTAGGTGTCCACGCGACACTGGTCACTCTACACGACAATGGTCAGGCCACAGCTGGAGTACTGTGTCCAGTTCTGTGTGCCCCACTTCAGGAGGGATGTGGACAACATTGAGAGGGTCCAGAGGAGGGCCACCCGAATGATCCAGGGACTGCAGGGCATGCCCAAAGGGAGGTAATCCCAACAAGGGTCAAAGGGAGCAGGAGGGCACATAAACCCCCATGGCTCACTAAGAGCATCCGGGAATGTCTCCTTGCTAAAAGGGAGGCATATACCCAATGGAGAGATGGGGTCATCACCAAGAAGGACTATGTTACAGTCGCCCGAGGATGTAGGGGGGCAGTCAGGAGGTCCAAGGCAGAGTTGGAGATAGGACTAGCTTCCCGGATTAAGGACAATAAGAAGCCCTTCTTCAAATACATAGGGGGTAAAAAGAGGGTCCCGGGTAATGTGGGGCCCCTGCAGGACACGATGGGCAACTTAGTCATCATGCCAGATGACAAAGCTAACATATTTAACGATTTCTTTGCCTCTGTCTTCCTAAGTAGGGACCAGTTCAGCCACCTCCCTGCTGGGCCCCCCTCGGGCCCCGAGAGAGACACGCCTGGGCCAAGGGTTAGCGAGGAGTTAGTTAGGGTACTTCTGGAGAGGCTGGACGTGTTCAAGTCCGCTGGTCCGGACGATCTTCACCCTAGGGTTCTACAGGAACTGGCCGAGGTCATTGCGGGACCCCTGGCGCGGCTCTATGAGCGCTCATGGTGCTCTGGCGAGGTGCCGGAAGGACTGGAAGAGGGCCAATGTGGTCCCTATCTTCAAAAAGGGAAAAAAAGAGGACCCGGGAAATTACAGGCCAGTTAGTCTGACCTCAATCCCGGGTAAGCTCTTTGAAAAAATTATCCTGGCACACATCCAGGAGGGCCTTGCGGGGGAATGCATGCTCAGGGGCAACCAACATGGGTTCATCAGTGGCAGGTCTTGTCAGACCAACCTGGTGGCCTTTTACGATCAGGTCACCAAATCATTAGACGCAGGGGTTGCTGTGGATGTAGTCTTTTTGGACTTCCGGAAGGCTTTCGACACTGTCTCTCACCCTGTCCTCATCAAAAAGCTGGGAGACTGTGGTGTTGATGCCCACACGGTCAAATGGGTCGCCAACTGGTTGGAGGGCCGCACCCAGAGGGTGGTAGTGGATGGGTTCTTCTCGACCTGGAAGGATGTGGGCAGTGGGGTTCCGCAGGGCTCGGTCCTCGGGCCCGCGCTGTTCAACATCTTCATCAGTGACTTGGATGAGGGGGTAGAAAGCACCCTGTTCAAGTTTGCTGATGACACTAAGATGTGGGGGGATGTGGGCGCACTAGAAGGGTGCAATAGGCTACAAGCTGACCTTGACAGGTTGCAACGGTGGGCGGATGAGAATAGGATGGGGTTTAGCACTGATAAGTGCAAGGTGTTGCACATGGGGAGGAAGAACCGGCACCACACTTACAGGTTGGGGAACTCCCCTCTTGCCAGCACGGAGACGGAAAAGGATCTTGGAGTCGTCATTGACTCCACGATGAACATGGGCCGGCAGTGTGGGGAGGCAGTCAAGAAGGCCAATCGTACCCTGTCATGCATCCACAGATGCATCTCGAGCAGGTCCAGGGAGGTGATCCTCCCCCTCTATGCGGCACTGGTCAGGCCGCAGCTGGAGTACTGCGTCCAGTTCTGGGCGCCACACTTCAAGAGGGACGTGGACAATATGGAAAGAGTTCAGAGGAGGGCCACTCGTATGATCAGGGGTCAGCAGGGCAGACCTTATGAGGAGAGGCTACGGGACCTGAACCTGTTTAGTCTCCACAAGAGAAGGTTAAGGGGGGACCTTGTGGCCTGCTACAAACTGGTCAGGGGGGATCAGCAGGTATTGGGGGAGTCCCTGTTCCCCCGTGCGCTGCCAGGAGTGACCAGGAATAACGGTCACAAACTGGCGGAGGGTAAGTTTAGATTAGCTATTAGGAGGCGCTACTTCACAGTCAGGGCGGCTAGGGCCTGGAACCAGCTTCCAGGGGAAGTGGTGCAGGCTCCTAGCCTGGGGATTTTTAAAAGGAAGTTAGATGAGCACCTTGCCGGGGTCATCTGACCCCGGTGCTCTTTCCTGCTAAGGCAGGGGGTCGGACTAGATGATCTACCTAGGTCCCTTCCGACTCTAGCTACTATGAAACTATGAAACTATGAGAGACTGCAGGACCTGAACCTGTTCAGCCTTCACAAGAGAAGGCTGAGGGGAGACCTGGTGACCATCTATAAACTCACTAAGGGGGACCAGAAGGGTTTGGGAGAGGCCTTGTTTCCCCTAGTGCACCCTGGCATAACAAGGAACAATGGTCATAAGTTGTTGGAGAGTAGGTTTAGATTAGACATCCGTAGGAACTACTTCACAGCTAGGGCGGCTAGGATCTGGAACCAACTTCCTAGGGAAGTGGTGCTGGCTTCTACCCTGGGAGTCTTTAAGAAGAGGCTTGATGCCTACCTGGCTGGAGTCATTTGAACCCAGTTTTTCTCCCGCCCAGGCAGGGGGTCAGACTTGAAGATCTACAAGGTCCCTTCCACCCTACTTCTATAATTCTATGAATCTATAGTTGCTATTAGGAAGACTCTCTCACTATGAGGGTGATTAAGCATTAAAATAGGCTACTCAGAAAGGTTGTGGAATCTGCATCCTTGGACGTTTTTAAGAATAAGTTAGACAGGCATTTGACTGCAATGATTTGCTCGCAGGGACAATCAGAGACAATTCTGCCTTGAGCAGGGAACTGTAGTGGATGACCTCCGGAGGTCCCTTCCAACCCTTTCTGTTCGATGATTCTACATAGTTCAGTCAGTTTTCAAGTTGTTCTGTCAAAAGAAAAGGGTATTTTTCCTTATGCTACAGAGTTTTAACATGAATTAGCTGAGATGAAAATATTCTTCATCTTTGTCTAAAAGGGATCAAGATTGGGCTCAATTTCTAGCCAACTTATTGTAACAGTTTGGGTGCATCTACACGATATCTATTAATGTAAATTAGCCTAATTTAATGCGCATTATAGGCACATGTCTACATGCTTATGCCTTTAATGCACATTAAAATGGTGAAATTAGGCTAATTGCATCTCTATTTCAGATATCAAATGTAGGTGGAATTAGTTAAAGCATATTAACACACGTGTAAGCATGATTAGTTAAAGTGCATTAACATATATGCATTAATGCATTTGACCTGGCTTTAACTTTACTGTGGGTTCTGCCCTGCCATTAGGGGCACATAACTGGGCTGCAGGGCCAAGTGCACTAACTTTAGTGCCAAATCCTTTCATATGTAGACACCTGCCAAAAGTAGCTTAATACTCATTAGCTTAATACTCATTAAATTTAGTTGTTCTTAAATACATGTGTAATCACGCCCTTTCTGTAACAATTTAGGCTATGGCTTATATCAGGTCTGTATTCCTGATATTCATTACATGAAGAAAGTCATCAGCTCAGTAAATGTAGTAAGCAAAAGTCAGTAAGAGAGATGGACAGAGAAACCACAATTATATATACTTAAACACGTTTTATGTTTGGTTATAAGGACATACTAATAGACAATTAATGTTGTGAAAATATGTTAAGGAAGCCATTTAAAATCCAATAACATAATATCATTTCCAGTGAAAGATAGCTAATCCTGATGTAAAGCCAGGTATAGAACAGCAACTCAGTCCTAGGATATTAAAGGAGTGAGAACTCTATTATATGCATGAGAGGCTCTGGAAGTACAAATTATTGTATATAACTATGATGCTTAGTACAAAGCAGGCAAGGCAGATGTTGTCTTTACCTTCACTCGTTACAAGTATACTGTCAATTTCGATAGTATGTTCCTTCCATTTAAAACTAGTTACACAAGAAGATATGAGGGGTAAGGATTAATGCATGCGCTGCTATTTATCTGAAATATGATCTATAAATTGTACTTTAACAAAATCAAACTGAATTGAAAAAGATACACTGCTGCCATACCACTGGTTGCTAAGTTGTCTGCAGAAAATAAATATAGTGGAATATTAGAGGAGAATTTATCAAATGTTAAAAAATTCACCTGATCCATATTTAAGGCATAGTATTGACTTTTACCCTATAAAAATAGAGAACAGATTGTATATGTTGGAAAAGTGTTACAAACCAAGTTGGTGACATCCTCCTGCAACAGCTCTCCTTATCGCTTGTGCAGCCCAAGAATTTCTAATAGCAGCAGTAAAAGTCATATATCATAATAAAATATTCACTAATAATATAATGCATACTGATGATAAATAATGAATATCTTCTGTTAGTGCAAGGGTACCATAGTAGCTTGAGACCTACATACACCAGTCACTGAATCAGTGGCCATATTGAGAGACCTGTGTGCTGGTCACCGGAGCAGTGACTTTCCTTCCTTCTGGAAACAAGAAGACTAGCTACAGTGAGGGTAGACTGTTGACGGTAGACTATGAAACTTCAGCTTTCTGGGGGTCCTTTCTGAAATCAATCAGCATAAAAGTGTATACTATGAGGCCTCCAGCATGGAATCCAGCTAAAGGCAAAGAGACATGTGGCTGTGTGCCAAGTGGCTTACTCTACTGCAGCCCTTGCAGTCTTCTGACTTTCTCATTTGTGCCTCATTGAAGCTTGAAATCTGTTGGCTGTTTTCTTATTTGCTGTATTACCACTGATTGTTGCCCCTTTCATCCTTCCCCTCTCCTACATCACAGACCATCAGCTACTTATCCCCATTTTCACTACCTATCCTCTTTTTCATTCCCTCATTATCTCTCTCCTCTTTGCTACAAACATCCCTTCTCACCATTTCTTATCCCTCATTTCAACCCCAGTTAAAGACTCTTACATCACAACAAAATAAATCATACTTAGATGTAAGTGAAAAAATACTTATACAACACTGGAGTAAGAGGACACAATATTCTTATTACCCTGTTTATTTTGGTTGCTTGTTTTATCATTTTTATGTCCTAGCTTCATTTCCCTTCTCTCTTTCTTTCTAGCTGAGAGGCATTCTGTTTTGATTGTAAGGTTCTTGGAGGACCACATTTTCCTACATTTGGAAACCACAGTAAAATAACTGTCTAATAATAAAAATATATAAGATCTACTTTTGGTGAATTTTCAAGAGTTTTATAAACATTAATGAAATCAGCTTTATAGCATGTCCTTTTACCAGCTGGGCCATAGACACAGGGAAAATAAAACCCACATCTCCCAGCCTGCGTGGTTCCAGACATTCAAAAGATCATCTTTCTTTGTCTCCTGATATAAAAGAAGATATCTCAGGTGCACTTAAGAATGTTAAAGAAACTAAGGAAAGAATTTCAACAAAAGTACAATCTATAAAATAGTTGCAATACTAGTGTGAAAATCAATACTTGGGAAAAAATATGTGCGCGCACCATTTATGAATTCATGGAACCTACAACACAGGAAGGAAGAGTCATTTGCCATTACCCAGAGTGGGGCAGCAATCCCAGAAATTCAATATGTTTCTGTTTCAAAGCAATAATATTTTTTAAGATGAGAACTCAAAAAGCAGCATAGAAACCTATTAATGCATTGGGAATAGAGATACAGCCAAGGACAGATCTAACTGAATGTTTTCTTATTCCTAGAGTTGCTTAGTTTCTAGTATATTTACTCAAGGGTCCAAATTCTCTTGTACTTGTGGTTTAATTATAGATAAAAAACCTAACTATAGGGAGTTATAAATGCTTTCACAAGCAATTTAATCATAAAAATTAAGCTTACAAGAAGACAATTACATTAAATTACTTGTTACATAAATAGTAGGTAAGATCTCTTCAAGAATCTTGCAATTATTTTTTCTAGCTAGAAAATGCACATAACTTTGACTTCATACACACAGATATATCTCCAAACATATGCTAGAATGGATTCTCACATAATTATTGGGATGATGAAACAAGAGTTATGCTTCAAAGCACCTGATTTTAAAGGGAGTCTTTTAAGTCTATGGGTGTTTACCAGTGCCTCTCCTGGTATTTTTCCTCTGGCTAATTTTTCTAAGAATTGGGCACACAGCTGAGAGCCCAAACTTACTAGATGAAGGCTTAATTTAAAGCTTAAGACAATTTACCTAAAGTTCTGGAAATCATGAAATACCTGAGCAAATAAATATACAAGTTTAAATTTGAATTATAAATTAGATTCTAAAAAGTAGGGAAGAGTATTTACATTGCAAAGGACATATGACTTGCAAAAGCACTATCCCAAACTAGCCAATTCTCCTAAATACTGAGTCATATTATATTCATTGACATGTTTTGTTCTTGCCAGAGCCCTTTTTAGAAATCTTCCTTATTCTAGGTGATGGGATGTTTTTGAAACATTCCGCTGTAGCTATGATACCAGTCTTTGTGCTAATAAAACTTTAATTAACGTTAACTCTGTACCTTCCAGAATATTGATACACAGAAAACGGTAATACAGAAGGCATCATAAAAAAGATTAAACTTCTAGGGGGAGGGGCAGGTTTGGTATTGGTTTTCTGGAGAAGTAAAAAAATGGAGTTTTGTTTTTTGATAATTATAGGTCTTGATATGAGGCAGGAAATCTTCTGAATCATCTGGATTCCTCAACTTCCTTCTGGTTGAGTGAATTTTTTCAAGCCCAGAGAATATCTGCAGGTATAGAAAGTCCAAACAAACTTTTCTGTACAACTTTAATCCATATTCTGCTGTAACTTGTTCTTTATCTCTACTTTTTATCCATACCCTTTTCTCCTCTCTCCCCTTCGCTCTTCATCTATCTTATGACATTTCACAGCTTATGAATAATTTGTATATCTGTCAACTGTAAAGCTGCATTCTTAAAAACTGGGTTCCTAGAAGTTAACAGTTTACTGGTTTTATTTGGAGAACTGATTAACAGCAGTTGCACCTATTAGGTAGCATTTATTCTGTAACCTTTACCAGTTTTTTGAATTATTTCAGTCTAATAAAATCATTGAGCTTTATGGACCAGTATACACTATCAATTTGTGTAGAAAACCTATTTATCTGTATATGTGTTAATCTTGATAAGCAGGGTAACATTTAGAAAATATTTCTCTGTGCCATAATTAGGAGTCTGGACAGAACAATAGATCAAAGTGAAAAGTGATCTTGAGCCACTGTCTTGAGGAAAATGCTGTTGTAAATGAACAATCTCTTTTGACATTTGTCATGATTTTTTCCTTTTCAGATCTGCATTTTCTGTCCAGAATAAATCTAGTTAAGTGCTTCACTATACCAGACCAATTCTGTCACTGCAAATTTATATTGGGACAGCTATACATTATTAACAAGCTATGAAAAGTCACTGGTTAAATGTCATGGAAGCTGAGATATACCAGCACCTTGGGATTCATATAGCAAACAGTTTAGTTTTAATCATCTTGGACCACAAGGTGCCTTGACATTTGAGGGGCAACTTTTTCCCTTTTAACTTCACTAGAATCAGACCTCTATTATCTCAGCCATAATTCTCAAGCTCAGCTGTGATAGAAAGTTTTACCTCTTAAATTAAAAATGTGAAATATTGATCTATCATGGACCTTATCATTCATTTAATCAATGCTCACATTCAGGCTTAAAGAAAAAAAGCAGGGAAGTAAGATAACACTAGTATCTCTAGAACTGTTACACAGATTCTCAGTAAAATGCTTGACCCTTAAATTAATACCACTGAGACATGGTCTTGCTGTACTGTATTAAACACACGACTTATTTCTGCATAACCTTTTTATCTTGGAGGGAAAACGGAGTGGGGTTTATATTTTTAAAAATATATTTCAGTCCCATTATCCTAAAGCCTTCATAATTTAAGCAAAACATCAATCCCTGGTGCCAAACAAATTTGCAATTATAATCATATTTCCTACTCTAATATTCAACATTTTGGATTATAGATTCACATTTATTTTTTGCCTCTTCAGATAATATTAGGTAGAACAAATAAAAGAAATAAGCGCTTAGAGTCATATGAAATATTTTCCAAGTTTAAAATAGTTGATATAAAGTCCTATCAAATGTGTGACAAGATGAAAGTTCTTTCTTGCTCCCCAAATTACAAAGAAATACTTAAAGCTTTGAATTTCCTTTCAGTTTTGTTTTCTTTCAAGCTTTGCCTTTTTTTATTTCCTTACTATTTTTGATCTCTGCCTACAGAGCAATTGTTTGCCTGACTCTAATAAATAGAAAACAGGTATCTGTTTCATAAATAAATATATGCAGTGATTTTTTTCCCATTATTTTAAGCAACAGTTACAACATTGTAACCTGAATAATTCCACACAATCTGCAACAAAGAATTCAAGGCTTTTGTTTACTATTTCCAAACTACTCCCTGTTACATAAAACATATAAAACAGGCAACTAGATTAACTTCTTACCATTTTTAGGTCATGCTTACAAATAGCACCTGCTAGCTTTAAAGAACTTTAGGTCATGTTAAGGTTATCACGTGCTGGAAGCAGTGACATGTTTGGGGTTAATATCCTGTATACTATACACAGCTCTGAGAGCAGGGGCATGGCTAGGAGCTGACAAATCTGCTTTGTGCCTGCTTTGCTTGCCCGCTTTCTAGCACAACCCCCCACCCCCAGCACCCCTTTGCCCTGAACATGCAGAGCCTTTAGTATGCCCCTTACCCTCCCCATCCCCATCCCCATTCCCGGACTTGCCTTTGGCCACTGCCAAGCATCAGAGCCATGGCATGGCATAGGGTAAGCAGTGGGGAAGGGCCACCCCTGACTTCACAGTGCTGTTGCAATCTGGGAGCATGCTGGGAGAATCCCCACCCCCCACTATCATCACTGGGCAGCAGCCAACCAACCACGTGAACACACACCTCTGCTACCATTTGCATGTTTGTGTTGTGATATGCTGTGTTATTCTGTGTGCGCACCCTGCACATTGTGTTGTGTTGGGTATGCAGCCCCCACTTCAGCAGCTTCCTGACTCCCTCCTCCACTAAGCCTGCTCATGACTGCAAAGCCTGGCAGCTCCTTTTCCCACTCACCACTTGCAGCTCTGGTGTTCAGGCTGTCACTGGGCATGTGGGTGGGGAGTGTGCATCAGAGTCCAGGACAGTTTGTGCACCTGAGAGTGGTGCTTTCCCAGGATGTTTGAAGACTGCAAATTGGTTGTTTGATCTCCCAAGAACAATTAGAAGTTAGGCTAAATGTAGCTGGTTGGCTGAGCTCTCTTCAATGATGTAACTTTAAAATGCCTAGAGGGCACTTAACACTCGTTAACATGCATGCATGTGTAAATAGGAGACCTTAACAAAGCGATCCTTTTTTCTGCAGAGCTCAGGTGGTGCCTGCTGCCTTGTACTCCAGTGGCTGGGCTGCTGCCAGTTGGGCACTGCCTGAGCTTTGAGGGACCAGATCCTTTTTACTCTGGAATGCCGAGTGGCCCTGGTGCCTCCCATCACCCTAGTAGGCCTGTTCTCAGCATGGAGCCATTTTGAAAATTTCAGCAAGACCAGAGAGCCTCAGGGAAGCTGTTTCCCTGGGTATTTCCCGTCTCACTGAAACCGACCTGGAGGTGGGCCCACTCTCTGCCCAGTGGGAGCAGCAAATGTGTCTTGCTCCTAGTCCTGCCTCTGATCCCCAAGCCTCTAGTGGCAAGTGACAGCTGTGAAGATGAAGGACAGTCAGAGCAGGTTTTTCACCTTACTATGCAACTGCTTCAATAAACTGAACAACACTAAGTCAATTAGCATCTGTTCAGCATAAGGTCTAACAAGGCCCTAATACGAGTCATCTTTATCCCACCAGCATTATTGCAGGCTAATTTTGCACAGGCACACTGGTGAATTCCTTCTATAGAGAGATCTGAGACCTTGGGCAGCAGGATTCCACAGAAGCATAGCTCTCAAGACAGCTTTCTCAGATTATTTTCTCCTCAGGTCTGTTCTTTTGGAGGGCAACACTGTGATGGTTAAATTTTATGGCACTGACAATGAAATTTATCTGAGACTATAAGCCTGGGATATCAGAAGACTGAGTTTCATCACCCCTACCTACTCTGAGTTCTTTTTTCAGTTTTCTTTGTGAAGCCAGCAGGAAGAATGAAGCAAGTTTATTTACATTTGAAATAATATTTTGTTTAAAAGTCCAGCAAAATAAATTATAGTTTTCCATGCTTGTCAAAAAATGTTAGTTATATTGTAAAGAAAGCAGGGCGTGAATCAAGAAGCAAGAGTATTGATAGAAGCACACTTGCCTATATATTTTATTTAAGGAAACTTCTTTCATATATTTATCTAGAATGGGGTGGGCAATTATTTTGGCTGGAGGGCCACTAAAGTTCTGGTGAGCTGTCAATGCATAAAATATTTCAGAAGATACCATTTTAACAAATAATAGATAAAAACAGATCATAAAAAATCAAAAATCAGTAAAGAAATCAAAAATCAACTATGACACATTTTAATTTTATTTCAAAAATATTTTTTGTCCTGACTTATATTTTTTTGAGCAGTGTATATACAGGCAATTGTATAATATCTCAAAATAAAGTCTTACTCTTGTATATTGCATGTGTCTGCATGTGTGTCATGGAGCAGTGTAGGGTGTGTGCTGGGGGGTAGGCATGAGGTGTGTGGGAGGGAAATGAGCATGGGCATATGATGGGGGCTGGGCATGTGCATGGGTGGGTGTGCCTGAGCACAAGGTCTTGGGAGCTGGCCAGAGGTGGGGGGAGGGCAGAGGGAGGGAGCTGATGCAGCAAAGCTCATCTGGGCAGTGTGATGTGGGTGCAGTTGCAGTCCAGCCACCCCACCCAATCCAGACTGCAGCTGCCTTTGCAAAGCTCTTCATGACACAGCCCTGCCTGCTTCCACCTGGGGTAACCCATGCTGCACTCCCATCCACACTCACCCCACTGCCTCCAGACAGCACCACTCCAGCTAGAGTGCATAGCTTCCCAGTGGGGTTGCTCCTGGTGCAGCTGCAGTTGCCTGGGTGCTGCTCAGTTCCCCCACCTCTAGTGGCTTCTCCTCCTGCCATTGCTGCACTGCTCCAGGCAGTTGTTAATGCAGGGTAGCTGTGGGGTTGCATGCAGCTTATGACCAGCAAGACAGGGAGGAAGCTGCAGCTAGGCAGCTCCTGCCCTAGTGTATGGGCTCTAGCACCTGGCCATGGTCCACTCACTCCATCCATCCAGTGCAATGAGCAGCCACCTGTGGGCAGCTGACTGGGTGGAAGACACTTAGGAGCTGGAACTGGAGCCCACACACTGGGGAAGGAGCCACCCAGCTTCAGCTTCCCTCCTACCTGGCTGGGCCTTTGGTGCCCAACCCATGTCACCATGCTGCTTTTACTTCACCATGTTACCTGCTCCGTGATGCAGTACAGCAGGGACAGGAGAAGGAGGAATCATTGGAGGCAGGGGGAGCTGAGCAGTATCCAGGTGACTGCAGCTGCACCAGGAGCAGCTCTGCCAGAAAGCTGTGCGCAGTAGCTGGGGCTGTTCGCAGGTGCAGGTGGGACTACAGCACAGGTTGCCCTGGGTGGGAGCAGATGGGGTTAGCCTCAGGCTGGATACAATCAACAAGTGGGCAACCCCCCTTTTACAGGCTGGATTCAATCAGTTGGTGGGCTAGGTCCAGATCATGGGCTATATTTTTCCCACCCCTGATTTAGATGTCATTATGGATGTGTCACCATAGCATCAGATCAGATGCCTCATTTTTAACCTGAAATAGTAGCACATCTCCGCTCATAGAAACAGTACTTGGATTAGCCAATAGCTGATATGTGGAAATCATAATTAATGAAAGCCAACTGGAAGACGTTCTACATATAATTCAAAAGAAGCAGTGACGTTAGTTGTCATTCCTACCATAGTCAAGGTCCTGCTCTTGTACATGTTCCTGTTTTCAGTGGAATGCAGCTACAGAGAGGAGAGGACTTTGAAATAAGAGGTGAGTCTCACAGAGGATTAACAGTAGACCAGAGTTAGACCTGACTGCTTGAACAAGTATGTTTACTGCTTAGTGTTGCAACTGAACTTATTCTAGCCAGACATCCCCTCTGGAAATCCCCAATTCGTGGGAACCCTTTGGTTGGTGTTAGATAACGTAGACCTCTCTGCTGCCTCTTTCAATGCCACTGCCACAAACTTCTGTGACTACAGAAGGAACTGTGCAGCTTGATGTAAAGATGGAGACACTGTACTGTAGGACAGCTGTGATAAGCAGGGATCTGGGTTTTCTGTTTCCCATGGAAAAACAGAGAAAACAATTTTTCCATTTTTATTAAAGAGTGTGGATTTCTCCTTTTAACAGAGAAACCCACAGATTCCCTCCTTTTGCAAACAGCTCTGCAGGCTGGCTCAGCTCCAGCCTGCAAAAGCTGTTTGCAAACAGGATGGGAGGGGGAGGGGGCAGGGCCTGAGGCTCGCTTTCAGCCACAGCTCCACTAAGTTCAGCTCAGCCTCACTCTTCTCCTGGAGTCTGAGGTAAGTGGAGGTTGCAAGGGGCTGGAGGCCCCTCTGGCAGGGCTGGTGGGGGTTACAGTTCATGGCTGGGGCACCAGCAGGGCTGGGTGGGGGAGCCAGAAGCTGGCCCCACTCCCACTCAAGTAGGCAGACAAGTAGAGGAGCTGGCTCCATACTGCTTCTGCTGCAGCTGCCTGCTGTTTGGGGCAGGGAGTTGTAGACTTGGGGGCCCTGGCAGCTGGGGGCCCCTCTAGCAGGACTGGGGGGCAAGGGCTGTGGGGTAAGAGGCATGAGTAGGGTGGGGGTGCTGTTGTGGGGGAAATAAGGGGCACCAGCAGAATTGGGTGGCTTTGGGGGCAGTGAGGGTGCTGCAAGGGGCTTTTAATGTTAAGAACAGATTTGGGGAGGGGGGTTGTCAGAGAATATGTGATTTTTTTTGTCAGAGAATTTGTGATTTTTTAATCAGAGAAAACCAGGACCCCTGATGATAAGTAAAGCACGTGAGGAGGATGTCTAATGAAACAGGTGAGGAATGAAATTAGTGGATTGAGCATCATGCTATGATTCTTTGTGTGTCAGGAAGCAGCACAGATTAAATTTTCACACTACAGTTTGATCTTTAATGGGTCTATGAAGGAAAGATCATGTAATAAAGATCTATTATCTTAATTCTCTATTGTGCCTTTCTGTTTATTGGCATTGCTTTAATTTATCCCCTTTAACTAAACTCACTATTTGAGAAGTGATGCTGAAATCAATCCCCTAAGGAATATGTTTGCAGTACTGCTGTGCCAGTTGAAAATTCATTCCTAAACATAATCGTTCATAAGTGGTTTTGCAAGTTGCAAGTTTGCATAGTGGTTTTGCATGTTGAACATAAAAAAGTTCCACAGATTTAGGGCAGAGACATTGTCCACATCTATGTTTATAAAATCTCTAGCCAATGAAAGCTCCAGCTCTTAATGGGGCCTTTGACACTATCAAAATATAAATATTAACTCATAAATTTCATCAATGTCATAGACACTAGGGTTAGAAGGGACCTCTCAAGATTATCAGGTCCAGCCCCCCTGCCCAAAGGGCAAGAATTCAGTCTATTCCAGGCCAGGGGTACTTGGACAGTAAAGAAGTTTTTCCTTATGTCCAGCCTAAAACGGTCATCCAGGAGTTTGACTGTTCAACCTTGTCTTCCTATGGGGTGCCCTGGTGAACAGTTGTTCTCCAAGTTCCTGGTGCATATCCCTTACATACTTATAGGTTGCCACAAAGTCACCCCTGAGTCTATAAGCCTTTTCCAGGCTGAAGAGTCCTATGTCTCTCAGCTTCTCTTCAAAAGGCCTGCTCTCTTGTTCTCTAATCATTTGTGTGGTTCTCTTCTAGACTCTCTCAAGTTTCTCCACATCCTTACTGAATTGTGAAGCCCAGAACTGAGGCTCACAGTAAAATTGTACATTAATTGTTGAGGAGGCACCACTATGGCTTTATAGTCTCAGACACACATTATTACTGCTACTGCTCAAAAGCAGGCCTAGTTAAGTAAATACATTAATTAATTAAAACCCCTTTAACTTTCACTATCTACTTTGAGGCACATTTTATTCCCCCCCACAAGAGAAAAGTAGATTTTCTACTAGTAAAATCATAGGCTGTAATTAACACAGAAATTCTTATTAAATGACAAAGTATATACTTGTTGAATCACAGTTGGTGGGGTGTCATAAAAAAGTTAAACTGGGGGAATTCTAGCTAAAACAAACATGATGAACTGGAATAGCTAATAGGGGTGTGTGAAACAGGTCATATTTGATTTGGATTCGGATTTGGCCCAAATCGGGGAGAGCAATTGAATCAATTGATCACTGTCCCTGATTTGATTTGGCTGAATCCAAATCTGAAGATTTGATGCTAATCTGGAGAATCAGTGATTCAGCCATAAACAGAGCTTTACATGTTTTTTCTACATACCTCTATGTACCAGGCATGACTCATAAATGCTGTGGTGCTTGGATGGATGGAGCATCCGAGAGGAGTGTGTGTGTGGTGGGGGAGGGAGGTCCATGAGTATTTGGCAGTGAACCTGAAAGTGGACAGGGGTATACTTCCAGTCCACTTCCGGGTCTGCTGGGAAATGCACAGCCCCCCTCCTCCCCATGCCTCCCTGGCTCAGCAATCAGTTGTGGGGGGACCCTGGGTCCCCCCCCCAGACACAGGAGGCACCAGTTGCTGAGCTGGCGGGGATGCAGGGGGGACCCCCTATGGAATCAGAAGTGCTTCTGGTCCACTTCTGGGTCTGCTGCTAAGTGTGCTATGGAGCTCCTTGCACTCCTGTGGGATGCTCTATTTGCCCCAGTACCTCAGCATTCACAAGCCACCTGGTACCTTGTGGTATGTAGAAAAAACATTTAAAGCTGTGTCTATTTCTGTATTTTTCTGAATCTCTCCAAATTGATTTGAAGGGTTACAGTTCGATTCAGAGAGATTAAAGGGTCTCCTGATTTGATTTGGACTTGCAGATTCGGCCACCAAATTGGGCCAAATCTCCATCAACTCAAATCAGGGACCAATACTTCTCACAGCCCTAATGGCTAAGCCTTGATGTAAAAGTGTTTCAGTTAATTTAATTCTACCTTTAAATTTACTAGTCCATTTAATTGGAAACTTCACATAAGGTAAAGTTTAATACCTACAGGTTGGGGAACTCCCCTCTTGTCAGCACGGAGGTGGAAAGGGATCTGGGGGTCATCATTGACTCCAAGATGAACATGGGCCGGCAGTGTGGAGAGGCAGTAAGGAAGGTCACCCGCACCTTGTCATGCATCCACAGATGCATCCAGAGCAGGTCCAAGGAGGTGATCCTCCCCCTCTGTGCGACACTGGTCAGGCCACAGCTAGAGTATTGTGTTCAATTCTGGGCACCGCACTTCAAGAGGGATGTGGACAGCATGGAGAGGGTCCAGAGGAGGGCCACTCGTATGATCAGGGGACAACAGGGAGGACAGGCTGCGGGACCTGAAGCTGTTCAGCCTCCAAAAGAGAAGACTGAGGGGGGATCTTGTGGCCTGTTATAAACTAGTCAGGGGGGATCAAGCAGGCATTGGGGAAGTCACTGTTTCCCCGAGCACTGCCAGGAGTGACCAGGAATAACAGTCACAAGCTGGCAGAGGGGAAATTTAGCCTAGATATCAGGAGGCGCTACTTCACAGTCAGGGCGGCTAGGGTCTGGAACCAGCTTCCAAGAGAAGTGGTGCAGGCTTCTACCCTGGGGGTGTTTAAGAGGAGGTTAGATGAACATCTTGCTGGGGTCATTTGACCCCAGGACTCTTTCCTGCCATGGCAGGGGGTCGGACTAGATGATCTGCTCAGGTCCCTTCCGACCCTACAAACTATGAAACTGTGAATGAATAACAAGAGCCCTTTTTATTGTTTGTCCCATCACAAAACTTATAAAAATGTCAACACTCATATATTATCATAATATGGATTTGAATACACATTTCTGCAATGGAAAACACACCATAATCTTTCCAATCATTCCTCAAACAGAAGTTTTCCTATGCTCAAAATCATGATAACTTGCATATTTCGCCTGATGGTACACAGTAAACCCCGCCCCCACAAACAAAACAAAACAAAACAAAAAAGGATAGGACTTATTTCTCAGCAGTACTCCTACGGTCACTATAGAAGGAGTACATACAACAACTATATGTACAACCAACAACCCCATACAACACCTTAGACTATGAAAACAATGTTATTTCTGTTATGGGTATTTTACCATACTCTTAATTCAAAGCGTCTATAAAACTAGCTGATCTGGGTACCTAACAATGTCCTTCTAAAAATGGAATTCCTGGGCTGCGTAACTTTGAAGCAGTGGTCTGGTGTTCTCCTTCTATTTCAGCCACAAGTAAAGAAAGCATTTACAGGAAAGACAGTTTGATCCCTGGATGCTGAAACAGTCACTATGAGCTACGGGAAGTATAAAGTAGGCACAGAAGCCCTCAGCTACTCCCAGGATAGTGATGAGCAAAAGTGTGTTGCAGCCCATATTTTGCCCATATTGTCTACCCCACACCTGTACTGAATTCAACTGAGTCTCTTTCCTTGTGCTTCCTATTCTTGGGCTTTATGCTTATGTAAAAGGCAGTTTAAGGGGCACTTACCTTCTGAGTGTTTGGTGTCAGGCTCCGCCTGAATTCTCGAGTGCAATTGTCCCAACAGGGACCACGCTTGTAGTTCAGATTATCCCCAGCAAAGGGAAGCAAGATTCAAAAAGCTGTTACGGAGTTCGGGCAAATTTCAGTTCAGGGTTTGGATGGGTGGCTCCCCTTAAAACCAGAGTGTCTCCCTGTCCCCGGGGTGGAGAGAGAAAGGCGTACTGCGTGAAAAGGGCTGAGAAGAGCATGCAGCATGGGCCTACCCTGTGGGAGTGGACTGTGGTGGGACTGGGTCAGCTGGGTGGAAAGACACACCAGCTAGGGAAAGGTCCCAGGATACCAGTGTGGGCTAAGAGCCAAGGAAGCATGATCTGAGGGGAAGCCTCAGTGTGCCTGAGTGCCTAAAGGGGGAAGTGAGCCCAGAACTGCTGCCTGGTTTGCACTGGCAGTTTGTGCTCTCTCTGTGGCTTAACTGTGTAATAGCTCTGTGGGCTTGAAGAGGCCATGCACAGGCAGAGAAGCATGCACAGAGGTATGTGGGGAAGAATGTGTGAGTTGCAGAGGTCTGGAGTGAAAACAGCCTCTGTAGACTGTGAGAAACCTGGATCGGCATGGAATAGCCCAGGAAAGCTATGATGAGAGGAGTGGGCAACTGCCCCACTCCCCATCCATTAGGCAATAGTCAGAGTGCCTGCCTATTAGTTATATATAACTAATTAGGAGATTAATACAATAAGTATTTAACATAGTGCACAAGTTATTGGTTTTGTATTTATCTTTATCAACTGGGTTTTTTTTGTATAAACCCATCCTTATGTATTACAAGTAGAATATTGCAAACTTTTGATAGTATTTAATATTTGCTTGCATACAGCAATTATTTTCTGTATATAATTATATTTGTGTAAATAGTTACTCTTGACTGTGCAAGGTCTCTCCACTGTGAAAGGTCTCTCCCTTCCAGGGAGCCTCTAGCCACTCCTAGGTGAGCTGAGCAGGGGTAAAGCTACCTGGCACCCTGGGAAGCATCACACGCCAAGGGTTACACTTATGTAAATACAGCTAAAGTTTGTCAGAGAAGAGGCTGTGTTGTTTTGTTTACTAAATCAAGTTTGTTTCAGCAAAAAAGTAAATTGTCCATTAGAATTCATATAGCTTGACACAAAAGTATCAACTGCAATAAAAACTTCTGCTTCTGAATGATGAGCCAGTTTGAACATACTAACATTATTGCAATATTTTCATTTCATAAGCCAACAATTGCTATGTTATATGACTTCAAGTTGCTTATTTCATTTCTTTTAATAATTCGAAATGAGCACCATTTACAATGCTCACTCTTATTCTACTTATCAGGCTAATGATAAGGGCCAAAATTACAAAAGCGCTATTTTTTTTTCATTATTAGTATTATAAGACCAGTATTTTTCACATTCTAAACTAGCAGTTTCTATTTATTTGTTTCCCCCCATTCTTTGCCATCCTGTCTTAAACTCTTTATCCTATGAAAAACTTTTGATTTCTCTTCCAGACATATAAACACACTTTGCTCTTATTCAATAACAGCATCCTTCAGTCCCAAAGGTCTTAAATAGAGCTCATGTCTTCCCATAGATGACATATTTTGAGCTTGTTTTCTTGCACAAGCCTGCTGTAATGAAGAAGAGATTCCAAAAGAATTGAATTATCTGTAGTAAATCTCTTTCACACAAGTTTTCCTTTCAGAATGAAGTAATTTCTTCACAGTAAGCTTCATACAATCTCAGAGGTACAGACAGGGTCCTTTGTTTTTTCCCACATCTACAATCACGGGAAATAGAAGTTGTAAGGTTGCTCTTGAACTCAAGGTCTGAACTGTAAATGACATTAAGCATGCATAGGTAAGACCGACTTTAAATTGGACACGAGGATGCTGAGAACTGAAAATCAAACCTAACTTCTCTTTTGTCAAAATATTCAAATGTGGATACTGAATTTTCTAAGTCTATATTTAGGTCAGTGGGAGTGACAGGTGTTTAACAACTCTGAGAATCTGAACTTTTATTTGCATGAATAATTTTCAACTCTTACATTTGACAATATGTCTTACAGCATTTTTTTTCTTCCCTGCTGTGTAGCTTAAATTGCTTCCTCTTCAAAAGAGGAAAAATACTCTCAAATATTTCAAGGTGATATATAAGTCTGCCTTCCTAGATGCTTGTCTCTTAAAAACAAATAATTTACAGAAAACAACAGCTTCTGTAGTAAAAGAGGGTATGAGGATATCTAATCAATTCCTTGTTAAGTCACATACATCATTCTGACTGGAAAACCAGTAGCTCATTTTTATCTCCTGAAGGAATATATATTTCTCTACAAAAATATTTCTGAGAACTCTTCCCACCAGGGAATGGCTATTTCACTTCAGAACTCCCCTTTGAAACCTCTGGCAGCCCTGAGTGTATAAAAAGTAGGGTTACATTAAACAATAACAATGCTCAGACACAGGATACCTTGAAGTAGGTGGAGGTAGCCAGATAGAAGAATAGGTGATTATAAGCAATTGAAGCAACACAAGCAGTTAAAAACAGCAATTTATAGCAGGAAGTGTAAGGTAACCTTCATAATAGACAACTAGGCTACCAGTCCAGGCTGTAATAATATGGAAGAGAACATAGGCAGAAAAGGTCACAATTCAAGATAAGCTTTTCAGGCCTGCTTTTGAATTCTAGTGCCTGGGAACCTTTATTTGGACTTAATTCTGCAAGGAATTGAGCACCTTCTTTTTGGGGTGGTAATGCCGCTTAGGGGTTTTTTTTGTCAGCCTAGATGTGAAAAGGGTTATAGCTGTCAAAACTAACCTAACTTCAGAATTTCAGTTTCAAGAAAGGCACGTCATATTTCTATTGCTTGGGCTCATGCTTTTGTTGGCAGTTGTAGGTTGTACCAATATTTTCATTTTCAACATAGCTCTGTTCTATGACGTAGTTAGCACATTATAGCATACTTTGCTAGGACTGCAGGGTGTTTGGCATTGACTAAAATAGTCAGTGGATAAGGGATAAACCAGAAGAGAAATTTGGAAAGGAACAATGTAAAAGAAAGCAAGGCACAAGTGAGGTTCCTTGCTGCTAGTGGAACAGAAATAAAAATGTGTGATTGGGCATAGGAATTGGATGAGGAAAAGAAGTTATTCAAGACCACCTAGATTGGAGTCGACCTATCTAAAGATAGCTAGCACTAAAAATAAAATAAAGTACATGCTGCAGGAGAATTTAATTTAGAGCCAGTGAGAAAAGATAAGGAAATATCCTGAAGACAGACCTGAAGTGAGGATGTGGTGTTCATGTTTGTAAAATAAAGATGAACTGTTTAGGTTTTCTTCATGATTGCAAGAGGATTCTGCAGTCTGAAACAGAGGTGTGATTTATCAGGCTTTTTACCTTTTCCAAACCCTGCTGGAGAGGGGAGAGAGCGCTAGAGCCTCAAATCTCTGGCTGGTCATGCAGCAGTGCAGACTTCCCACCCTGGGTGTTGCTGGGCTGCTGCTGATGCCATGGCATGGACTCACTGAGGAGCCACCATTTCACATCACTACTATGATCAGTGCCATAGCAATGGGGGGGAGGGTTTTAGCAGGGCAACTGCTCCAGGTGATGAAGTAAAGGGGTGCCAACAAGTGCTGCCCAGTGAGGGCAGAGCATGGGATGGAGCCATGAGTGAATAATTTGGGCTAAAGACAGACATTACATATAAACCAGTTTAAGTGACCAGAAACCTGTAACAGAACTGATGTTCAGTGCACTTGCTCACCTGTCAGTTTGCTGCAGACAGTATGATAAAGCAGGGAGGGGGACTGAAAAGCTCTGTATCATCAAGAGATGCATGCACTTTACACCCCACCTTGCCTCAGTGCTAACCCAGGCCTGGGGGATAGCAACACTCCCACCCCTTGACAAGCCAGCAGGGAAAAGCCTGGGACCATGCAGGCAGACCTCCTTAATGAAAGAGTCCTGCCAGGGCCTGGCCATCCCCCCCCCTCAGCCCAGCTCCCTGCAGAAGGGAAGGGAAGGCTGCTCTAGTGCCCCCTAGTTTCTAGCTTCAGCCATTTAAGCCATGTGCCTGAATTTCCTCAGTCCAGAGAGAATGTCTGTCCAGCTTCAAACCAGTTCAGCCTAGCCAGGTTAGACTAACCTGCAAAGATTGAGTCAATTCAGGCTCGGGCTTTTTTGAATATCTATCCCTAGCCTTGGGGAGGTAGGGGCACAGGGGTGGAGGAAGGGCAGTTCCCACCACTGCGTGTACTTCTGGGCAAGCATGGGGGAGGGGTGTGCCCCTCAGATCTGTGCAAGGGGCAAGGGTGGGCTGCCACTGCTGGCTTTGTCCCGGGCACCAAACTTAGTTGCTACAGCACTGACTATGATACTGCCCAGGGCTGATGCCTTGCCTACCCACCCCAAGTTATGCTACTAGTATGAAGGCTTTCTGCACTTTTTAAAAACTAGAGTGGAAGAAGCACTATAAAGTGTTATATGCTAGGAAATATCATTCACTGCATGAGATTTTCTCTCACCCTCTGATATCAGCAGTTATATGAGCCAATTATGTAGGTTAAGAGCAAGTAAACAAGTGGGGAAGATTTAGATAAAGGGTTGAGGGTGTGGATATTAAATGAGAGCATATTTCCTCAAATTAAGTCTCTAGAAGCTTACAAAGGTAAATCTAAAGGGATAGTTTGACTTGTAAAAGAAATATTGATTAAAAACCAGGGAAGAAGGAAGGAAAAAATTATGCTTCTTTTTAACTGATGTTTGAAGCAGATGAAATAAAAGGCTGGGGGGGAATGTTATGTACTTGAAGAAAAATATGATTTCAGTAACATATACAGATTTGATAAATGAGAGCCATGACTTGAATGCCAATACACTGTAGAGATAGAGATTTAACTATTTAACAGAGATCTGAAGTTAGCAATGAGGGGGAGGAGGGAGAAGCTGAAACTGTGGGCTACACTGGAACAAAAATATAAGATCAAGCAAAGCAGATGAAGAAAGCAAAACATTTTGTTCACTTCAATATGTCTTATGCGAAACTCCACGTAGTTACAGTTTGTTTGGTGTTTCTGAAACACTTGTAGAATCCCTGTTTATTTTCTAACATATTTACTTGAATTGAAGACATAGGGATCAGAGCCCATTGTCTTGGCTTTCAGAACAAGGTGAAAGCAAGGTAGACATCTGTGATTTCAGCCCTGATCCCAGGCTGAGACCAGACTCAGAGCCACAGCAGCTTCCTGCCCTTCTGTCAACTCTGACCTCCACCTACCCCCCCCCCAGCCTCTCTTCCTCCATGCCACTTACTGTCAGTTGTGGTTCCCACCCTATCCCAGCCTGGGGTGCGAAGCATAGGGTAGTTCTAGCCCTTGTCTGGCCATACAGCAGCAGTGGTGGCACCAGCAACTCCAACATCCCATGGCCAGAGCTATGGCTACATCAGCCGCTGGGGTGGGGCCCAGTTGGAGGTACTCTGTACTCCACGCTCTGGGGTGGAATGGGGGACAGATCCATGACTGACAGTATGGGGCAAGAGAGGAAAAGAACTGTGTGTGCATGGGGAGGTAGGGTGGGGCAGGGTTGCGGAGGGGGGTACACGCAGGGAGGTAGAGATGGCAGAGGCTGTGGGGGGGTGGAGGTGGAACAAGGACGGGACAAGATATTGGGGAGGGAAGCAGGCACCACAGAGGGGACAAGCTCCAGGGGTGTAGGCATAGATGAGGCAAACAGCAGAGATTGGTGGGTGTGAATACAGGCACTGCTGTGGGGGAAGATGGCAGAAGGAACAAATACAGGAGGGCAAGAATCAGGCTATCACTTTCCCCACTGCAGCAGTTGCAGGGGGGGACATGAATTAAGACTATCCTGCAACAGTTAGATCCTAAACATGTAGGGAAACAACAAATATACATGTTATAAATTTTCCATGTATAGAATCTAATTATTGGGGCAGTTCTCTTAAAATTCAAAGTAATCTTGGAGTAGGGTAAAAATAGTATGTCTCTTTCCACTTGCATCTAAAATTGTGCCTTGATTTTCCTAATTTTCTCCCTGTGTGTCCATGAGATTATTTTATACTCTTCCCTTATACTATGATCAAGTTTCAAGTATTTGTAGGATTCTTTTTTGAGTTTTAATTCACTGAAGAGATTGATGTCTAGCTAGGCTGTCTTTTGTTGTACTTCACATTCTTTGCTCACCTGGGGATAGTTTGCTCCTGCACCCTTAGTATAGCCTCCTTACAGTACAGCCAGCTTTTCAGAGCTCCTTTTCTCCTCAGACATGCCTCTCAGGGGATCCTGACCACTATTCCTGAGTCTGTTGAAGTCTCCTTATCTGAAGTCCAGTATCTGTATTTTGGGGAGGGGGGTTCCTTGCTCCTTTTACAACCAATTCCTCCCTGTTTGTGAGCAGCAGCAAATTGAGAAGTAGTTGTACTCTCTATCATCTATATCAAAAAGTTAAGCCCCAGCACACTTCAAGAATTTGCAAGACCACTTACGCACTGCTGTGTGTCCCTTCCAGCAGATGTCCTGGTAATTAAAGCCCTCCCAAAGAAGAACTAGGTCCTGTAATTTGGAAGCTTCCATCTGTTATTTAAAGGAGGTGTAATTCACCTCCCCCAGATTTGGTGGCCTGTAGCAGATGCCCACCATTACATCCCGCAGCTACTCTCCCCTCTGAGATTTATGCAGATGCTTTCACTAGCCACTACAAAGGTGGTTAAGCAATGGAAGAGGCTTCCCATAGCAGCTATAAAAATCATCCCTGGACATTTTTAAGAGCTTTTAACAGGTTTAAGCTTTTAAGCACAGGCCTTTGACAGGAGTGATATAATCAGGATGATGTTTCCTTGAGCAAGTTATTGGATTGGATGACTTCCTGAGGTCCCACTTTTCTATGACCCCACCCTTCATTTTAAAGAGGTTTGACAAGAAAAATAAAATTATACTTTTGAAACACTCAGATACAACAGTAATGAGCACCAAATAAAAGCCCATGAAGAAATCAGCAGGCTTTTGTACATGCACTCTGGGGTGGGAGTTAAATAGAATGGCTCTCAGGAGATACTCTAATTAAAATGCTTGCAGCATCTTGCATAGTCAGCATCCAATGTTTCAAAATGGTAGTGAGGTTGTTTTAATTAAAGCTTGTTCAAGAAGCTTTAGTTAAAACACCCCTACCACCATTTTGAAATGTGAAGATGCTGAATACATGAGATGCTGCAGTACGTTGGAGTGTTTTAATTACAACACTCTAGCAGAATCAATTAATTGAGTGTACTCTGTGTTCTAATTAGAACATGTCGGAGCATGTGTAAAAGTGCCCAGTAAATCTATCTTCCTGCTAGGATTGAATAGCTCCCAGTACATAAATCCAATGGTCACACACTAAACAACAAGAATAAAACAAAATATTGATTAAGTGCTCATCAAGTAAACACCATGAACTGAATGAGATCAGGGACCTTTGAAAGAGACAATGTAATTATTTAATTAAAAACCTGCAGTTGCATTTCTGGCATGAGTATTTAAGACCCTTTTCTCTCTCACACAAAGGAGTAGAGTTGTTAGCCCTGACCTTGATCCTGGAGTGTTAGAAAAGCTTTTAAATATTCCTGATCCATTGAATGACTCAGAGAGAATAACTGGAGTCCTTGAATTTGACTTGTTTTTCTATGGGAAGTTTGGTATTACATGATCATGTCAGCCTATCTTGCTAATAATGATCGCATTGCAGCATTCTGAATTCACTGGAGTTTGCTAAGTTTGGAAGAGTTCATGCCAAATTATATTAACTGTGGGAATTCAATTGAGAGGCATCAGGAGTCTGTCTGCTTGCTGCCTAGACAAGCTCCAGCTGGCCATGGTAACATGGAAGTCACTGGTTGCCAGCTGCTGGCTGGCTGAGTGCCCTCTGCTGGCCCCCATTACAGGGCATAAGCAGTAGTCCTGTGTGAATAGGGAAGTATTCTATTAGGATTCTGCTGATTTGGAGAACAGTGATTTGATTAGGAGATTCCGATCACTGTCCTGAATTGATTCAGCCAAATCGACTTTGGAAGATTCAGCACTGATTTGAAGAGATTTGGAGATTTGGCCATAGACTATAGTGGGAATCATTGAAATTCCTATAACTTTGTTTTTTTTTTTGGCTGATTTGCATAAAAATTGCAGGGATGGTAACCTCCCTAACAGGAACATTGATCCCCAGCCAGGAGCATTGATCCCCTGGAACATCTCCATTTGGTTCTCAAGTTGCCTTGCTATGGGGATCATCAGGCTAAGTAGGGCATTGCCAGTGCAGAGGGTCTCGGTGGCCTTGAGGAAGGGCTTGAGGTCCACCCAGATCTTGGAAATGGTATCCCATTCTGCTTTAAGGGGGCCACTGATCCCAATATCCCCAAACAAGGCCATCTCATGATGGCCTTCTGTTGCTCCACCAGCCTTTTCAGCATCAGCTATGTGGAGTTCCACTGAGTCTCCACATCCTGCATGATTTTGTGCTATGGGATGCTTATCTCTGCCTGTTTCTCCTGCAGCATCTTGGCCCCCTTGCTGCTGCAGTGGACATAGCCTTTCACTTTCCTGCATTTTGAAATTAGGGGGGTGGTAGTGATGGCACCATCACCAGTAGCCCTGTCCTTCTCCAAGGCATCCCTGACTATGAGGTGGACTTGTGTGCCACACAGTGGATGCCAAAAGAGTTGGCATCATAGACCATCTTGACTATATTGGCCCCAGTGTTGGTGACCATGAACCAGAAGGTGAGCTTGTCCTGCCCAATTAGCCACCCCTGCACCATACAGTTCATGGCCACTATGATCTTTTTTGCTGTGTGGGACTTATCCATCACCTCAACTTGAAGGAGAGCCCATGGATGGCCCCACTGATTGCACCAGTGCCCTGTGAGGGAGAGGTAAGCATGATCTCCACCCCAGCTTCTCCAGATGTCAGAGGTGAAGTACAAGGCTACCTGTAGCTCTGCCTTGTGCAGCACCTCCATCAACAACTCCCTGCATGCCTCATACAGGGGGGAGACCACTGTCCTGCTAAAGGTGGTGCATCTGGGCACTTGGAAAGATGGAGCCACAAGTGCCATGAGCCACCTGTACCCTGGCTGCTCAACTAAGGAGAAGGGCTGGCCATCCAGAGAAAGCATCTCCCCAATGCTCTGAGTAATTACCCTTGCAACATGCCCTGCTTTGTCTGTGGCTTTCCCTCCACCGCTGCAGGTTGGCCTGCCTCTGCCTCATGGGGACAGGGGTTTTGGAGCAACAGGGGAACTTCCTTTTGGGCACGCTCCCACTGGTGTCATGCTGAAGAGGAGAAAGGACAAGGGGGTGCTGCCTCCTGAGATGCAGCAGCATTGCCATGGTGGTGAAATATTTCACCTCCTTGCCCTGGATGAGCTGTCTTTGGCAGTGATGGCAAATAGCATACTTGGGAACATCTTTGAACTAAAAATGATACCCCACTACACTACCCGCTCCCCGCACTTCTAGGTCGAGGACAGGGAGTCTGCTTTATCCCCCTCCTCAGCAGGCAGAGGCATAACAACAGGAAAATTTGAGCCACCTGCCCACACGGCCTTCTTTAAGATGCCTTCCAGAGAAGGATACCTGCCTCTAGGGGAACTTGAGAGGTTTAGAGCACAAACTCAGATTCCCCTCAGTCCCCAGAAATTCTTTTGCTAGGGTGCTCAAGTCTCCTGGTTTCAGATCCAGCTCCTCTTCTGGCACTGAGGCTCACACTGAAAGATGAAATTGGGGTGGAGGAGACTGTCATTCTGCTGCTGGTAGCTATTTCTGGTGTTAGGGGAGGTGGTGCAGGTACAGAGACAGGTAATGCTCCCACCTCCTTGCTCCCACTGGCAGCAGAAGACTCACAGCTGCCAGGAAAGAGGATGTGTCCATGTTGGGGGGGGGGGGGTTAGGGAAGAGACTTGCAGCTCTAGCTCTCCCCCTAACCAATCTCCCTCCCCTGCCAATGACCTGGCACTTGCCTTTCCAGCATGCTTCATACTAATCTTTCCTGTGCTGGAAACTTTGTCTCTCTGTGTGTGCAGCTATAATATCTCTTCTTCTTCTCTGACATATGACTGTGTCTGGCCTCTTCTGTGTTGTCTTTACTAGGGCTGTGTGAAGCTTTGATCCCCAATTTAATTCAGTGGAGATTCAGCCCAATTCAGTGGCTGAATCTCCAAATCCAAATTTAATCAGAGGACCTGAACTTTTAATCTCTCTGAATTGATTTGGACACAGTCACAGCTTTAAATGTTTTTTCTATATACCTCTAAGTAGCAGGGGCTTGTGAGTGCTGTGATCCTGGGGTGCATTTAGTGTCCCACAGAAGCATGGGGGGCTCCCCAGCATGCTCCCCAGCAGACCCAGAAGTGAACCAGAAGCACTTCTGGTCCACTTCCAAGTCTGCTGGGGAGCATGCTGGGGGGACACCCTGAACACCCCTAGCTCAGTGACTTGTACTTCCTGGGTCTGGGAGGGGGCACCCAGGGTCCCCCTGTGGCCAACTGTCAATCTGGGGGTACACTGGGGGGGAGGGGGCAGCAGCGCACTCCCCAGCAGAGGACCAGAAATACTTTTGGTCCACTTCCTCGTTTGCTGCCGAGCATGCTCCTTTAGGTTGCTCCATCTGCCCCAGCATCACAGCAATCATGAGCCGTTCTTGCTACCTCAAGATATATAGAAAAAACTTTTAAAGCTGTTCTTATGTCCAAATCACTGATTCTCTGAATCAGCATTGAATCTTCAGATTCAGCTGAAACAAATCAGGGACGGTGATCCTAATCAATGAGTCAAGTTACTGTTCCCAGTTTGGGCCAAATCCAAATCAAATAAGGCCTGCTTTGCACACCCCTAGTGTTTACTGCTGTGTGTGTAGCTATTTAATATCTCTTCTTCTTTTCTGATGTATGACTGTCTGACTTCTTCCGTGTTGTGTTTAATAATATGTCTTCTTCTTCTATGATGTATGTATCTGGCTTTTTCTTCTGTGTTGTGTTTAGTCTGCATGTGCATGTAACTATATAATCTGTCTTCTTCTCTTTGGATGTGTGACCGTGTGTGTAATGTATGTGCTTTCCTGTACAGTGATGGATGATGGATTACACTGCCAGGGAATACACAGCTCTCTTTTTAAAAGGTATGGTGGGGGGGGGGGACAAACAAGAACAAGTAAGAGGATTTTGGGGGAAGAATAAATTGAAAGAAATGGATTGGATAAGGATAAGTAGAGGGATTCTAGTTAGTAAGGTGTATCCAATCCTTGCCAAGAACTGAAACTAGCAGGAGACTGACTAGGTAGGAAGCCATGCCAGTCCAGTACCTTTCAGACACTGTTGCTCAGGCAGAAACAGCTCACAAAAAGGACAGAAAGGCTGCAGATAGAGGCTTATAGGCTGTTCCTACGTCCTGTTCCCCTCCCCCCCTGAGCACTGTGATTGGAAAGCGACTCAGGGAAAGGGACTCAGTCACTGTCCAGCTACAGATGTCAGTCTCCCCTCCCCTCCCCCAACTCCTCAGTTTCTGTTCCCCTGGAAGACTGCCTTCCAAATCTCCTAATCAATTTGGAGCCTCCAAATCAATTCAAAGGTTCTCTTTTTTCTCCCAATTAAATTCAGATTCAGTGATTCAGCCTCTGAATTGGGCCAAATCATCTCCAAATTGAATAGGTGACCAAAGCTTCATCCCCCGCTCCCCCCGCAATAAGCAGTAGCCCTTGCAATGCTCTGTGGGCTTGCATCAAGATGAGTTTCTTGCTGCCTATAGCCTTAGTGGTTCCAATTCCTGCTGTGTTCCAGGACACTTGAGTTCCTGTTCTCTGCTTTGTTCCTGCCTCCTCCCACAGCTCTAGGCTCCCAGTTTGTGACTATTGATTGGCTGTGCCTCTTACAAAAGGTAACAAAATGATGTATAACTGAAACCAGAAAAAAAAAGAATTATTTTCAGATGCTATGTAAGGGTTTAGTATCAATGAAGAATCCAAAAGCATTTCTAAAGTAAAGAATGAAGTGACTAATTGTACATTTCTGCCTTCAAATAAAGGACTGCACTATGAATGTGAATTCTTCAATACATTTTCATCTATCCAGCCTCCAAATCTTTATCTTGCTTTGTTCCACTTCAATCAGCTTTTCTTCATCAATGAATTGACCTGATTTAAGCACTGAGCCATTCTGTGTTTGGATGAACAGATATCATCAGTGGGCACATCTATGCATGCACCCAACTACACAGTTGTTACTGCACAGGCACTTAGTTGCTTTAGCAAGTACTAAGTGACTGTGCAGTAACCATCATTACTGCAGAGTCCAAGCAGCACCTGGGTCATTTCTGACCATACTGTACAGTAATGTCAGTCACAGTTCATGCCCACCAATGCTACAGCACCATAGAAATGAGTACAATGCTATAGCTCATCACTATAGCTATGTAGCATCTCATGTACACGTGTACAGGGATCCAGGATTTCTATTCATCATGGAAAAAATGCAGATTTCCCCCCTTAAAGGAGAAAAACACAGGTAACTGTGGGTTTCCCTTAACAGGCTGCCAGCCTTCCAGTCTGACATGGGCTATTTGGGGCTAGAAGGAGCAAGGGGTGAGCAACTGGAGTCAGGAAGCACCATATGCACCTGTGTGCCCACATGTATGTGGCCAACATACAGCTAGACAGGGTGGTGGGAGCAGCCTCAGTAACTTGATACAGTTAAGTGGGGGTTAGAGGGCCAGGGGTTGGGGGCTATCCAAAGGGGAGGGTGAGGATGTCTGTGTGGGTGCATGTAATTGAGTGCAGCTCTGGCCCAGGCCATGCTGGGGGAAGCTGGAGGGCAAGGGGCTCCAGAAGATCTGTCTTGCCCACAGTGAGTGCGGCAGTTCCTTCTCAAGAAGATGGTAGCACAGTGAGTCTGGCTCTGGCACGGGCTGGAGGGAGGCAACATCTGCAGCACCTCCAGGCTGGGGATCTTGCACCAGGTTGCCTGGATACACCCCTGCCCCAGGCAGCATCTCTTAACTGCATACAGTTGCCCCTACCCCTAATAGCATGGGTACTGGTCCCCAGTGGCCCAGCCATAAAGCTCCCATAGGAGCACCTGCCTCCTTCCCCCACTGGAGTCCTGAATCTATATCAGGTGGGAAGCAGTTGGGGGCACCCTCCAGCAGGGCTGAGGGGGTCCTTTGGGTCAGGAGTAAGGGTCACTCTCAGGGACAGGGTAGGACATTCAGCAGGTTAGGGCTGCTCAGTGCCACAAAGCAATGGCAGTGACAGCAGCAGCTGGACACATGCTCTGGTGACTGAAGGGGGAAGGAGGAGCTCTGATTTTCCATGATAAACTCCCCCCAAAATCAAACACTAAAATATACAGGTCTTTAGCATTTATTTTATTATACT
The DNA here is from genome assembly GCF_052110815.1 of Crocodylus siamensis. Lineage (NCBI taxonomy): Eukaryota > Metazoa > Chordata > Crocodylia > Crocodylidae > Crocodylus > Crocodylus siamensis. The sequence continues at coordinate 50,495,694 of NC_143395.1, forward strand.
GACTGAGGCATTGGTTGGCTTCCAGATAGTGATTATTTTGACAATTTTAAAGTAATAAAACAGTGTTCAACTGACCCCCTCCCTCATGAAGTCTGCATTTTATATATGTTTCATTGTAATTTCAGAAGAATGCAGATTTGGGGGTTTTAAAAATCAGAGAATTTGGGATTTTTTTTTTTAAACAGAGAAAACCAAGATCCCCGGTCATCATCCATACTTCAGCCCATAGTAACACATCAGTTAACCTAATGAAGATGTTAGATATGACTGGTGAAAGACACTATGGGACACTAAGCTTGAAAGGTCTAAATGGGAGCCTGCAGTTTCCTATCACCAGTCTTTGAGTATATCCCTGTGTCACAGGGAAGAGCGGCTGAAAGAGCCCCAAATGACAAATGGGGATCCCCCAGGTTGGGGATCATGTATAAAAGAAGAAAAAACAAAAATAACCAAAGAGAAACACTTACCTGCTGCAGGGTCCATGGCACAGCTGGAGCAAGGGAGGAAATCTGCATGGGTTGTAAGCTGTTCCTTTATCCAGCTGAGACCAGCTGGTTATGTCATCAGCAATCACTGACCAGAGATAAAAAGGATCACCAGGAAAGATGATGGAAGGAGAGGAGGAGAAGACTCTCAAGCCTATGAGGGATACTCCAGGGGAGAGAGAGCCGGTAGGGGCTCTCTGTGCCAGCAGAGATTAGTGTGGGGAGGAGGCAGAGGAGGCTTTCTGCACCAACAAAGGTTGGAGTGTCAGGGGGATGAGAGAGCCAGAGGAGGCTCTCCCTCCAGGCAGGAATGGCCATGAGCAGCAAAAAAGGCTGCGAAGCACGACGGCAGGAGGTTGGGCACTGACATCCAGTTTAGGAGGTGGCCAGCCACTTGAGAAGATACTGCAGGATGCTGGAAGTGAAACATCACTGACAGCATCTGAGCAGAGCAGTACTGCATACTGCACTTGGTGGGGTGAGGGGAGAAATGACCTGAGATGAGGGGCGGCAGTCAACCCTGGCCAGATGACCGGTCAGCCCTCAGTGGGATTCTAGGGGTGAAAAGACTCCCTGTTATCCTAGCAGTAGGGATGGGGCAGAAACCGGACGGGTCCTTCTCAACCTATAGCTTGTTTTGGTTCCTTTTGTTTTCCCCCTTTTGGAAGGGTTGAGTGGTAGGGTGAGGTGACACAGGCAAGAAGCTCTGCACTGTCTTTCTTTTCCTGTTTTTTATTTTTTTTGATTGTTGGTCAAATGTAGAGTCCCGGGTCTGAGACTGCTCTAGGGCAGGCAGAGGCTCTTCTGAAACCAAACAGTTAAGTGATTGAGTTATCCCAGGAGGAAGTTCTGAAGGCATAATAAGTCTACAGAGATAGTCGAGCTCAAGAGACACAACATCATTGGGGGTACGGCCAAGAAGATCTGGTGACCCAGCAAAAGGTTGGTGTGAGGTTGGGGTGTAGAGGAGGTGGAGCCCCACGGATGGCTGCCTGGCGGACTCCCTGCCGCAGAGGAGCCCTGGGTGGTTTGTTCCCACACTAAAATAACATTCAAAGTTGTGTCAGACGAGCCCGGGGGGTGGCCACCCAGGTGATAAACATCTACCACTAGGCTTACAGGAAACTGCAGGACATCTACTGCCGGCCAGCCAGACCAAGGCTATGCATGACCAACTGTTTGAAACTAAGCGGGCACACCCTCTATTAAAAATAAACCATTTTAGTCCATTATCCCAGATGTCTACTACGGTCTACTTCAAGTCAGTCAGCAGTAGCTCCCAAATGATACGCATATGCTGCAGAGAAGGTCCAGGAAGACAAAAACAGAAATCTACTCTATCCATTAACCCAACAATAATACTACAGTGGTTTAAGTCCAATTCTTTAATTGAATCCAGACCAATACACAGCATATTTTAAAAGCCCTCTTGGATCACACATGAAGTAGAGGGGAGCCAGAGGCAGCTGCTGCAACTCTGACTGAGCCCTGAGCCCAGGTTAGGGACAGTCAGACCCAAAGGAGCCTCCTGCCCTCCCCACCACTCACTTGACATCTGCAGCTTCTACCCCTGCCTTGCCCTCCCCACCGCTTACTATCATGTGCATCTTGGCTCAAGCTTAGGCTGGATTCTTCCCCGGGCACAGAGCACATAGCAGTGCCAATAGTGCTGCATGGCCCAGGAAGGTTTGAGGTTCCACATGCTGTGCTTTGGGAAAGGAGAGCCCAAGCAGTATCTGACTTGGGGGAAGGAAGGGGGAAGAGGCTGAAATTCTGGAAAGTGTGTGTGTGGGGGTGTGGGGTGGGGGGGAGGCTGTGGGAAGCTGGAGGTGGGAGGGATGCAGGTTGAAGTGGGGGGCAGAGGGCAAGGGGCCACCTGATTCACTCACCCCCCCAGCCACCTGCTTTCTGACTCTTCTCCTCCCCCCACAGACACCCCCATTTTCCCTGCTGCAGCAGTGGAAGAGGAGTCAACTTAAAACAACCCTCCAATAATTATAATTATCCAGGTATATAATATAACCATTTGTATCGTATATAGAATATAATTATTGGGAAGTGATCTTAAATTCAGGATCAACTTAGATTCAACTACCTATAGTATTTCACTACATTTGGCATCTTTATTTGCCTATTCACATACTACTCGAGTCTATCTCTGGTAATTTTGTTTCACATTAACACTATTCATTTCTCTTGGTAATTAGGTGGCTCTCATCTCTGATCATCTCCTGATTTGCCAACAGCAAAACATACCTCCTAATTTATCTACCTGCAGGGAAAACTTACAATCATCCACAGTTGCTTTCTACTTACAGTTTTAGGTCTTAGGTCAAAATGCTCTACTGTGCAAACTCAAGATGTGACATTCATGTACAGATAATTCTAGTAACAGAAAACCAAGTACTGTACCTTCAGAACAATGTTCTGCACTGCTCCTTCCTACCAAATGTTAACTTTGTATCCTCTCAGCCATAGAGATATCCATAAATATTTTATTGCTAATAAGAAAAATCTATGTTTTTTCCTACTTATGTCTTACTTAAAAATTGGCTGGGATGTTTATGCCTGTGGCGAGTGCAGGGATCCCACCTCAGTAAAACAGCTGGGTATTCATATTCCACCTCTGCCACTACATGTGGCAGGCCAGTAGAGGGCACTCCTGCATTGAGCCACCCACCTCCCTGCGCCCGACCACCTTCCAGGCTTCGAATGCCTCCCTAGGGGCACCTTATGCTTGGCTGACCCCTCTCCCGGAGCACACTCGCTAGTCTGGGGGTAACGTAGCCGCCACCACCCCGAGAAGGGACTGTCTCGGCCCTGTGTCCTCGGAGAAACACAGGCCTAATAGTTCGATGGGTACTCGACCCAGTACAAGCACTTGGGGCACTTCCCCAAGTCAGGGGGAAAAAAGTAAAGTCTCCCTTAATCCACAGACCTAAGGGGTCTCTTAGGCATAGTTTAGACCCACCCCTCAATAAGTCTCCAACTCCAGTCAAAAAGGAGAACTTTACTGATTACAAGGGGTAGGGTAAACTAGGGTACAGGATTGCACAATGTCTTAGAAATCCTAAAGAGCAAACAGTGTGGCTGAGGTAGCCTTTTGATTACGCATCTGTGTTACTGCCAGCTAAATATCTAATCAGATTGAGTAGCTTACTCACCAGCATCTTCCAAAGGCAGGTGAAGTTTCCCTTTGGGGGCAGACAGTTCCTTGCTCATGAGTTTTGGGGTGAGAGAGAGCTAGTTTCAGATGGTAAAGCTCCTCTGTGTCCCCAGCATGGCTGCTGCTTCACCTCATGGCCGAAGACAGAGCCTGCCTCCTTCCCCCCCTAACTTATATAGCCCCGTGACCTCATTCACCTGGTCCAGTGGAGGTCAGCCCCAGTTGGCTGTCAGCCAACCAATTTGAAATACATCACCTGTTACCGGGCAGATCCCAGCTCCCCAGGTAGAAACCCCTTACCCAGGTAATTGATGCAAGTCACGTAGGCAGAGGGAGCAGGTTTCCCCCCTCCCTCAGGAATGCAGCCAGCTCAAGTTATCTAAATAGACAGGCTAAGGGTATGGTCCGCTGTGTGCAGGGCCCACCCTAATCAAATGGTTGCAGCCCAGAGATTTTAGTCACAGTGTCACAGGGCAGAGATTTTTGGGGAGAAACCAAGGTGGCTTTCTGCCACAATGCCAGCTTTATAGAACTTTCTTAAAATTCACAGTTGGGTAAGAAACCAACCAAAGTATATTTCATGAATGACTGAAAATAGATATGACACTAAAAAACAAACAAACAAAAAACCTTATACAAACAACTATAGTGAATGATAACTAATTCCTATTGTACACATACATACATTATATGCTATTAACCATAACATTAGTATTTAGCTAACAATTTGGCTGGGAGTACTGAGAAGATAACTGAACTTTATTTTTCCAAAGCTAGGCAACACTAAAAATAGTATCATCTAATTACATTTTTTTAATAAACACATATAACATGAGACATTTGTGACCAAATACTACTCACATTTACATGAATTTAGTCCTAAAGACAATATACCAGCTGAACACAGGATATCTTTAAAAGCCTCCAAGTAGTTCATTTCTGTGAAGAGGCCCATTACAAATACATAAATAACAATATTGTGCTATTAAATAGTTAGACAAGTCAAATCAGTACCTTCTCTAGTTCTCCAGAAAGATCAGTGGTCTGCATGTGTTTTGTTTTATTTTGTTTATGTTTTTATCTTTTTTTTTTTTAAAACAGTAAGCTTTTTGGTACAGGGACTATTCGACTGAATTTCAACATCATCCACATAGTTGGTATTTATCAAAGAATAGGTAAGTATATTATAATCAAAAGGCACTGACAACATATTTTGGTGTTCTTATACAAAAATAATAGTAGCCTGGTAGCAGGCTTAGGTGTCTGACCCCTCCCAGTATAAGACCCCTGCTTATATTTACCTGCTGCACTCCCCAGACTCCCTCACCTACTGTCTCTTGCCTGTTATACCTTTGGTTTTTAACAGTGATACACTGGGGAGGCTGCCTTTAGAGGCCAGAGTAGCTTTTTCAGTTCCATCTCTTTTGGCTCTGCTCATGGGGCTTCTCCATACCAAACTCAGTCCTGCCCGTTTTTCAAAAAGGAAGGACCCCTAGAGAAGTATAAATAGTAAAGTAGAGAAGCCCAGGAGATTATAACTATGGTCCTGCAGCCCCCAAACATACCTACTTGGCTTTAACCATTCTATTCAGGCTATACTCATTGCCTCCAGCTGCCCCCATAGGCACACCTATGCCTTGAAGGCATTCCTCAGTCTCAGTTCCATGAAGCCCCCTGGCTCAACCAACAAACTTGGTCCCTCAGGCCTCAAACCCTTATTTGGTCTTCAGCTTTACCAGTTTTGCCACTTTTCTTCTAACTGTGACCTTCCACCCACCCTCAGACTTCAGTTCCTCACACTTCTATCCAAAGCAGGTCTCAAAACACAAAGCATTCCCCAACACCCTGCTGCATAGCTTTCAACCTCTGCCATTGCCACAATCCATTCCTGCAGTCCAGACACAAAATACAAACCACATGATTATAATTCAAATACAAAGACCTCCTTGGGTCTCCAACTACTATATCACTCCTACTATAGGGAGCTGGTTTGTTTTTCAAAGGTATCTCATTTTCTTCCTAGCACCCAAATCTGCCTACAGGACCTCATCCTACTGTGTACATACTACATAGGCTACCTTATAAGACTCCCAACAGCAACTTCCTTCAAGAAACTTAAGCCTGTAGCCCAAGGTTCAGACTTATAGGGCCCCTCACTTCTCTATCTTCCAGTCATCTGACCCAGCTCTCTGTTAATAGGGACCAGGTACTGCTATCTCTTGACAAGTATTCAGCTGCCTGCAGGCTAGATCCTGCTGCCAATTTAAGGATGCTGCTTACATCTACTGTCCCTGGAAGTTCCCTTTTAGCAACATTTGCTTAGCTGGCTCTAGACTGCTCTGCTTGCTTACCTCCAGTACCTGTGGTAGTCATTCCCTACCACATTACTTCTGTTCTTTATAAGATGCTTTCATGCATTTTCAGGGTTTGGTTAATAGGCAAGTAGTTATATGTTCTTGCTCTGCCCATTCTTATTACTGAAATTCTGTTAACAGAACCACAAACAGGTGACTGTATCTACTGTGCTTTTGTGATTTTGATAAACAAAAGGTAAACCTCTGAGCTGTTTCTGTTTAGAGCTTCAATTTAAGTCAAGAGTGAAAATTTATTCTCATTCTGTAGAAAGGGTATGAGTGTTTCTTTGGTGTTCCTATCTTACTCTAGTAAGGGATTTTTATCAAACAGAGCATACTTGACCCCTTTAAGTTCCAGCAGCTTAATGGCTTAGCATTTACTAGGCAAAAATCCCTGGCTTTATTTGCTTCCTGCTGCTCTATACTCACACCCTTTCCTCTCCTCCCTTCCCCCCACCCAAATGCATTTGAATGCAAAGATTTGGAAAGGGGAAGAGATCTTTGTATTGAAAGTATGCTTCCTTTTGCACACTGTTTTAATTTAGATAAATCCTGCGTTCCTAACTAGAGCATAGGCTCAGTAGAGATTTAGCTTCTAAGTACCTCTAGCATTTAAAAATATATTATTTTGTATAAAATGTTTAGATGTGTAAAAAGAGGGCAGAAAGAGTTCTTAATTTTATGTTGTTTTAAACAACCCTAGCCTTGAACATGTCCACACATCTGCAAGCCTGCACATGTGCATACACACAGAAATGCAGACCCAAAGTGCTTCAACACCTCTCAATCCTACCCTTTTCTTACACAATTGTTCTATTGTAACAAACAATTTAGATCCCTGGGACCTTACACAACTGAACTAAGTAAGCTTTCTAAAGCTGATTTGATTGATCTTTTGAATTCAGTAACTGTACACCAGATAACAGTTTTAAGTAATACATTCCTCTTTGTGCCTCTGTCTAGCAACAAGAAAAACATTAATTTAGCTTCTTTGGGTATACTTGAACTAAGACCTAAAAACAAGATAAGTAACTCAAACCATTTCTTTGTAACTATTGCCCTGTGACTCTCAGAAAAATGAAAAGTTGCAGGGATTCTGGCACTTAGTGACTTTCCTAGGAGAGAGAACTTTCATTTATACAATACCAAATCTTAAAAATGAACATCTGGTTACCTCTTGTGAAGTGCAGGGTTTTTTTTAATTCACCACTGATATAAAGCTCTTCATGTTCAGAGGTGTGGACAGGCTGTTTAAAACACAGAAGGCCCCAAACACACTTTGGTAGTGGTACAAACCTTTTAGCACTACAAAAACAGAGTATGTTTAGTGTGCACAGCCTACTGCCTAGAGAACAACAAAGGTACATTCTCTAGATAGAAAGCATGAAATAGGGTAGTTGGTCCTCATAAGAAGGGGCAGCCAGCCCTGAAAATGGTATTTAATTGTGAGCCTTCTCGTAACAAAGAAGTGCACCACTGGGGATTTTAAAACCCCAGAAGGAGAGAGCAGGAGGAATAGATTACGAAGGGACAGTTTGAGACCACAAAGCAAGCAGTGACTACTATAGGTGAAGACAGAAGTGATAATTTTCACTCAACCTGGCCATAGGAAGTGCTCTACACCTATGACCAAACACAAAAGCATGGCTGCAGACCACTTCAAATATGGCCAATTGGGCAAAATCTGAACCCTCATTGTTTGGGGGTTCAGGTGAAGACTTCAAAATGTAGTTTCATAGTTTCTAGGGTCGGAAGGGACCTGAGCAGATCATCTACTCCGACCCCCTGCCATGGCAGGAAAGAAATACTGGGGTCAAACGACCCCAGCAAGATGTTCATCTAAACTCCTCTTAAAAACTCCCAGGGTAGGAGCCTGCACCACTTCTCTTGGAAGTTGGTTCCAGATCCTAGCCGCCCTGACCGTAAAGTAGCGCCTCCTGATATCTAACTTAAACCTAACCTCTGCCAGCTTGTGACCATTATTCCTGGTCACTCCTGGCGGTGCTCGGGGGAACAGGGACTCCCCCAGTGCCTGCTGCTCCCCCCTGACTAGTTTGTAACAGGCCATTAGATCCCCCCTCAGCCTTCTCTTCTGGAGGCTGAACAGGTTCAGGTCCTGTAACCTCTTCTCATAGGGCCTGCCCTGCTGCCCCCGATCATGCGAGTGGCCCTCCTCTGGACCCTCTCGATGCTGTCGACATCCCTCTTGAAGTGTGGCACCCAGAACTGGACGCAGTACTCCAACTGCAGCCTGACCAGTGCCGCATAGAGGGGGAGGATCACCTCATTGGACCTGCTCGAGATGCATCTGTGGATGCATGACAAGGTGCGGTTGGCCTTCCTAACTGTCTCCCCACACTGTCGGCCCATGTTCATCTTGATGACCCCCAGATCCTTTTCCACCTCCGTGCTGACAAGTGGGGAGTTCCCTAACCTGTAGGTATGGTGCCGGTTGTACCTCCCAAGGTGCATCACCTTGCACTTGTCTGTGTTGAATCCCATCCTATTCTCTCATCTGCCCACCCTTGTAACCTGTCTAGGTCTGATTGTAGCCTGTTGCATTCTTCCAGTGTGCCCACGTCCCCCCACACCTTAGTGTCATCAGCAAAGTTGAACAGGGTGATTTTTACCCCCTCGTCCAAATCACTGATGAAGATGTTGAACTGTGCGGGCCAGAGGACTGAGCCCTGCGGAACCCCACTGCCCACGTCCTTCCCGGTTGAAGTAGCAACTTCTCTAACTTCTGTCTGTGCTGTTTTTAGAATGGGAGCAGGGAAAGGGAGCAAAGGGAGTTCAGTCTGGATTTTTTTTCTCCCCCTGCTGGGCCCCCCCGCCCCAAGGTCTGGGGCCCAATTCACCCACCCCACCTTCCAGTGCCAGTTGGGGAGCCTATAGAATGAGCTCCCTCCACTCCCTTTCCCCCACCCATTCTGAAAACAGGGACAGGATGGAGGGGAACATTGCTAGGGGAAAATGGCTGCAGTCTGGCAGCCAGCAGCTAGATTCCCCCAGGACCCACAGTGAACTTCTGTTTTGTCTGGGGGATCCTTGTAAATCAGAATGCTTCCTGCAAAGTGTTCTCAGTTACAGCAGGGAGCTGTACTTCTGCCTGCACCCTATAAGGCAGGGGGGAGTGGGACAGGCTGCTATATAGGGAGCCATAACTAGAGGCTACTTCTTTGAGTGTCTGGGATAGGGCAGAAGGATCTTTCTTTTGTTGCCTTATTCTTTGACTTGTTTGTTATCTATTTGCTTATGAGAACTGTCTGAGGTGCTCATAAGGGAGCACTCTCCACTCCCAGGAAAGCTTATCAAGAGTAGGAGAAGGTCACTAACAAGCCTATCTAATCAGCTTTCACCATCTCAGGCAGCAAAGGGGATTGGGCTGCCCGCAGGCCCATCTCTGCTGTAGCCAGCTGCAAGCTCATCCTTACAGAGGTCCCTGACAGTCTGCCCAGCAGGGACTTATCAGGGAGCCATCCAGCTGCTTCTTCTTCCTCCCCATTGAATGAAATAGCTAAGTGTTATCATGGTTTAGCTTCCAGTTCATGTAGACTAGAGTTGATACACAATATGGTCACACTGGATCAATTTTAAGTGCCACAAAGCCCCTTATTTCTGAATTTGTTTAATTGTTTCTTTTCTCCATATCCTTAGAAAAAGCTGAGAGGAAGAATAGAAACAAAAAGAAACATCACCACAAAGTAGGTCACAGATACAGAAATCAGGCTTTCTCCCTGTAAAATTTCCTGAAGTTCCCATATGGCAGCAATTTCAAAACTAATTTAAAACTCTTGCCAAAGTTGAACTTCCCACATCTAGAGTGTTAGAAATACTCAAAACAAAACAAAACTCTTGCATGATCTTAAAAAACATTAATCTGAAGCTACTTGATGTGATGCTGTCTGAGGTAAATGATGAGGCAATCAGAGGTAATAATTTATAATTCATGAATCCTGATGTTGGTTATGATGCTTAATATCTTACATCTCCCATTAATGTTTTAAAGCACATTCAGCAAACAATACAAATCATTAATCAACATTGGAAGAAGAAGTTACAACTGAGGAAATATAGATTTCTGTTTTTTCACTTGCTGGAACTTTTTGTTTTCACTTGCTGTTTATATATATAACAACACAATTAACATTCAGTAAGACAACAATGTGGAATGAGTTTTAAGTTATACAATCATTTGAGCTATATACAATTATTCTTCGCATACAGATTAAGAAGAAAACAACAAATTAGCTCTTGTGTCTCAAGTTCAAGCTTCCTTTACTAGAGACTCTTTCACAGATGGCTGGTGCACTAATGTTTTATAAAAGTTGCATAGAGGCCCATGAACCCCAGTTAATATTTAAAACCTGCTTTCAGTGGCAGCAGGAAACAATCCATCTATGCCAGTGGTAGAAAATAGCAGCAACAAAAGTTTCTTTGGGAGGTTTGACCTTTTGAACACAGGGCAGTTCACATGTCTTGTAGAGAATTGTTCAGTAGGTACACTGAGTGCACACACTGTCTTCCCTTTTGTTAAGGCTCTATTCATCCTACTTCACTTTTGCAATATATTTTCAATCTTGAGTGATTCATCTATGAGGAAGATAGCACTACAGTCCTCAATAAAACTATCCTGAAGTGCCCTTGCTTCTTGGTGTGTATGAAATGATTTTTATAAGCATTGACTGAAAATATAGTCAAAGAGACGTCCCACTTTTTTGGTCTGATTCCCATTTACACTGAGCTGTTTATAGTGGCAAAAGACATGCACAACTCTGAATGAAGAACCTACAGGTTGTATTTTTTCAGTCATAAGTAAGGCAGGAGCAGATTGGTTTTACAGGCAAAATGGTTTACATACTCTGCTGTCTCAAAGTTTGATACTTCTAATATGCCAGTATCCACTGTTTGATATATTTGCTGTTTCTTGTACTGCAATCACTCAGTTGAGCCAAACAATAAAAAATAGTCTGTTATAGAAAATCCAAGTAAAATTCAAACTTGCATGATTTTGGGATGTGTTCTTTTCATTACTATACCGGTGCTGAAAATAAAACCAGTCAATGCTGTGCTTTCCAAGGAAAGAAAGAACTAAAGAAAATTAAATTAAAAAAAAAGACTAGCTTGATATTTTCAATATTCCTATTTCTTTATCTCTGTGATCATACATACACACACACATACATAATATATATATATATATGCCTATGCTCCATAGAATTGAGCTTATATGTGCAAAATCCTAACGACTGCATTTTATAATTTAAGTTTTTCCACATATATTTTAAAAAATTTTGAAAGCATGTGCTAAAGTATTTATAAATGTTTATTATACATAATACACTTGATATTGAGTCTGACATATTTATATGCTTGTACATATTGCAATTACATTAATTTAAACACTTGAATACATGATTTAAACTTTCTAATACCTCGCTGAATATGTTTTTGCAAATTTTAACATTTATAGATATCATTTTATATAATTGGTGACTATTATACAAATATGAATTTATATTTTATAATGCATATATTTTATATTTTATAAATATATAACAACTATATAAACATATACATTGAATACTTGAAAAAGAGCCTTATTGTTAGTCCCTGGTCTCATCCTCTGCATAAATATAGTTTATGGATTAGACTGTATGTAAAGTACGTGCTCTTTATATACAGTCTGGTAAAACCAAAATTTGAACTTTACCAATTGTTAACACTTGGGCATTTGCAAATATTAGAATTAATGCAGGTGTTTCAATATTTAAGGTACAATGGCAGCTATGCAACTACAAAATGCACATATGTATTTAATGTTCACACTTTTATAGTGACCAGAGACTTTGTGTTTATTGCAGGTAATGAAAATATTTCTTTCTGTTGGATTAAGATGCAGGAGAAAATAAGGAAGTAGTTCTTTAAGAGGCCTTACAGAGTTACTTCATGATATAATGCTGGTAAAGATATAAGTATCCCTTGGCATATGAAAGGGAGGGACACTGCTGTGTGCTACAAATGTTTCAACATCTAATTAGGGTTGAATGAGTCCTTTTGGTTTTGGGCCATTGATTTCAAGTGTATCTAGAGATTTTCTGAAAGGTACACTGCAAATATAGTACTAGGAAATTGCTACCCCCTTACATATAATCTCACAATCCATCAGGTTCTTGTTCTAAGAAAACAAAATGGTTTGACAGGATGACCTACTTCCTTAGCATGTCATAACATCAATAGCCAATGATCTTCCCCTTAGACTGAAAAGCGGGGGCAGTGGGGGCATTTTGGGCTAGTATTTATGGAAATTAAGTCTTATGTCCTAAATTTTCACTTATACCAGAGTTCTTTTGGTACAGGTGATTAAGGAAGAGTAAGAATTGAGATAACTTTAAGACACAACCATGTACCTAAGTTTTTAAAAAAGAAAAATGTTTGTTATCATTCTGTATTATTTAAAATTAGTCACCATACAACAACACATTAAATATTACAAATGATAACTTAAGGTTCACTCTGATAAATTTCACATCCAGTGGAATCATTCTGATTAACAGGTCCGATTTCTTGCCATAAACTTCATCCAGTGATTTATCTAGAGTACAACAACATTTAGATGAATGGCTTGTGTGGGGACAAGGTAAATGTTGTCATTATTTTGGATCAGGCTATCATCCTGCCTGAGTCAGTGTTCAGATTCATGCATTTCAAAGATCACTTCAAGAAACACTACAATGGTTAATTGTCAAATAATCTGATTTTGCAGCTTTATCCTTTCTTTCATTTATTTATCATGTGTGGTATATACATACATGCAGAGTCAAGTGAGATACTTCTATGGACCTCTAGCATACAAATGTAATAGGCTTCCTTTACTGTGGCAATCAACATTTAATCTGAATAGAAACTTCCTTTTTTAACAAGTATTATCTGTATTATGACATTTCTTCCCAATTTAAAACTGAACAAAAAATGTTCTGGTCCCCGTTTGTGGTCTATGTTTTGACATATTGAGTTTTGATTCCTGCTCCCAGAGCTGTGCAGTATTTTTCTCAGGTTTTTTTTTTTAATTAAATGGTCATGAGAGTAGCAGTTAGCACCTAGGACTACGCACTTTGTCCAGGTTTTTCCCTCATTGCTAAGCTATGGGTTGTGATACTTTTTCTCTCTCCAAATGACTCTTTCATTCTTGGCTGCCAAATGGTCCAGTTTCAATAGGAGTGATGGAGGATGGTTTCTAAGACCAAGCTATAGTCTGGTGGTTAGGGCAGCCTCCTGGAAAGTGAAAGATATGTTTTGGATCCATAAAGGCCAAGGAAGGCCTCGAATCCAGGACTCCTCTTTCTTAAGCAAGTGGTTTAGACACAAGCAATTGTGTAAAACATGAGCTACTCTGTTGCTTATGGTCAGTTACCATCAGAAGACTAATCACCACAGATCACAGATGAATAGCAGGGGCTAACGTGCAGTCTCAGATACCTAAGGTCCAGAAAGAAGTGAAACTTCAGAAAGTGGTTAGCGTTACTTTTGCCTAGCTGTAGAAAATCCCCATTTTCTCTTCATTCTGTTCATAAGAACCCATGGCCCTAACACAGAATCTATCTCTATAGGGATTCTAGCCACCTAACCCTCCCTATTTGGAAAGCTTTCCTAGTTTTGTCATAAGCTTTTCTAGGTGACCCCATCTTAGGTCTGGCCGTATACTCAGTGTAGTTATTCTGCCGTGCTAAGTACTTCACATAGTCTGCATAAAAATAATATTAGCTAAGAGTCTATTCATTCAGGTGTTTTTATAACCAACAGAAACTGCAAATAGTTCAGTCTTAAATGTTAACAGTATGTGGTTTTTTTAAATGTTCTGCTCACATTACATATGCAAAATATTTTAATTTACCACCCACCTTACCTGGGAGATACTTTTTATCAAACAATA